>NW_024609857.1:157307992-157886630 GCF_016920785.2 Ixodes scapularis
GAAGCATAAACCAAGAACACAATTTATATGCATAAAGATTTTTATTTGCAAAGATTTTCCACTACTTGAGAAAAGAGCCACAAAGCGAGCTGAGAAGCAATCTGCAGCGACAGACACGTGCAGGTTAAAATACGAGTTTCTTGCATTTCTAGACGGATTGAGAAACCAATTTCTTTAGTATGTTGACCTCACAAACTTCATATCCCATCTACTTATTTTACGTTGCATATTTTTGGTCTGCAACTGTAGCTGCCACGTAATATAAACCTACGCTTCAAGCATTAAAGACAGTGGCGTCAGAACTTCACTTGGCAGCACCGCGGCTGTCTCGAACTGAACAGCACGCCACATGGTTTGGGGGTCAAGGCATTCTACGTTAGTGAAATTCAGTGCGCCCACTTTTGCAATTTACAGAGAATTACCTCAATGTTGTGAGGACCTCATTCTCGCACATTTTGCAGCTCGAAAAATAGAATAAAACCACTGATATCACAAATATATCACCCCAAATTGTGAACTTTTGGACCTGCAAAATATTCTCAAAAGCCATGCGAAATTTGCAAAACACTGAGCCCTCAAAAATAAAGTTGTTTACGATGTATCTCATTCTACAGCACAGCTGCAGCCCACCATCTTTTCTCAGCTGCTTTCTTCCTTCAGTTACTTCTTTGCCTACTCATTTCGACAATTGGTGCCCCCTTTCGACGCACCTTTGATGATAAGGCATTACAGTTGTGCAAAAACAATGAACCACATCAGTTTTTCAATTCTCTATTTAGACATTACAACTGTCATAGATACCAAAGGCCAACATGTCAGCAGAATGCTCTGTAGGTCACATCGCCACGGCTACCTCGAAGTTTGTTGCCATATCGGGCGAAAGTCCAAAGGCTTCTGAACTCTTTTGATGCATCAATGCTAAGTCTGGGAGGTGCTCCTTGGCCATGAATAGAGACAGACAAGGGTTTGTCAAGATCAAAAGGACCTCTGACCTACACTCTTATGATGCCCGAGACAATACCAAGGTACAGTCCCCACCAATATGAAAGACCCCCTCGGAGCGCGTGGCTGAGACGGTTGCCAGCGGGGATGCGGAGCGCATTGTGAACGGTTACATACTGCTTCGAGTGGAGCGAAATTTGATAACGCGGTCAAACTGAATCTGTGCGCCTCCCATTCCCTCGGAGCAACATAGAATTGCCCAAATAAAGCCCCTCGATAAAGGCGTATTTTACAAGTACCGCACACCATCGTTAAAGGGGCGGTGCAACAATTTGCGGACTTTGGCTAATTAATTGCGGGAATTGATCCCGGCCACATATAAAACGAAGGACCGAAAACTATTCTTTCCTGCTTGCCCTAGTTTTGATTAAAAAAATAAAAGAAATTGGTATCTCTGGCACCCCTCAACTCAACATTGAAGCGGCACAAGCTTCGCCTGTGACGTCATTCGGAATAGCGTTGGTTTCCGGTTGGGTGCTCCTGGCTTCCGTTTCCCCAGCACTCGCCGGCTCGCCAGGCTCGCCGCTCTCCCCGCTCTCCCGTCGATTTCCGACCAACATGGCGGCATGGGCGGACGGCCTGAGCGACGTCGAGTGCAAGATGCTTGCGTATAGTAAGTCAGTTGAACTTGTGCGGCGGGCAGTCGACGCGGCGGGCAGTCGAAGTCGAGGTTGAGACACCAGGAACAATAACGATACCACAATACTACGGACCACGACCGACGCACTCCGTCGAGCGAGGGAAAGACAAAACGTCCGGGTTGCTCATGTAGCTGCCGTAGGCGCTTCGGACGTCGACGGATGACAACGACGGCAGGTTTGGTTGACTTGCGGTAGATGGCGCCACAAATCTTTTAGCGGCAATATTAGGCTTTTAAAGCGTTTCTGCATGCCTAAACAACAAGATTTTTTAAACTTAACCTTAAATCAAGCTTACAATTGCCTAACACTGTCACTTACAAAAACCACTCCGAATGGCGTCACACCACACGTTCCATTTGCGGCCACCATGTGGCCGCAGGTTGTGAAAAAGTGTTTTTTATTTTGCAATTACGCAGCGAAATAGAGGTATTTCGGGGTATGATGGCACTTTTTCTCTTACGTATGCCGAAGTAAACAATATAAAAAATACAAGCTGCACATTCGTTCAGTGTTAAAATCATTGTACAGCCCCTTTAAGGAAACGCGCAAGACACGTCCCACAAGCGGGAGATCCACCACCATTAGCTTCCAAGGGCCGTTCATTTCAGTGCTGCGCCGCCATTTGCTTCCAAGGGCCGCTCCAGACATGGGCCCTCTGCACTGGTGCATTTGACGCTACTTACACGACAAATGCGAACACATAGAGGGGCTTGACGCCCAAAGTGCGAGTAGCTCCCCCCATTCGCCGTCTCGGCCACACTAGGGTGGGCTGGAGGGGGAGGTTGTTGACTGTCTGGCTCGGCATAGTGAGCTGGAAGTGATGATATGGGTGTTCTTAGCTTTTCCGGATTGTGGCAGAAATGCCATCTGTGTATGTAATGCATGGCGGCGCTGATGCTATCAGTCTAGTCACACTCAATACACGGCATCTTGTTCTAGCCAAGAGACTTTTGCAGAAAATCCCACAAGACCTTGCGACGAGAGGAATTGTAGAATTGTTCGGACGTCCGCTTCGTGCCAACTAAAACGCTTCGTTATCCTGGTAGCGGCAAAATTTATTCTTTCTTATCGTTAGAAGCTCAGCATACACAAAAAAAATAAAGCCAATGGAAAAGAAAGTCATCACATACTCTGTTTTGCTTTCCTTCTGCCTTTTTGGCATTCTAATATCACAAACAGTTAAACAAACGTCAACTTCGTTTTCACTTCTTGAATAATTTCATGTGCTGTACATCTGACTGTCACAGAGCGCAAAGCAGACGCTGGGGGCACCACATATTTCCGGAAAGGTCTATTAGGAAATTTGTTGTCTAGATTCAGAAAAGAAGATGATGCAGAAGTTGTTTTAATATCATCCTTTGCTAAGGTGAGCTCCAAATCTCCAGCTGTATAAACATGCACACACCAATTTCTGAGATCCAGATCTGGTTAGTTTTCAACACCCATGTGTACTGTCAGAGCTCTTATAAATGTGTAGTCTTTGTTGCATGAGCATAAAGAGCATCTGAATCCTATCGCATTTGGCCCATTGCATCATGGCAGGCTCCGGCATACCATGAATTGACTGATGAAGCCTCATTCAGCTCATACTTCTGCCTAGCACACTTTAATTACAGCATATTGAGACAAATAATGGAAGGCTCCAGGCAACGCCTCGTGAATACACTGTGTCTGTCAGAGAAAGGAAAATACAATGGAGGCTGCCGTTTGAGAAGTTGTGCACCACCACCATTGGGCAGGATAGCGAACCTAGATTAGAGAGAGGGTCCATTTCAAATCATGGGGAACGTTTGCAATTGAATGGCGGACACGTCCTGGGGCGATCGGCAGCAAGTGCACATGCGCTGCGTTTTCGCATGGCAAGGAGGAAGCAGGAGGAAAGAGGGAGACGTTTGCAGACGATCAACACCTTCGTCGCCTCCTCCTGTCTCATATTGCAAAAACAGCCCATAAACCGCGTGACCACGATCGAGCAGTTAGAAACTCTCATGAGGCTAACACCGGGGCTTTGTGAGCGACATGTCCTCAGCCCGTGCCCCAGAGAGCCTGTATTACAGAGACCTTCCAACTGCTCAATCGGGGTGACACGGTGAGGTGGTTGGGATGTCCATGACTTGGGGTGCAAAGAGGGGGAGTCATAATGCATGCCTATATTATAGGGTTGGCCGGATTTCGAAGGGGGGGCATAAAGTCCCATAAGCCCCCCTCCCCTCTCTCTCCCCTCCCCCTCCCCGTCCCCCTCCCCCCTCCCCCCCCCCCCCCCCCCCCCTCATAGCACCGAATCTCGAAGGCAAATTGCCCTCTCGCTATTTAAACTTTCGCGGGGCTCAATCTGTTTTCACTCATCCAAGACGAAAGTGAAAGACGAGAAAAATTACGAAAGGCTCCGTCTGTGTACTCGTGCTTATGAGAATTACAACGTACTTCATCCGATCAAGGACGTCTGAAAGGAGGAAACACCATTTAATGCCACAACCGGTCTGCGCCAAGTCAGTCTCTAAACCTGGGAAACGAATATCCTCGGATAGCTGTTTAGATAAAAGCTTTATTCTGAAAGCCGTTTTAGTCAGGGGGCACCGGTACATTCGCGTTATTAGTCGAGAAATTGCAAGATTCTACGATGGCATCGTACCTTTTTTTTAGAAGGACTGCACTGTGTGAGAGGTCGTCCCTCGGTCAAACCGCTCAATTCTCGTATTTATTCTCCGCGTGCTACGGTTCTCACGAAGGCCGGGGTTCGTTCTCGCAGCGGGACACCGGTACAGGAAACAAGATAGCAATGGGTGGAAAAGCAGTAAGCAGCAGTATACAACTGTGTACAGGCTGACAGCTATCCATATGATCCCGTCCTGGATCTCCGGAGTGAATCGATGCAGGCCCAATGAGCACACCTCCCCGTTCAGAAAACCTAGCCGGAGGCTCCGAGAGGGGCTTTCACATCGGTGGAGACTGTAACCGAAGCACGGAAGCCCGAAACGTCTCTAGTTTCCTTTCCCCTTCGTTTTGCACGTCTTCTCTCACGCGTTTAGCTTACGGGTACTGAATGTCAACTTGCCTTGGCCGTCTCCCATTGTGACGAACGGCGTTGGGACACTCTGCGACTCTGCCGCTACCCGCGACAAATCTCGTCGTCAACGTTCTCCAGTTTGTATTTCGCACGTTTTTGGCACAAAAACACGAAAGTCGGGGCTAGTTGGTCGTGATCGCACGTGCCGCCGCCCCACCTCCCTGCGCATTTCAAATAAGCGCTGTTTACATCGGTTTACATTTTTTGGGGCGAAGTCAGCGAAGTCGCCATAACGTGGACTAAAAGTCGCTAGTTTTAGCGAAAAAGCCGGTAAGTGGTGATGATGATGATAACTCGTTTCGATGTGTTTTCGATTTATTTTATAAAATAAAACATTTGAAGGTGTTTTCTTTTTTTAAGCATTATTTTAATATATATATTGCGACGACGAGACGAGTGACCAGGCGCCTTGGGTCGGGACTATGGTCGGGATGCACATCCGAAGAGCTATCGAATATCCAATACAAATCAATCCAAATTTAGTTTTGGCGGTTTGTGGTGTGTGCAGTGTGCACATTCAGTGTGTCTAATGTGTGTGCAGCGCGCTTTTTGTTATCTCTGTTTAGGCATTGTAACCATTGTAACACAACGTCAAACGTTTATAACAAATGGAATGTGAACAACACGGCGCATGGAAGACACGGACACATGACGGACGGCGTTGGGGGCTTGGAACAGCATGGTAAAGTCACTTCGTGTTTGGAAGTAGTTTATTTTTGTTTTTTATGACAAGAAAGGCTGACGTTTGTCCTTTGCCCCCCTTGTTCCCCTTCTTCAGCGTTTATTATCGTTTTGATAATATAATTGTTCGCACCCCAATATGCTGGTGGCAGCAGAAAGGCCCAAAAATACGAGCCAAAGTCCTGCATTGCTTTGTCTTTTTTTTTTTTTTTGGGGGGGGGGGGGGGGGGAGGGGAGGGGGAGGGGGAGGGGGAGGGAAGCGAGCGAGCCGTGCTGCAGAACCCAGAGATCCTGGGTTCAATCCCCACCCGAGCCCGTTTTGATCTGGATGAGCATCGTACCGGCGTGCGGTCGTGTATCATTACTGCGTAGTGCACATTAAAGACCCCAGGCCATCGGTTGTACTGCACTGACTAACGTCCGGCTGTTGTATAAACACACAACAATTTGCTTTGGTAAGTCGGCTGTCAGCAAGCGGCATCCTTAAACGTTCACGCTTACTGGTCAGTGTAATGCATGTGTTCATCCAAATGGTCGGGCAACATTTTGGGATCTCTGGGAATGAAAGAGGCAGAGAGGAAAATGTGGGAGGGAGGAATGTAGGAGAAATCAGCTCAAAATAGGTGTATACACCTAAAAATCTTCCCTTCTTCGTCGTCTTCCTTTCTCCCTCTGGGCCGATCCATGGGTTGACTTGCACTTCTTTTCCACATTAAGTCACATCATCACAACCATAATATCCCGAGTCATCGCCTACCCCACTTTTTGGGCAAATATCGATTTCCAAAAAAACACCGAGTGATTGCCCACTCTTACATATGCCCCAACGCGGACTTTGTGATCCGCAAAGATTCATCCTACCTGAATGACACGGCCGCATACCTTACAATTGGAGGGCATTCGTGACAAAGTAAAATAAAGAGGGGAACGACACTTCACTTTGCATACGTATTTCCTCCCCAATTTCTGCAACCCAAAACCGCAAAACATGCATGCAAAAAAAAAGTCTGAAAGATAACACAATTATTAACCCATTCAGAAATTACAAGGTCAGTGAAAGCCCTATATCCTAAAATGTAAAAGCGGAAGGTAAAGTTAAGATCCGTCTCCACCGAAATAAGATCACTGCAAACCCGCGCCTTCTCCCTGAACTTCGCGGCTGCAGTTGGTAAGGTTGTGCAATGTTTGAGACGACAGCCGGCGGGTAAATAGACTTGCTGAATCGCCCTCACACGGACACTTGTAAAGCGACCCATTATGAGCTCCGTGTTCGTGGGGCCGTCCACACGACGCAGCAACACCTCCTCAACCCATGTTGATAGCACACCGCACACGGACGCACGCATGTATGCACCAAACGAAACTTGCAAAAAAGCCTCCTTTTAGTGATTGATAAGTTGGCCAACACTGGCCCGACACCAAAGTATTTGCCAATGCGATCGCAGAGTTTCCCGCTTCCCCAGCATCGCTCTTTGTATCTTTCGCTCGCTCGCCCGTTGCACCTGGTTGGGTGCAGCGGTGTTAGAAACATACTTTCACAGGATAAACATTCGCGTATGCAAGCAATGGACTTTGCGATAGTAAAACATTTTTTTCATGAGCATTTCTTGCATTTAATGTATCTCTTGTGCAGCCACGCTGGATATGTACAAAAAAACTAGCTATACGTTTTCCTCGCTTTTTTTTTTTACTTTTTGTGCTCACCCACCGAGACATGGCCCACCCCACTTTTTTTTTTATGAGTTTCGGGTGGCAGGGGAGTGGGCGAAGACTCTGGATATTACGGTAGTTTTAAAGAATGTTTACACAAGGAAGTGATTAAATTTACCAATACCCGCTAAAATTCTTCTTACTTCAAATACTTTTTTTTTTGTGTGTGTGTGGATAGTGATAGACAAGGTGATAACACATTCCTCTGCGTGCTCTTCGACGGCTAGTGCTTCGAGCATCTCATGTGCAAAAGGATTCTTGTTGCAAGAATGATGATGTTCCTAAATGCTGCACTGCATTTGCATGTCCTGCATTAAGCTGGTAGATGGCCTGCTGCTGTGCACTTCACAGATGCTGTATGTTCCCTAATTTTGTTCTGTATGCATTTGTCTATTTGGCCAATGCAACACTTGCCACATGAAAGGGGTATGTGATAAACAACTCCTGTTTGTCACTGAGCATATCTTGTTCTGTGGGAAGTCTCACGTTTTTTCTATTGGTTTGTTGGCCTGAGCCAAACAGCATCCATGGGGTATACTTTGTTTGGCACTGGGCAAGCAACTTAAATGGTGTCTTCCTGGATATCTTTCATCTTGTGGGTACTCCCGTGAGAACATTTGCAAGAAATTGAAACGCACAACGGCAGATTCCAAAGAAAAAGGAGATACTCGATAAAAGATTGCTGCTATACCATACAGAGTTGTTGGGTATCCCGCATCGCATCTTGGATGATGTTGATGTTAAGATTTGTAGAGGGCAAAGAAGAGCTGTGCTGGCAACATTTCTTTTGATAGTTCTTGAGTGGCCGGACAAAAATAGAAGAAACCCCTTTTCTAGTTGGGGTTCATATCTCCAACGAACGTGTCTTTGTTTAAATTTTTGTGTGAGTTAAAGGAACTTAATGGAATTGTTTACGGCTAATTCATGTGTGAAAACAAGATCAGGGCAACTCTCTAGAAAACATCACATACTGTAAATAACTTATTTTGTGCAGGCTCAATATTTCGCGATTTAGGTCAAAGCTGAAGTTTTTAAATAATTCCCAGGTTCTAATTTTCGCGATGCAGTGGGATATAAATATAGATTTCAGTTTGTTTACATTTTACTGGAATCATTCACGGGACCTATTTTTTGTGAATTGTAGATGATTCGTGAAAATTGGGTCCTCGTGAAAATTAAGTTGTTTACAGTAGTCTGTGTCCTTCTTTCTGGTCACCTATTTCCTCTGCATAAAGTACCAAGAAATCATCCATGTACCTTAGTATGTCTCTGATCCTTGTGTCAATTAGGTTATTTTGAATGATCCTGTTGCATGGCGTCAGGTACAGATGACATGGCTGAGGTGCCACCTCAGTTCCAATACATGAACAACTTTTTTGTACATACTTTTGTCCTTGATATGCTGCCTTTGTTGCTGTTAAATCAACAATTTTTTAGCTACCCCAACTGACTATATTTTCAGTCTCACTGGCCTTTGCCCTTTTCGGTAAGCTGTTTGGTATTGTGAAATTCGGAATAGTTATTGTGAAATCAGGATGTGAAAATGATGCTAAAACCAACATTCAAATATACCCATGCTTTTCAGTGATGGCAGAGGAAGGCAGGCTTGCCGGTCAAGCAGGCAGTCTAAAAATGGACTATGCCGAGCATTTGTTTCAGGATATGGGGCAGAAATGGAGCGAGCTTCCAAAGCAATCATTTGGCACTATGAAACTGCTTGTACTAATCGGGTCAGAGCAAAGTCTATAGTCCAAAAAGTGAACCCCTGCCTTCTGCTAAAGTCACTTTTTCTTTGTTGGCAGTAGAGGCTTTCACTTTAAAAAAACACGGCAAGGACCTAAATTGGAAATTCAATAGCTTAGCGGAAAAAATCTATTTGTCCCAACATTTGGGTTACATTTCAGCGATATTTGTTGGTGTGCTTACCAAATTTTAAGGCAAATCGGGGACTATATAGAAAACACCGGAGTACTTTTTAACTCGTAAATACTAATAGTTATTTGGTGTACATGTGCATTTATTCATTCATTCATTTACCCTTAGGCCCCAGGAGGCATTATATAAAGGGGGGGGGGGAGCTATACAGAAAAAAAAATACATATGGAACATTTTGCAAATATAAACAACAAAGGGGGGAAAATGGAATAAAACATTCCTGGCCAAGAAGTGGCTGCACAAGAAATGGTGTTAGTTACATGTTTATTATGGATGCCACTTTATTTCTAAAAAGATCTGGGTTGCTGATGTGAACTATTGGGTCCGGCAGATCAATCCATTCTATTGCGAGTGGAAGGAATTTGAACAGTTTCTGAAGAAGGTGATTACTAGAGGCCGGATTTTTAGGCACTAAAAAAGCTTGTTTTAGGCGCCGAAAATGCGCGGCAAAAACAAGATTTTAGGCACTAAAAAGAATAAAATAGGCGCAATAAATTTTGAGATAAATGCTAATAATTTCAAGTGAAGACGTGAGCGAACTGTAAGCACGACAGGAAATCCCAAAATGTCATTGCTATGAGGCCACAAGGGCAGTAACAGTTCAATTCAATTCAATTCTTTATTTTTCTCTCATAACAAGTTCTATACATTGACATTAGATGTGGAATTGCCCCGTAATACCTCTGGGCTAATGGCGATTAATTGGCTTAATTTCACAAGCGCATTGCTTACATACATGTTCAGATGCGAAAGTCACTCAAGCGTTGCATATTGTGAAACAGGCAGGAGAAACAATACTTGAAATATAGTAATACTGATTTATAAAAACGCAAAGTTATGTCTTCCTGACGTAATTAAATTACAATAAAGCAAGAAAATAATAAATGCAAGATAGACAAGGTTTGTTAAGAAATTAACATGTTGTTACGTGAGAACTTACGTACAAACTTTAGCAATTTTCTACAGGTACCTTAATTATACAGGCAAGATCTTTAAACACTTCCATATACACATTCGCTCATTCGAAATATAAATATTATTAATCGTGTTTGGACAGAACGCGGAACCTAGTTTAAGAATCACTATGAAAATTATAGAAACAATAGGTAACTACCAGCATCTCCAGATTTCCGGGTTCAAAATTGTGCCTCTTGTCGCTGAGAATGAGTTTGTACGCGGAGAACGAACGCTCGACGTCGACAGATGTGATTGGTGCGTACTTATACTTGGGAAGATTCGATGTGTTAATTGACACTTGGATCCTACAGGGCTCACCAGCAAGGAGTTGTGAAGCTTCTTTAAGGACAGAAAACCCCTTGTTTTTGGCCAAGACGGATTGTAGCTTCGCAAGTGCCTTTTCAGCGACGGGTCCTTCGGGAACGGTGGCGATTCTTTCCTGTGCGTGGAGAATTAGCGCAACGTTCTTAACAAGAGTTTCTCCCGCATTTTCAAGTTTTTTTATATAAATCCGCTAAGAACGTGAAGTTGGCGCAAAGGTACGCGAGGTCTCCTGGCAGGCTATTCACGGAGAGGACAGCTTGAGCCTTTGTGACTGCAACACTCTCGTCAATTGGAAGGCCGTTGATCACGGCCTTGATGTCCGAAAAGTAGCTGTTGTAGTAGTCAACAGCTTCTAGCCACGTTCCCCATCGTCTGACGACGGGTTCTCGCATAACTCGACGATTGCTTGATGCGACGGTTCCTTTAGAGAATCAAACCCAACGGAAGCACCAATGGAACCACCCAGATCCGTTGCATCACACCAGGGTTCCCGCGAGGGGAGGTGGGCGTAATTTTTCCCCATCACTTTCTTTGCCCCTGACGGTATCATAGTTCCCCTGGGGAGTAGAGTTGTGCGTCCACCGCCAAGTCCTGCGGGAAAGCCACCCGTAAAGCATGCAGAAGCCGCCGCTCCGGTTGCACCGGCGCAAAGGGAGGGGGGGGGGGGGGGGGGGGTGTTAAAAAGAGGACCAGGTTCAAACCCATAAAATTCAGAACAGTAAATATTTCCAGGTAGAATGAATAAAGGTATCAAATTGCACTCGAAAGCGAAACTTGACGCTACATAGTGCTGATTTAGGCGCCAATTTGAGAAAAAAGGCATTATAGGCATTTATCGGAGTTTAGGCACCAACACCCAAAATAGGCATTTATAGGCACTATAAAACCACCATAAAAGCCATCAGTGACCTCTAATTCGTGCTCATATATCGAAATGGGGCGATAGGAACGCAAGGAAAAAAATAGGCATTTGCCTAAAATCCGGTCTCTAGTGATTACACATATGAGGAAGTGTACTTAAGGGGGTACTGAAGTCAATTTTGAAAAAGTTTGTTTTTAATCTTATATTGATTAAGATGTGTTAGTTTCCAGATATTCCAAGTCCTATATTACAAAACCGCCTATTCATCTCGGGCTAATAGAAAAACGTGGACTCTTTTTTTTTTTTCTCGCGGACTACATTGTGTGGAAAAATGAAAGCCCTAGAATACATGCAGATCCCGAATGAATTTATTATAACAAGTTTCAAAGATAGCCTGATTGGTACACATTCGGATAAGACTCCCCTTTTTCGCCGCGAGCGAAGCCATCGCTTGTAACTCGTCGCCAAGCGCCCTTCGACGACCACTTCATTTGGAAGAAAATTGTCCCAAAAAAGGCGTGTCGCGATTTTTGAACACACTTTTATCGAGGAAATAAGCTATGCCTGATTGTGATTTCCGGTTTGTTGGGATGCTTAGAGCATCTAGATTGAGTTGTCACCTCAAAAGGACAATCTCAAAATCGACTTCAGTGCCTTTTTAAAGCAGAGTTGTTAGTCAGCTGTTTTTGTTTTGCCCGTCCTTTCTGCATGTGTTTCTGTAAGTTCGAGCTCACTCATCACCAGTATGTACCAACTAGCTCAACTAAATCCTGTAACCAAGTTTTTTTCTTGTAGCTAGGTTTTAGCCACAAGATTAAAAATTTCCCACGATTTGGCAGCACTGTAAATTCTAATCGCACACCTGTAGTTTATTTGTGAACACATTGAATGCGGAAAAGGGGACATTTGTTGCGTGAGGTGTCCATTGTTTGTCGTGCAAAAAGCCAGGGACTGGTTAACTTTTAATTTTAGTCTGTTAAAATGGACTTTTATTTTCTTTTTTTGGTCCTATAATGTACCTTACAATCAAATGTCTTCTGAACTCTTGTGGCATTACGTCTTTCGCAGTGGAAAGCACAAGTGATGCGTCATTGTTGTTCAGCTTGCATAGCGTATAGAGGTGCCACACTGTCATCCATCGTGCAGATGCTAAACAGTTCTAGCGTAGCATTGCCGTACGGAGCGGCATCGCTACCGTGAGCTTGTGCTGGGACTTTAAAGCATGCCCGTCAGCGTGTGCCAGGTGCCATGCCATGGCCATGGTAGCCTGTGGTAATACTCTGCTACAACTGCTGTACTGAAAAGAGTGATTGAAAGTCACAGCCCGACCGAGGTCACGGTAGCTGTGCCATTCTGTACAGCGAAGCTAAGCTAAAACTACGTATTGTCGCGATACCGTTCAGAAATATTTTAGAGCGTCTGGAAGTGGGTACCTATGATCGAAAAACTTGTAGATCGAAATTCCTTTTTGTTTAAAATTTGTGTCTCTGAATTTCTCCAACACGATGCAGATGGCACGTCACTGGAGCAATATAACAATGTAATTTCCTCACTAAATTCAGCTGAGAATTTGACGTTACGTGACCTATGCACCACCTAGTTTCCCCGCTTAATTTAGTGGGGAAATTAATTAAAATATTCCTTCACATCTCCCGAAATGACCGTTTAATGTCTTTTAGACCGATCGAAACAATCATCCTTTCAATTACTGTATTCCGTGCATTATAAAACTTTAAAGACAAAGGCCAATGTTTTATCACTTTTTTAAGTAGACATACTAGTCCGTCACTCATTTGAATTGGATTCCTGGATGAGCGAAGATGTCTTTTTAGCTAGATGAGCCAACAGATGAATCTAGTATTTGCTGTTAGATTAATGTGAATGAAATATATGTTACCACACTGCTTTGAAATTATCTTTTGCTCTATGATGGTGTGTACCAATCACATCCCTGATCTTAGAATAAAATAGTCAAGGAGGGAGCCTTTGAGATTTGTACTAGAGATCATTGTACGAGAATCTGTGACCTCTACATACCTCACACCTTCGGCCGTGCCGCAGGAAATTATGGAGAAAGCAGACGGTCAGAGGTGAACTCTGGCAGTCTTTTGAGGTACCGAAGCTGACTATTGTTTCGGAATACCCTGACTTTACTCTGGCCGTTTCACTTTTTCTTATATCTAAATTCAAAATCACTATTGAGGAAACGGACAGTGAAGGCGACGCCAGAGCCAGCGTTAAAAGTTGCCCACGTTTTTTACTGGCACGTTGTCGCATGTTTTGTAAAACTCGCAGGTCGAGCAGCCAGCCTAAAAAAAGGGAGTATGTCATGCTTTTTTTTTCGTTCTGATGGAGTGAGTTGTCATGGCATTTGTTTGGCACCATCAAACTTCTCGTAAACTTCGTGAACAGGTTATACTGTCCAAATTACAAGGTCTGTCATAACTATTTCAGTGTTGCCAGTGGAGCATTTCAGTTAAAAAAAGAAAAATGGTCAAGACCAATTTTAAAAATTTAATAACTTTGCAAAAAGTTTACTTTGGCCCATTATTTCGGTTACTAATCCAGCCATGTCAATTCGGTTTGTTGAATCAATATTTTATCAAGTTTGTGAGCATAAAAGTTTGACTTTTCTAATATAGATGATAGCTTTGCCTGTCTCTTTTGGTTCTCTCATGTTTGATGTTATAGTTCCAGAAGTTTCTGTGGTTTGTTCTAAAGTTTACAGTGTAACGGTTTCGGAGCGCTGCTAGGTTTTTTTTTTGCAGTATCTACTGTTTTTCCTTGCAGGAAGAATTGTCTATGACAGTGGTATGTTTTCAAGACATTCACGTTTCTGCAGTGCCACACAACTGTAAGGCAAGCATGACTCACCAGAATGCTTCTGACAGTAGTAAGTGATCGTCTGAGATTTGCTTTGCTCGCAGGTTCCCCTCTGGATGGTGATGCATTTTATTTCTCACGCACATACCCAAAGAGGAATGGGGGTTCATCAAAACCCGAAGTGGGTGGAAAACGGCCCAGAGGCCCAACTTTGTTTTGCCGATACAGATGTAAGCGACTGCGGTTTGGTGATGCGGCTTTACTGCGTAATGGACAGACTCTCGCCACATTATTCAATGTTTATACCAGAGACTCTGAGAGCGCAGACGGAATGCTTTCGAAGGCTCCAACCGCATCTGTGTTAGGAGTAGAACATCTGCCTCTTACGCGCGGCCTCTCCTTTCGAGGGGCGCGAGGGGCCAAAGGCTTGAGTACTGTTGAAGAAGGGCGACTCGTCACGGGACTCGCATCGGCGAAAAGTCCCACGGTGTGTGTGTGCAAACGATATAGCTATGTAACCAATTTAACTTAGCTTAATGCCAGTATGTATGTGTATTAAGCAGTTATCATTATACAGTTGAACCTCGATTTAACGAAGTCACCGGGACCCGTGAATTATTTGTTTAAATCGGGAACTTCGTAAAATCGGGAAAGTCATTTTTCGGGCATAGGATTTGATAAATTTGAAGTATTAGCGCAGCGGCATCCTACGAACTACCGCGGTATCACATTCGCGCAGTCCACAAGCCGAAACTGCCAAAACTTTTAAAAAAATGTGCGTACAAGAACTCCGCGAATGAGCAAAAGCACAACTGCGTGCGCGTGTCGAAAAAAAACAAAAAAAAAACAACCTCGCAGCTCTGGAGAGAACGACACATTTATTGCCTAGTAAAAAAGCTTGTGATTTTCGTTTGCGCGTGTTTCGTGAGCAGCGGGCGCACACACTTTTCGTAGCTGGCGAGTGAAGTCAAAGCGTCCTCGGCACCCTCGTGTGCCCCAGCAAACCGCCTCAGAAGGACGGCGGCATCCATCACCTGGCTTGGTGTAAGCACGGGAGCTTAGACAGCATCCGGATAGTTAGCATCTTCAGACTCCTCTTGCGCGCCGGAAACAAGCTGCACTATCTCCTCGTCGTCGAGAACTTCTGTTGTGTCAGTGTCCGCGTCTGCGTCGGCGTTCACGAAGTCGTCGAAGTTCTGATCGGCGGCCACCTGGTCACGCGGACTAAACTCTTCCCAACAACTGGGTGATGCCTCTTCCTGCTCGTGTTGCGGACTTGTGGAGCCTGACGCAGCCTCGGAAGTAGAAGTGTGGAAGCCAGCATGCCGGAAACAGTTCACAACGATCGAGGACCGGGCTACTCTCCACAATGCTGCCACCATCTCGATCGCCGTGTATACGTCGATCTTGGTCTCACGTTTGATTTCCAAGTTCAACAGGAGCTTCTCAATGACCCTATGCTTATATGCGCATTTCACACTGTTGATGATCCCCTGATCTAGGGGCTGTATGACGGAAGTCGCATTGGGGGGAAAGAACCGCAACTGCACATTCTTCAGGTGAAGCTCCGGGATGTGGTGCGCCGTGCAATTGTCCAACAGCAGACACACATTCCTCTTTGAGCGGCCCATGTGGTCGTCGAAGCTTTTTAGCCACTCCGAGAAGATCGCGCGGCTCATCCAGGCTTTGGTATTCAACACATACTCCGCCAATAATTTTTTAACTCCTTTGAAGCACCGAGGATTCTGGGCCTTTCCAATGATGAGCGGATCGCGCTTATCGCTGCCATTCATGTTGACGCACAGCAACAGCATAAGTCGCTGTTTACTCTGCTTGCTGCCGTGGCAAGGCTCCCCTTTCCGAGCAAGCGTCTTACTCAACAGCATCTGATAAAACAGACTGCTCTCGTCCGCGTTGTAGACGTCTTGCAGGGCATACCTCTCTAGGATCTCCGGCACGTTCTCCGACAACCACTCGTCGGCTCCTTGCTTGTTCACGTTGGATGACTTCCCGCTCGAAACTTTGCCAACAATCCCGTAGTGCTCTTTGAAGCGCGAGAGCCAATCGGGACTTGCCTTGAACTTGTCAAAGCCGAGCAAACACACGTAAGCGAGCGCTTTCTGCTGCGCCACTTCCCCGCTGAGTGGAACGTTTCTGGCTCGCATGTCGTTAAACCACATAAGGAGGGCTTCCTCCAGCTTCTCGTTCGGGTTTGTCTTCAGGTGTTATTTCTTGGACGCGTTCCCAGAGGAAGTCACAAGGAGGATGGCGTCCGAAAGCGTGCTCGCCAGGATGCCGTGTTCCGCGGCCACGTCACATTTTTTTCGTCCGCTTGCGACAGCACGGGTTACGTTCGGCTTTTCTTCAAGGGTCAGTACTTTCCTTTTCTTCTTCGGAGGCTCCATCCTTCGACGACGCAGAATGCGCAGAGCAAAGTAGAAGAAAAAAAACTAACGTTCGCGAAGAGCTGATTGACACGGGCGATCGGATGGAAACCAGTCATGGCGAAAGCAGCGGAGGCGCGGAGGGAGCTAAAGAGCGTCAGTGCTGCCATCTGTTGCACGCGAGATCAAGCACCAGCCGCCGCTTTCGCTATCTGGTGGAACTGATCCAAAGCCTGGAAAGAAATGCGCAGCCTGTCGTTCCGTGCGGCTTCGGTTTGTAGTTTCGTAAAAACCAAAACAAGAATGCATCCGCTGCATCGATTGCACCGCTCCTACGCCAGCAACACACTGCCAGACATTCTAGACGCCATAAATTTGGAAAAACCTCTTTTCCTATGCATCTTTTTTCCCAAAATGCTTCGTTAAATTGGGTTTGGCGGCGAAGTTTGTTTCGTTATTTCGAGTTGGTAAAAGCATTAAGCCTATGGGCAACTGCTGGGGGTATCTGAATTTTTTTTGTTAAGTCGAGATATTCGTAAAATCAGGGTTCGTAAAATCGGTTTTCAACTGTACTACTTGCTCCTCTTCACTAGGAAGCAAAAAGTTTAATGCTTTCAAACCAGAAGTTAGATGTGATTCCAATAATTAGGACCGGAAGCGAAAAGAAAACATGATGACGAAGAAAGACGGCAAAAGAGCTGGGCAGCAAGCTCACAGTGCGGCAACTGCTTTGCGGGAGTGCAACGCCAGCACCTCCAATGAAGATGGCCACGGTGATGCTCCGAACCCGCCACCCCCTCCGATTCTGAACAGTCTTCCGACATCGACCGCAACAACTGGCACGACGGTGGCAGACGAGACCAGTGCAGCTTAGCCGCAACAGCAGCAGTCTTCCGGGCCATTGTGGAAGCAGCCTTGCAAGTTGCAGTCTGGGAGGTGATAAGCGGCATCGCAGGTTTCACTCAAGCAACTCAGCGAGGCACTACGATGAGTCAACTGGAGTCAGTCAGCGGAAAGTTGGTGCCAGCGTTTGATCCAGCTATGGAGGCTATTTTTCGGCAGAGGCATGATTCAACAGAATTGACAACTTGTCCGCAGCATACGGCTGGAAGGATCAACAGACTTGGCCACAACATTAATGCATCGGTGAAGCTAGAAGGTATGGCCAAGACCTAGTCTGATGCCTTATCGACAACGCAACAACCTGGATGGAGTGGAAACGGAGGTGAAGAAGGCATTCCCGTCGACGGTGGGCCACCAGCAACTCCACTATGACATGGAGGCAGGACAGCAACGAGCAACTTGACGTGTACTTTTACAACGAGCTTGTGAAGGCACGGTTGTGCGGACTGCTTTAACTTTGTCTGCATGGACTACCTGATAATGGGCTTAAACAATGAGGAGACCATGCAAATAGGAGGCATCCACCTCACCGGAAATCCTTCTGGTACGTAAAATGGATGGAAGAAAATCTGTCCAGCTTAAAGGCCGACGTACACTTCGCGCGTTCCACTTTTGCAAGGCTCCTCCTTTCCTATATCCTCGTCATTTTTTACCTTGCCCCCACTTGGCTCCTCTCGCAGCTTAGGGGAGGGGACCGTTAAGAGGATTATCTTCCTTGCAGAAAACCGAGGTTTTACGTTGGCCTTTAACCCTTTCCTGACCGCACCCATAGGCCATCGATTGCCGGTGATCAATAGTTTCCAAGCACCATGAAGAAATAAAGTTAGTGCGGAGAATTATGTTCCACAATCTCGGGGACGGCCAAAGAACTGCAGTTTCTGTTTCAACGCAGGTTTGAACTTTATCCCAAGGTGGTGGGCTGTCACAAATAGTCTTGGGAATGGTTGCACTTCTCAAACATGGCTGGCTGCTTGCATCAGTCTTCGTAACAAAGGTGGCATTATTTACATAATTCAACTGTATTGTGGCATATATTTTATACCTGGAGAGCTCTGGGTTGTTGAGAGATGTTGTTGAGAGGTGTTGCTTGAGAGATGGTTGTTGGTAAGCATCACTACAAGTTCCAATGCTGTCCTTGCCAACCTGCACATTTTATGTTCCCAACAAGGCTAACAAAAATGCTAAATATGAAGGGACTGCAATCAAGGCTATGGCAAAGCAAAGGTATTGCACAAAGAAATCATTCTGCTGGGGATTTGAGGTGTACTATCTGTGTTTTACCAATATAATGTGTTACAGAGGAAACTCCGACGAACCAAAAATAGACGTCAGTCGAATAGTCGGAGTGCACTAACTTTCAGAAGTAATTGCCGTGGCTGTGGGGCACATTTTGTATATTCAGAATTTTCCTTTTATTTGTTGTTTAGTTTGACATAACTGTAGAAGTGTCGGCGTTTATATGCCTTTTGCACGTGCATTGTATTTTCAAAAAAGGAAATTAAAAAGAAGTTTCCCCCATTATACCAACCTCTGTTTCGTTTCAAAGAACGTCTAATTAGCCATATTTGTATGTGTCATATTGCTCTATAGGCAACTCGGTCAGGAAAATAAGTGTTCGCACGAATCTTTGGAAAATTGCTACTTTTTCCATGGTCAGGAAAGAATTAGAGAGATTGTATGGAATGAGGGGCGCTTCAAACAAAGGTGGCACCGAGACTTCAGGACATGCAGTTCCCGAAACTTCTTGGTTCCCGACTACAAAACCCACCGATGGAAAGAAGGGGTCACGCTTTTATAACTGCACAGAATCGGGTCATCCCTCCATAAATTGCCCGGTGGTTACAATCAGTAACAAACTTTCAAAAGTCAACAGGGCGTGTTCGCAGATGTTTGAGTTAGCGTCGTCTGCTAGCTACAGCTAGTACGCTGCTGGAAGCAACTCTATGCACAGCGGCAAGAACACATCCTCTGGCAAAGTGTAACCTCTAGGGCGCAGCACGAGGGACCGTACAGACAATGTCACAATAGCTGTCTTAAAACGCATAAGTTCGCGCATGCTTTACGAATCTCAATATTTCTTATGATATTCAATTCAATTTTTATGTGTTTTCCAGGCGATCAATAGAACGTTTGCTGGGTTCAAATATATGTTTGTTCATAGTGGTTTGTTCATTGTAGGACATTATCGGTTTATTACCTGTCATTTGTTGATCATCTTGCTTATTATTGGAACATGAGCCAATACAAAGCAATTACTCTCATGCAAAGTTACAAAGAACTATTAGTACAACTCACCGATACAAATTACTTGAATCCTTCTCGTTCAACAACACGAAACTGCTCTATGTCAGTGCATATAATTTTGAATAGGGCTTCATCAAGTGCAGCTTTTCGGCGAGCAGGAACAGAGTTGCACCCAGCATTATTTTTGGCTGGTTCGCCTACCCTTTTCCACCCTTCACATACTCATTCTCGTGTTTCCTCTTCAGATGAAGAATAAATTTCCATGATACGGCGACTGCACCGTGTATAGTTTCGTTGCACAACGCAGCGTGCAGCTTGTTTATTTTCTATTTTCTTCGCGACTAATGTCGAAGAATGTCTTCCACGATGCCATGACTTGATCTGTATTTTTCTTGTCTTGTCATCCAAGCCGTGATGTTCCTCTTCGCGCTGATCGAGTGGTGGGTTCAGGCAGCCAGACGGTACCAACCGATTTACTCTTTTACCTCGCTGTCTGGTTCGCGTTGTGGCGACGGGTCGCACAGTCGGCGTTGACAAAGCTAGCTTCAGACCAAGATAATATTAACGGGGTAATACCTCGCACCATTCGAATTGTCATTCTCCATCTCTCCTCAACACCACCGTCCAACTGAGTTCCCACCGCCTCGAACAGGGTTTAGGACAAGGAGCACGAATGCGGACCGGACAGCCGACATGCGCGGAAGCCAAAGCCTCAGTAGCAGCTAGCACCCAACTGTCCTTCTCAGTGGCCCTCACAGCAACGTTCGCGCCTTGTCTGGCGCACACTGTCTTTCTGCAGGTCTAGTCAGTTCGGTCACGCGACTAGAGCGGTGACGATAGTATACTTTACCTTACGATGGACCGCAACAGACATCACGAGAGCCATCGAAACCAATCCAGTGCCTTCTGAGTGTCGCGTGATCCTGGGGCGCAGCAACGCGCCATGCGTGGAGCCCCGCTCACGGTGCTGGATTGCCTGGGGTGACTCGTAGCGTCCGCAGCGGTCCTTCGCAAGGTGAAACAAAGTATGCTGAGACTAAAGTCAAAGGAAATGAGTGGGAATCCGCTAGCTTGCTTCTAACCCTAACCCACTTGAATGTAAAACATAGAACACAGAAAATAAGCATCGGAACAAAGACCAAGTAAAAGGCAAACTTACACTTAAAAATGCAGTATAAAAAAAAAACGCGTCTGAGCAATGCACGAGAGGCGAAGACAGTACTGAATCTCGCTTTGTTTTAATGCCGAAGCAACGCACGTTTCGCACCTCAAAGGAGTGCACGCGAATGAACATGGAAGGCAGCAAGGTTGGCCACCTGCTAAACAACACTCCTCAAACTATAAGAAAACAATAACTGATTATCTTTCGGCGGCGTGCGAGTCAAGGAGTTATCAGAGCTCTGCGAGTTATGAGTTGCAGCCGCTCCCAGATCACAGTCTGTGTGTGCGTGCATTCTCCATGCTTGGCGCTTGGTTTCTTGTTTCGCTCTCGTGTAACGCCAGTGAAGCCTGTCGCCTGCACGTCCGTGAAAGGTGCCACCGCCACCCCCCCCCCCCTCCCCTCTCTGCTCTTCGCTTTGACACTAGTTTTTTGTATTGCTATTTTTTTGCCACCGCCACCCCCCCCCCTCTCCCCTTTCTGCTCTTCGCTTTGACACTAGTTTTTTGTATTGCTATTTTTTTTGCGTATAAGTCTGTTAGGGCTCCACGCAGGGTAGCAGTTTCCCGCTCATTTTATTTCCGAGCTACTGACTCGCTGACTGGCTCTGTTTAGCTAACCGTAATCCCCTCCAAAAAAAGAAAAAGAACCGTGCTCATTTTATTCTCATTTCATTCCGGGCAAAAGGCATTTAATTCCATTCCCATTCCATTTCTCTCAACATTGCCGCCATTCCATTCTGGGGTCGCAAAAATGCGGAATGATTCCGATTCCGGAATCATTCCAGCTCCGGAGTGGCAACTCCGCAACACTGATTTCAAGCAGACGACACAGTGGTTCTTTCTTTGTCGCGCAATTCTTGGGGAGACGCAGGGTTGCTTTTTTTTTTTGCTTGCTTCACGCGGCACAGCAGGCCGGAAGTCCCGACCCCCCTCTCCTCGTTGCAAGAGGGAAGAGAAGAAAAGTTTTTCAATTCTTGGGGCGCGTGGTGAGGACAACGGACGAGGGTGATATCTCTGCAAAGTGTCGCCCATAAAGCTATTGCTTTAAAAGTCTAACATTACATTCAAGTGCTGAGTGTGACTATAACTATACTATTGCAGAAAGTGGTTTACTGCCCCTTTAAGCAATCCTAATGGCTAACAGGTGCTCCTCCTCGGAACACTGCTCTGTATTGCCATGATACTTCTCCAAGGTGAGTGCAGAAGAATTTGGAAAACTTAGGCCTTATTATACCTTTGGCTTCGCCCGCATGCATGTTAGAGCTGATTTGGCCCACATCTGACAGAGCACTGCCGTCGCTACTGTCAGTGCGGCACTGGCCTTCTACTGCCTCGCCTCCCTCGCTGTCAACATAGCCGACAGGGCAGTAGAGGCGCTCAACCCTTTCGGCCTCGTCGCATACCCTGAGGTAGTTGTGGAGGCTGACGCATGCCCAGACAACCGCTTCCAGTGTTGCGGGACATGCCTGGATATCGGTTATCTGAAGATGCGCCAGCGTGCCACTAGGATCGTCAATGTGTTTTCAATGACCCTTCCCTCTCGAGAAAGTCTGTAGTTGAAGACGTTTTGTAACAACTTCAGGCTCTTTCGAGGAAAAGGGTGCATCAGGTTGGTCAGCAGGGGGAATGCCTCGTCGCCCACAAACACAAATGGCAGCCTTGTCCTGGTCCCCGGCAAGGGCCCTGAAAGAGGGAGGCCCGTTGTGCCCAAGAGGATGGCTAATTCCATTTCCGAGTCACGAAAGACGGCACCATTGCTGTAGCATCCTGGCTTACCAACATCTACCTGAGTAAATTTATAGTTGGCATCATAGCTGGCCAGTAATACGATGCTATGAAACCCTTTGTAATTGTAAGTATCCGACCCTGGATGGCCATATGTTTGCCGTCCAAGGCACCGCGCCAATGTTGTACGCAGGATTTCATTTCGGGGGAGGGGCCGGTCCAACGAGAGTGAAGGGTTTGGTTTTGGAATGATCATGATACATAAAAATGATGCCCCGGAAATTCTTCACCAGGGAGGCATTTGCATTTTACTTTTTTTTTTTTTTATTTACAAGTCACGTCAACAGAAGGCGCCAGGGTTGGCAGAAAACAAGAATCATAAAAACTAATATTTTATAAAGCACGACTCCAATGCACGAAGCCTTCAGTCATCGGGGCTGATAAAACAGTGATGCATAAGTAGAAACATGGAACACCTTGATGGATAGACGATAAACACTGGAAGCTTCTCCACCATAAATTACTCCCCATCTTAACCTGATCTAACCTACAAAGATCTCGCATGATTTGTTCATTGGTGTCAATTTCTAAGGTTTCTGAAGTCCGTTCACAAAAGAAAGTCAAGGAAGTCACACAGCGCAACAAAGGAACGATGGAAAATGGTTTATACACTCACATATTGCACTTGGCTCTCGTCCTGAGGCAGCAGGTCGCACACTTGCACTCCTATCTCGCGCGGTTCTCAAACTGTTGATGACAACTTCCGTACTCGAACCTTGGAACCGCAAATCCCACGCCTTTAGGCGCCTATATTCACTTTGCTAAGACTTTTCCCACCATCTGAAGAGCCAATCAGGTATCACTCTTTTTAGACCAATGGGAGCCACGCAATATAAAACAAACATATATAATACAATATATAATAGTTAAAAATAATAATAAATCAGCCAAGAACAGTTACTTATGAAATAAAAGAAACAAATGCTTGCACCATTCCACTCCTGGTATGGCTGTACAGCTGTCAGTCTTTCCCTAGGGTTTTATGGTTTCGGGGTTAATTTTTCTTCGAATTCGAGAGTCTTCTTTCGGAATATATTTCTTACCCACATAGTCAGTGTTTTTGGGTGTAAATTTCTGAGGTCATGCAAAAGGTCTCCTTTTATTAGGGCTTATTTTGAGGAAAATGGGTTGCAAGTACATGTTATTCCGAACAGAATCGTAAAACTTGCACCTTAAAAAGCAAAAATGGTATACTTGCAGGGTGGTACAGTGGTTCCAAAACCTTATGCAGGGCTTGGCATGTCTCCTGGATGACTTCACTTGTTGTCTCTCCAGTGCGGTAACTTGCAGCGCATATCACCTGTGACCCTTCATGAGCAAGGTGCCTGAAACATTACTAAGCAAAATGACTCCTTACAACTGCTGAAACAGCAGTCACATCATGGACATTGATAACAGGGTACTTTTTTTCTGCCACTGCTTTTCTTAGAGTAGATATCGACCCATTAACAACACTGAAGTAACTCAATCTATAATAGCGTGCAATATTTTTTACTCCATAAAGCTATCTGATACTTTTCTGAGCATGCCAGTGCAACGCGGTGAAGCTTCATGTACGATCCAATGCTGTGCTGTGAAGCATCAAGCAAAGGCACTGGTGCGAGGCGGTGATGCTCTACGAAATAGCACAAGGCAACTGCCATGGCTTGGAGGCATGTGGGCAACAGCTCTTACAGTATGGATGAGGACATAGCCAACACAATCGACAAGCGAGTTTTAGCTAGGTCACTAGGCATGCTATCAAATAAATGTTCGTATGATTTTTCTTTCCTTCCATATCCTTAGATATCAAGGTCAACCTATACTATTTGAATATTGTTTTATTATACTGCACGAGCTGACCTTTATCTGCTGTGACATAGGTCAACTCTATACTTGTCATCCTCGGTGTCCCCTGTCCCTTGAGCCAGACTACTGGGTTCCTGAGAACCCTGGAGTTTCCCAGGGAACTCTTGCATGGAAGGGGCACATGGATCATTGTCTTGTCAAGTTATTGGTATGTAGCTTCCGCTGGGCTTGGCGCAGTATGGCCATGGTAGCTTTGCGCCATAACCCCGTAATCAACAACATCTCTACTTTTGCACCTCATTGAAGCCTCATGAAGAAACTGGCCAATACTCCAACTATAATACCTTAAATTCAGACATTTCTGTATTTGTGTCAGTTGAAGTTGGAGAAGTGTTGATTATAATACAGAAATTATTAAGATGTATAAAGTATAGGCTTAATTTCAAATTAATGACAAGACCCTCCTTTGTAACAGAACTCCAGTCATCATAGTAGATGAGTTTTGACACACCTGATTGTCAGGCTCAACCTTTCCGCTGGGGAAATCGGTTTCCTCCAGAAGGTTGTCTTCTTTTGAAGAAGAGGGCAGCGCGTTAGGACTGGCGCTGTGATCGACTTCCGAAGTACCGGTAAAACGAATACGCAAGGCGTCGTCTGCTTTTGCCGTCTACTGTGTCGCCATGGAATTTTGTCTGCTAGCGCTTGGATAAGATCATTTGCGTTATTTTTATATTACTTTCTTTGACAAAAATATTTTACATGTATGTTTCTTTACATTGTATTACAGAGTGTGTGCAGCATTTAATGAAACATGTCTGCATTTTTAATAGTTATATCGTCTGATTTCGTGCTGCGATCGCGAAGGTATCCAGGTGTATGTGGTCGTACACCTGGATACCTTCGCGAGGTCAAGATGACGATGTCCCGTCAGAACCTACTGGTGGCTGCAGTAGCGCTCATCGAAGACGAGAGCGACGATGAGCTTGACGACATTATTGCACTTGCCTCTATTGTTTCGGCACAGACTGACAAGAACAGGGTTCCCCCGTACTACGAAAAGGTGATCGACACCTACTTCGATTTGAAATTTATGCACTTGTTCAGGCTTTCGAGAGAGACACACGCGGAGCTGGCTGGTCGATATGAAGCTTCGGCGTTTTACCGGGATTCTGTTGGTGGATGACCGCAGATTTCGGCGGAGAAGATGTTGCTGATTGTGCTTAATTACTTAGGCACGAGAGCCACAATGTACCAGATTGCGGATCGCTTTGACATAAAGGAGTCGTCCGTTCACCTCTGCATTGAAAGAGCGCTGAACTTTCTGAACGGTATCAGCGCACAAATAATCACCTGGCCTGACCAGGAAAGACGTCGGAGGAGCCAAGCCGGCTTCCTGAGGAAGACTAAGGGGACAGGGACCCCACAAAACGATCGGGGCGATTGATGGATGCCATGTAGAAATCCTGCGACCAACGGAGTCTCCGAACTCCTACTACAATCGAAGCAAGCTTCATTCCATTGTTCTGCAGCGAATCTGCGGTGATCAAAATCGATTCATCGACGTCTGCATCGGATTCCCCGGTTCAGAGCACGACGCCTGCATCCTGAAGAAAGCCCCGTCTCCGAGGGCGCGGAAGCCAAGTGTGCAGGTGGGTACCTGCTGGGGGATTCGGCTTATCCCCTGCTGCCATACGTCATGACCTCCTTCAAGTCTTCAAAAGCGGCCCTGCCGACCTGGAAGACTACGTATAACATGAAGCACGGTCAACAGAGAGTGACAATCGAAAACACTTTAAGGCTGCTCAAGAAGCGATTTCAGAGAATGTACTTGGTCGACAGCGCCAGCATCAGACAGTGCTGCCTTGTCGTTATGGGCGCCTGCGTTCTCCACAACCTTTGTAATGCAGAGAGAGACTTCTTCGATGACCTGAACAACGCCCGCCCGCCTGACCAAGTCACCAACGACGATGACCACGCGATTCAACCGGACGACGCCACAAGGAGTCTTTCCGAGCGGATCCGAGAGGCCATTGCTAAGACCGAATGTTAGGAAGCGATATCTACACTTGCTCCTCCAAAAATATTATTTGTCTTTTTTTTTTTGTCTGTGTGTGTGTGTGTGCGTACAAAGATGGTACTTGAGCTTTGGAAAATGAAACGTGACTTCATGAAAACATGATTAAACAAAATAACGGGTTACTTCATTCCTTCATTTCTGTGTACAGTATTATTTTGATCCAATATCCTACTACATTCACAGGTAGTCAGTGCCATTGACTCCTAAAACGTAACATTGTTCTCCAAGCTATTTTCAGCCTAACACTCAACAAAACTTTAAAAAAAAACTAGATATGGCGGTAAAAAGATACACGCTGCATAACTCGGAAATAATTTTAAAAACTAAGAATGAATCGGGGAACTACAGAGGAGGGGCAAACAAAATCAGCAAGACAATTTCAACAAATTTATTCGTACGGCACAGTTGTGCACCAGTCGAAATAATGAAACTAAAAAATAAAACGGCCTGCGAAACAGTCAAACAGTAGTCAAGTTCAGTGAAGTGCATGAAGCACGTCTACTCTGCCGGCGCGCTCTTTTTGATGGCAGTCATGAGGTGCTCGATAAGAGCCTCCTGTCCTTGTGTTGCCGCTTCCGACTGGCCTCCATGTCGGTGAACACTTTGAGCAGCGAGCCCAGGGCGGTTTCTTTCTTTCTCTTGCTCGATGTGCCGGCCGGAGCACGCTGGTTTGAGGGTGGAGCCACCCCTGAGGCAAGTGAGGAGGGTCCTGCCTTTGCCCCTCCGGAGGTTTCAACCTCGGTGCTGAAACAATTTTTTTTTTATGTTACGTTTATTATACGTTTTTTAAGTACTTACTTGGTCTCTTCTTCCTTCTCAACCACTGTTCCCGGCGCCAACAACACGGTTGGTGCAATGTGGTGCTCCTTCTCGAGGATGTCGCGAAGCTCACTAAACCACAGAAGCAGCACGTTTACAAGTGATGACCTATATAAAGAATCGGTGAACGTATGTACTCCTTGTATTCAAAATGCACCCTAGAGTGGCCTGACTTGTTGTTTTTTATGATTTGGCGTTCTTGTAGGCTCTTTCTAAAGACTTCCATTTGTTCTCGGCCTGGTCAGCTGTGACAACGCTGCCGAACTCCCCGACGACGGTGTCGGCCAGCTGCTGCCACAGGGCTCGTTTGGTCCTAAACATGGTTTTTACTACATATTAGCATGTATTGTAAAATATCCTGACAAAGGCATACCTGAAACCCCCCTTTGTTCTGAGACGCTCCTTTAGTTCCCTATAAGTTTTGATAAAGAACTTGGTCTTCATGGCACTCCACAGCTGCCCGTTGACGTCCGCCGCGGGCGGACACGCAGGCTGCAGGACAGCTGGGTCTGCGTCCGGCTCGGAGGCAAAGACGAGCGTAACTCGTTCCTCGTCTTAAAGAATAGAATGCAAACATTGTAAACATCGATGTATAATCACCAAACGTAAGCAAGGCTGCGTAAGCAAGGCCGCGTAAGCAAGGCCGCGTAAGCAAGGCCGCGTAAGCAAGGCTGTGTAAGCAAGCCTACGCAGCCTTCTTACGATTTTTAACATCATATTCGAGCTAATTCCTACCCTCGGTTACATACACCATCCCGCTTCCGTCCACTACGGGTACACCATTTTCGTCTACGAGTGGGAAGACTTCAGTTTCTACGTTATTATGAATAACAAACATGTTTTAAATGAGCGAGCACAGCGAGTAAGAAAGAGAAGAGTCGTCTGCTTTTGTCGTCTGCTACTACACGAATGCTGGACTGGCTTTGGAGGCGGTGCAAGCATTTGCGGAACTGGGACTGAACTCGTTCAGAACTAGGAGGAATCGAACACGCCAGTGCAGCGGTCGTGCAATTTCCGGTTGAATCGAATGCACCAGTTCTTGCACTACTGAACTAGTTCAGCCAGTTCAGGTGAATCGAACAGACCTGATGTGTTCGCGGCGTGTCGTGCACTATGCACAGAAGAGCACATATGTATACATACCTAAGACCGCCACTGACCAATCGCTGGGGGTTAAAAGCAAGACAGAGTAACTGCTGGTAACAACATGATGTATTTGCTGGTGTCCCTGCAATCACTTCGGTTAAATCTTTCCAGCTGGCTAGTGACACGAGGATTTGAATGCAAATGGGTAGTTGTAATCATAGCCACAAGAATAGCCAAAATCTGAAAGGCTGTGGCTAGGGTTCCGTTTAGACGGAACCAAACTTACTACTAGAGTTCCGTCCAGACAGAACCGATAGTCACCGACTACAAAAAAGTACATTCTATTTTTTTATAAAGCTAACGAGTTTTAGTGATAATAAACTGATGTATGTTAAGCATGATCCGACAGCCTCCATACGAAAAGAAAAAGAAAAAATCTGGGAGCTTTTTTCCGCATCTGCCCAAACCCCGATGAGCTTTTCTCTGTACTTGCCGGTTATGTGGTGAGCTAATCTCCGGAGGGCTTTTTCTTGCTGCCCCTCTACTGCATCTGATATTGTTCCGTTTGAACGTAACTCTAGACTCTCTGAATCTAAAAACACAGGTGGCCCCGTGGCCCAATGGCTCGCAGGCAACACTTCCCAAGTTAATGTTGAGATACACACTTCTGCCTCGTCATCCGGAAATACTGGAAGAAGTCTTTCCCATTGTCCAGCCTCATGTCACGAACGAGGTGGTGGTACTCCACGAAGGTTTCCCGGGAGCAAAGCAGATATTGCACCCACTCGTGGCAGGGATGTCGTCGATGCAGGAGGAGCATCATCATGGCGGTGGATCGCACAATTAGGTGCCAATAAGATTCGCTGCCCACCTGTGCCACATACCCGCGAACACTTTCGATGAACAAATACTCCAGTTTCTCCCTTCCGAGCTGAGCCGCAGCCATACCCCTGCTACCGCGGGATGCTACCATGTTGGTTTGGGTTGCTCAACGAGGTTCATTTCCATCAGTTGAGCGAATGCGCCGATAGCAAGATTCTATTGGTTGTCGACTGCGGTCGGCCGCGTTACAACGCAACTGTGCGTACAAGCTTTGCGTGTATGTGTTGCGCAACGCACCGCAACGCCTTTACGCTAGTGAATGCACCGTGTCCAAACGCAAATGTGCGTATGGCCCTTTACATTCAGTGCCCAAACAAGCAAATTGCTCCTGCATAGCACAATCTACAAATCAACGATAAATCTCGCTGAGGATCAGCGCGAGATAGGAACCGATACACACCCCCGACCTCTGAATGAAGACTTCCCTTGTGCTCGACCAGGGTGGAGCCCAGGTGGAGCCAGAGGATATCGAGGAATCCTCTGACCGTGGTTCCAGATGTGTTCTGGAACCTTGTTATTTTGTGCAGGTCGATTGCCTCAGACACAGAACTCGGAAGGATTTTGAGGTCGAGATATTAATACATGTCCTCGACATCTAGCGAGAACATGTTGTGGTCCTGATTGGAGGGCAAAGGGCAGATATAATCAATCACCTCAAGGGAGTCCTTAACGCGGAAGGGATAAGGGAGATCGATAGCGGAAAGGTGCTCTTGTAGCATTCCTCTTCAGAAATTATGCTTCAAGGGGTAATGTCTGGCTTGTGCGTTTTTGCCGTGAAGAAGATGGGACGGTACTGTTGATACGGGGCAGAAGGTAGCGTTTTTAAAAAAAAGAGAGGGTGAAGGAATCGCAAACTGATTTGAGCTCAGAAAATAGTTTTCCTGATGTATTTTTTTTTTTTTAACCCTTTCATGGTTGCATTTTTTTTCCAAGGGCGCACCCCCGTGGTCGGGTTTTTTTACTCGGTGTGATAGCAAAGAGAATTCACAAGTTTATTGTAGCATAAAAAATATAAGACTTCAAAAGATCTGCGGCACGCTCGCTCGAGGTAGAACAAAACAAAAAGGACTAAATATTTCGAATTTTCAACTTTCTAGTACTTCTTCAAAGTGTGGTAGTCCTTGAAGCAGGGTTCCACACACAGGCCCTTGTCACAGGCGGCGCACATGAACCTTGTGTCCTTTCTTTGCTTCGGTCTGAGAGCTGTGTTGGCACACACGTGGCACCTTCGTTGGGTGCGGCTGCCTTTCGCCGATGTTTGTGGCACCCTCTCGAGGAAGTGTCGTGCTGTCAGCCTCGTTGGGTTGTCTCCGCTGGGCCTTCCACCCTTTCGCCTCTCAGTATGATGCTCTTCAACGAGCTGGTATACGACTCTTCTTCTGAACTCGGCGAACGTGATCTTGGAGGCACTCCTTTCACGGTGAAGGAGGAATGCATTCAACAGAGACATGTCCAGAAGGTGAAAAAAAAACTTCTTGTACCACTTCAGCGTCTTCCTGATGCTTTCAGTGAAGCTCAGCTGCATGTCTACTTTGTCCACGAGTCCCATCTTCTGGTTGTACTCGAGTACGCATGCTGGCTTTTTCTGTGGAGTGCCTGTTCTTCTGTCCACCTTGCCAGTGTCCTCAAGATGAGCTTCATGCATTGAGGTCAACAAATGCACTTCCCTTTTGTCAAACCACTTCAGTGCCAGAAGAGTATCGGTATGAAATGACTCTACTTCTCCCCTTCTCATCTTTTTTTTGAACTTGGGAAGTCCCTTTCTGTTCTGTCGAACTGTTCCGCAGGCATTGGTTTGCTTCCCTTGAAGATATTGGAAAAGTGCCGGACTGGTGTACCAGTTGTCTACGAAAAGAGAATGCCCCTTTCCTAGATAGTGGTTGAGCAACTCGAGGACAACTGAGCCCGAAAATCCCAACTCCTTCATCATCGTCATTGTCGTGGAAGCTCCGGTATACACGATGAACCTCAAGATGTACCCGGTCATCACGTCGCACAGAACAAACATCTTCACTCCAAAACGGTGCCTTTTTGAAGGGAGGTACTGGCGAAATGAAAGACGTCCTCTCCAGGGCATCATCGACTCATCGATACAGAGATCTTGGTATGGGACCAGGAGACTCGCAAACTTTGCCTGAAGTGTCTCCATGAGTGGCCTGATTTTTCTTAGTCGATCTGCTGCATCAGTGCTGGCACTGAAATGAAGCACTCTCAGCAAAAGGCAGAAGCGATTTACTGAGAAAAGCCTTGAAAGAAAGGGGGTCTCAGTCATTGGGTCGGTGGTCCAGTAATCCCTCACAGCATTTTTTCGGACGAGCCCCATCAGCAGAACAGCTGCCAGAAAGTAGTAGATCTCAGCGAGACCAACGTCTACCCATGCTTTCAGTCGCGATTTCCGTGCGAGGTCGGGCTGCGCGATCAGCTGGTGCGCGTAGTCATTCGTCTCGTCTGCAATCGAAGACACAACTCCCGCGTCGAAGTAGAGTTTGAAATAATCTGCTTCTTTCGCATCTGGCTGGAGTAGAGTGCCTGCAGGCTGTCCGGAGTGCGACGCGTCAAATGGAAATATAGATGGGGAGAAGTCTTCACCTTTTTTCCAGTCGGTTTCGTTTTGACGCGCCCGCTTCCGAGACGGTCCAGCAGACGGTGCGGCTGTGTCGGATTCCGATTCCGAGCTGGTTTGCAGTTGTTCGTCGGATGTCGAGCTCTCGTCCGACTCAGAGTCCGAGAAGGGCTCAAAATCTGAATCCGAAGAGCCATCGCTCCAATCTCCGCTACCTCCGGAGCAGCTGGCATGCACAGCCATCTCGAAAGTTATCGCGTGCACAGAGCGTCCAGTTTCGCAATTTCAAAAGCCCCTCCAAAACAAACACGACTGGAGATAAGCGGTCGTAGTTCCCTACAACCCTATGAGATGGCAGCACGTCCCCGCGAGCGCGCCCGTTCACGCAGAGGCGGGAATTTTTGAATGAGGAGTCGCGGACGTACATGTACGTCAGCAACCATGCGGGACGCACCCACGCTGACGTACGGGTACGTCAGTGACCATGAAAGGGTTAAGGGAACAAAGCTTTTTAGTGCCTTATCCACTTTCTCTCTGAATTTGTCTCTGTTCATTATGACGAATAGGCCCCCCTTGTCTGCCTCTAAGAGCACCAGATCGGATTAGCGGAGCTCCTCCAAGACGACACATGTTGCCTCCGAACGTACCGGTGCAGTCGCGCCACAGTGGTGGCAAAGCACGTCGGCCGTTTCCCCGACAAACTTCCGTCGTTCACTCTGCGGGACCCTTGCTGCAGTCTCATAGATGGAGGCCAGCTAGTCCACTCTTGATGATGGTGCAGGCCCGGCAAACTTGGGGCTTTTCGACAGAAGGGCAGTTGCCCCTGCCGACAGCTCGGTGTCTGACAAATTGATGGGGGGATCCAGGCCTGCCTTGCGACGGGAGGCAGAACCCGCGAGAATGCCTTGGAGCATGCATCTCCACGATGTCTCCAGGAGGTGGTCTAGAGATTCCTGAGAAAAACGAAGGCGGAGTGTGCATTGAAGCAGCTGCCGAAGCATCCGGTCAACAGAAAGCGTAGCCCAGTCCTCATCACAAGGATTTCCCGTGAGATTTCCTTTCTTGTTATTTGCATAACTTTGTAACTGGAAGGCCAACTTGATGGTTTGGAGCTGAGAAGACTGTAAACTGAGGGATGGGGCATGTTCTCTCAAAGGCAGACTCTCACGGCTCGAAGGTGCAGGCGAAGAAGACTTATCTTTGACAGGAAGATGGCGGCTTGGAAGAACGAGGATGGGTTAAACTCCAGGTGGTTCAGTTGCTTACCAGCAGGACAGCACATTACATGAAGTTTACGGAAGTATAATTTAGGTGGTTGAGAGTGTTGGTTTCTAATTTATGGTATTGAAAGAGAGGCGTGGAAGAGGAACAGACAACACAGGCTTTTGACTTGCAACGGAACGTTTACTGGTTTCACTTCGCCACCCAAAGCTCGACGGGGGAGCGTCGGGGAGATAGGGGGTGAGGGTGGTGGGTGAGAGAAGCGGGATTCATGTGGCCCTACAGCAGCTATGCAAACGCAATGGAAGGGTGGAAGTCTGCTGTGTGTCATTCGACACGTCCACATTACACTGAGCCCCGAGTGTTGGTGAATTCAATGAATTCAAGCAAGTAGGTGCTGTCATCAATCACATAGTTTTCTTTGCGGCTTGGCTTGAAAAACTGACTCAACATAATCAGCCACACCCCTACATTGTTTAGTTAATCAATCGTTGGAAAACGATCACAATATTCAAGATTTTTATTCGCTAGATATGTAGCAGAATGCCTAGGAGGTGCGCCTATGGAAAGTTTTTTTGTAAAAAGTAATTGATTTCTATCAATTTTCTCTTCTGCAAAATTGGTCAATTTTTTGGTCTTCTGTGTCTTTGACAAAATGTCAACATTTTTTATAAAAGACATCTGTAAAGTGACAAACAGACTCCATAGGCGCATTCCTTATTAAATTTCAGTCAGGAAAAGTGAAGAACGAGCCTCCCCTGTATTGCCATTATCAAACGATAGATTGACTAAAATGGAATTTATACCAAAAAGTGGAACAGAGGAAAATGTGTTCAAAGTGCTCCAAACCCTACCTTTTCTTTAGCTTCGGTGGACAGAAAATAATTTATAAAAAATTCAGTATGCAGGTGTAAACTGGTGAAAATTTCTGGGAATACTCTCTGGATGTAGATGGATGTAAATATGTAATTTTTCAAAATCAATGTTTTTTGCAGAATTTTTTTTCTCTGGGTAGTGTCTCCCCTTAAAAAGTGGTGCACAGCCCACACCATGCCATATTTGGGAATATTCGATTTCATTCAAGCTGAAATTTTACTATTCGCGCACCCATACTTTTTTTTGCTTGCAACTCACATGGAAAGCAACAGTTGAAGGAATCCCCCGAACAGGCGCTGGTATTTCTTGTACTCCAGCAGTGACCCTTTCAGATGATTTTTTGTTTTATGAGCTTCGTTTCATTGCACATGGTAGCTATGAGAGATGCTTGAACTTATATTTGGGCAGGCAGTGCCTTAAAGTTGATTAAAATTTTGTTATAAAAGCCACATGAAAGCATACAGAAGGCTAAGCATATTGACCGGTACATGAGACTTCACTTGGGACACGAGAGTTGGCAGCAAGTTTTATGCTCCAAAGCCAGATTTGTTTGGCCTTTAAAAGGGCCTTTTGTTCTTCAGGCACTTGAAAGGGCCCTCATAGCTGTCAGGGTCTGTAGTCTTGGGCATTCTGTCACTGCAAACAAGAGCAGCCACTTGCGCTCTTCATCTAGACCATCTGTTTCGAGCATTGGTGTAGATAACCCGCAGTGGCGTCCCTGACGCTCTGCCTGTTGTTTGCCTCGGCATCTGTGGTGCACACCGGTTGCAGATAGATCTTGTCCTCCGTGGCCATGTCGCTGAGCCACTGGGGCTCGACACCGTCGTTGGAAATGTTCGTAGACGTTGTTTAAAATGCAGCAGGCTTGTACAACAAGCCGGGCATTGTCCACCTCGCACTCCATCCTCTTCATAATGAAGCGGAATCGTGCCTTGACCCTTACGAAGGCGTTCTCCACGACTCGGCGAGCAGACGACAGCTGTCGGTTGAAGCCTTCCTGTGGAGAGCCTTTCTTAACGTCTTGCAAGGGTACGGCTTGAGCATGTTGGATGTTAAGGGGAATGCCTGGTCACACAGGATCCGGGGCGGCCCGGTGGTCCCGTTGACGGTGACCATAAGCATCTGCAGCGTTGGTTCTTGCAGAACAGCCGCCAAAGCCGACCTCTGGTACACATGTGCATCATGGTACCACCCTGGTGTCCCAACGTTCACATACCGGAATCGGTAACGGTGCTCTACGAGGGCCAGCAGAATGATGCTATACCTGGATACAAACATTACAAGGCATGTGTCAGCTCCATGGATGTTGAATATATCATGCTGTGGTCATACAGTCCTCATAACTGGAGATTCAAAAGGGAGGTAGACAGCAGAGCACAATTCATTAAAACTCCGCAGAACAGAGATGTACATAGCTTCTAAACATACCATTAAAAGTGTAAAAAGCTGGCTGTCAGTTACTGGCATCTCGTATTCAGGAAAAGCTATTTCATAACTTCCATGTCATCAAACATGTGTAGCCTACCGTAAAATACCGAGGAAGCGCCCATACCCGTACAAGCGCCCACTATTAACATTTTTGAAATTCGAAAATTTGGGCAAGTACACATCAAGCGCCCTAATAAGCGCCCATAGTTGGCTTTACGCATATTTCGATAAAATGGGGGTGGGTGTTTCTTCGTTATTTTACGGTATATCACCATATTAAAATTGGTAGGGAAAAATGTTTGGTCCAGGTACATTTTATTCGAATCGAAACCTTTAAAACAATCTGCCATGCAAATCTGTCTGCTCTTCGCGCACCTCGTGCGTTTATTTGCCCCCCTAATGTGCCCACTTGGGTTCGTTTCCCCTCGACCAATGACGGCACGAGTTGGTTGCCTCATCATCGCTTGGCATTGCCCCTCTTTATGTTTTGATGCCTCAAAGACGCATTTTAGAACACTTGCTAGCAGTAACGAGTTTGCATCATTCGGTTTGGCCAGCTTCATTGAATTTGTTTACTGATAGGAATTCACACTCAATATTTATGATAAAAATTGTTTTTTCTTTTTTGTTGAAATTATCAGTTTGAAAAAGATGCCGGGGACTTTCTAAGGGGCTAGAAAGTTTAACCTATATGGTATCAGTTCTAGCAGTTCGTAGATGATCATACACATTGTCCTTGAAGTAGAGTTTACCTACCAGCCCTTGTAGTTATGGTAGTCGCTCGCGTTGACCTTCGGTGGTGAAATGGGGAAGTGGCAGCCATCCTTTGCCCCAATTCCCCAGGAGAAACTCCAGAGCAGCTTGGAACTCCCGGATGTGGTCCGGAAGCTCTGCGGTGCTCACCATCTTGAGCCAGTCTTGTTCTAGGACGGAGACAACTACCCTACAGAACTCGCTGTAGTTTTCGTCTACAGTGGAACGTCCCAAGCCGATCAAGTTGGCGATGGTGCGGTCTTCTGCGCTCGAGCACAACTTGTACAGTGCAGCACCAACTCTTTTCTGCACCGGAATGGTGGAACGCATGGAGGTAACTTTGCGCTTCATGTGGGGCCGACACCTAAACGTAACTGGCTTGACGCGGAACGACTGCTTGAAGAGGTGCTCCATAAAGTGGGGAAGAGTGTCCTCAAACCTGCGTTCGTTCCTCCTGAACGCTTGGATGCTTCTTGGTATGATACTTGAAGCTTCAACAGCAGCGAACATCAGGTCGTTGGTAAAAAGCCCTTCTTGAAGGCGGACACTTTCTGCACTCGCAGATCGTATGTCGGCCCTCAGCAGCGTCCAGGCACTCTGCTGCTGTGTGTGTAGACACGTCAGGAACGCGATCCAACGTTCCGGATCCATTGCACTACGATCATTGTCGTCAGCAGGCTCCATCGCTACAGGGTCAGTCTTCGCTTGAATCGATTGCAGACGTAAACGTCAGTCAGGTATATGAATCCGGCGAAGAACGAAAGAGTGCGAGGAACAACGGCGAGACGGAGTTCCGAAAGCAGACAAGCCAAGCGGCGGAACGGATACGGCTACGGATTACTTGGGATTGCTGACGTCGTGTCATAGTTGCCACAAAACACCGTGTCTACGTCAAAACGTGTACTTAGTTTTCATCACCGTGTTTAAATTCTATGTTCTGAGAGTTCATTACATTTTATTTACTTAGTAAACAATAAAATAGACACTAGTTTGCTGGGTTAACAATAATACAAACACTACATTGCTGGTTAACAACAGACCGCTATCGTGATAGACATCACCCAAATGACATTTGAGTTACCAGTCTGACATGACGCAACTTAAATGTTATTTGAAAATCCTAACGGCCTTTAGCGTAAATGACATTCAAGGTGCCCGTCTGACTGGGGTATAACTGATTTAGTGGTTTTAGATTATGTCCAGCAAGTTTCTAATTGTAACTATATGCACAGTGTTACTAATTAAAAGCTCAATAAACTATCTCTTTTAGCCGCCAAACTGCACGAGCAACTTTGTTTTTAGTGGCCTCTGAGCCGGGTAAACTAAAGGCAATATTAACACAGTGCCCTAACGAGAGTTCTGTTTATTTAAAAATCTGGAGCTTCTAAGAAAAAACACCCGGTGTAGATATTGAAACTGAAAACCGATATAATAAAGCTCCCTAATATCCGGGTGCTGTGCGGAGTACTATGCCACACCGGGCTGATTCCGCAGTTCCATTTTTCTGGTGAAAGAAGGATCAGCAATCTTCGGCAAAAGGTATCCACAATGAAAATACCGCAGCTTTAGAGTCAGTCTCTTCCAAAAGTTTGTGCCACGTGTGATTCTTTGAGCAAGGTTGTCTGTGGATGGACCAGAACATGAGGTCGCAGTAGTCTCTCTGCGTGATGTTTATTTGCCCTTGTACTTGGAAATAGTACTTGTTTGTCTTGGGCAGGCAGAGCCATTTATTTTTTTTTTACAAATTCGGATGCCTATGGAGTGGTGCTTGGACATCTCGGCCAGTGTCTTGTAGTTGCGTGCACTGAATGGGCTCTTGACCCTAAGCAGGCCAATGCCATCCAGGAGCCAATTGGGGGCTGGTGCATAGGAAATCGGTCCAGACGAAGAGGCCGCAGTCCTGAATTCTCACGCTGGGCTTGAGTTTGGCATGAGCTCGTACCGCGTTTGGTTCATTTGTTCATTTGTATTCTAGAGCCAACAAGTTTCTGATTGTCGGGTGCAAAATCTGCAGCACGACCTTTGAGAAGTCAAAGCTGCACCTGTGGTTTTGGCCGATGTTGTGAAAGGGGGACGAAGACGGTCGCATCCGGCGTTCTTCGTACCAAAGTTCGCAGGCGCTTTGGCCTATGGTTAGTGTCTCTGTCTCTTTTACGCGTGTCTCTGTCATGGTTAGGGAGCTCATAAATTCCTCTCGCTTCAATGCGTACACTTCGCCATTCATATCTGCCTGCTGAGACTGAGGCCCATAGTCCTGGTCGGTATCACATGAAAATCGCTGTTGACTACTCTTTTCACGGTATTGAAGCTGTTTCCCGCATTTTTTTCGTTGCTTTCCTCGTCGATTAAGCATTTTTCTCATCGGTGTGCCCGCACTGCGCAACAGCTTTTTCTTTGCGTTATCATAATGCCATTTCGGCCCTTTGCTGTTGTACGAAAGAGCTGCCATTTCACATCGTCGCTTGTACCCATTTCCTTTCGCAAAGTAGGCACGCTTCCCACCCACAACTTTTGCAATGGTACTCAAGTACTGTTCCGCGGTGTTACTTGTCATGTCGACAATCAGCGTGTCGGCCTTGTCAGCCATGATGTCGGTGGCCTTCTGAATTTTAGTCATTAGACCTGCTCTCGTGAGGAGCTTTCCTTCGCTTTTTTTCACAACGGTCTCCTCTTTGTCATCTTTTTCTCTGAGGCAGACATCTTCTTCACATCGTTCATGTATTTTATACACATGATAGGGAACGTTCTTCAAGTCTGACCTGAAACTCTGCACTGCTTGGCTGTCTCCAGGAGTCAAATTTGCCGCGTGTCGTTTGATCGTAGCTTTTGCAAGATGCTTCTATGTCTTCAGGTTAGTTGTTATTAGCAAATTTTTTGCCTCTTCACCTTCTTTCGTCTTGAAAGTTTTCATGTCTTTGAAAATAGAGTGAAGTGCGGCAGTATATCGCTTCACTGCATGATGCGCGCTCCACTTTTTTTTACCAAGTGACCATAAGCGACGCCAGTTTGCGCTGCCATGGGTACACTGCTGTCATCGTCTCTAATCAAGGTAGTGTGGCGTAAGCCTAAAGATTCACTCTCATTCACACTAATGCATGCTTCTTTCCATCCCTGCCGACTGGGCATTCCAGTTACACGGGCAGTCGTGCTTCCATGGCTCTTTCGAATGCTTGTTAGCGATCTGGCAAACCATATAGTACTTATATGTGCACCACTATGTGAAAGATTTGGCAACTGTACCATCAAGTGATGACTCCCACTTCGCTCTTCGCACTGTAGCCGTGCCCGTAGGATTGTTTTGACCACCCACCGTCAACGATGACTGGTATATTCCAGAATCCTTCAGTGTCTAAGCTCTCATTTCGCTGTTTGGCTAACTGCACTTCTGTGTGTGCTGCCTCTCTTATAGATTCCAGCAGTTGGGACATAATACCCTCTCCTGCGGTAGCCTCGCACTTGTAGAAATTATGTGACATAAACGGAATGTCTAAAATGGCTGTCAGCTCCTTACTCGGAGAAAAGCCAATACCCGTGGATAGTGGGCTTCTTAGGAAATCCTCATTCACGCCCCCTCCTTGGTGTGATTTTCCGAACCCACCCACACCCCTTGTACTGATGTGGTGAACGAAAGTACACGATGGCCCAATGGAGCGGCGGTACTCGTATTGCTTACTAAACCGACCCTCACCTCTTTTGAGAACACCAGCTTTCCAGCAAACAAACAGTCCTGCAAATGCTGGAGGACGGCTTTAGATTCGCCAGAGTAAGTCACTTACTCTGGCGAACAATCCAAGAACTTGTCGAGGGTTGGTTCCTTTGCCCTGGATCAAGATAAAATAATAACAGTTCAGTGCTTTCCTTGGCAGTAGATAATGACCAACTAGGACTGTAGGCGGCAAAGCGTGCCTTTCTGGTCCACTTTTGTCACCAGCCCCTCCTTTACCAAGGACAACCCTGAGCACATGTCCTCCCTCAGAAATGGAAATTCGGCCACTTCAGTTGCTCTAGCACTTTGTTTAGAACCGCCAGGGCAATGGTAATTATATTGGCCCAGGACGCCTCGTGGGGCGAAAGAGGGCCGACCTTCTTTTGCACAAAAGCCAGAGCAGCAGCCGCCACCTTGCTTGCAAGGGTCCAGACGAAAGCATTTTGCTGCTCGGTGGTCGAAAACGACATTGTGCCACCGATAAAGTCCAGTGCCACGCTCCTTCTTAGCCCGTAACGGCGTTCGACTTCGGAGCAACTGGAAGACCAGAAAAAGGTGGGTACTAAGCAGTCTGCCCAGTGAGATTCTGCTTGCAAGGGCGAGTTCGGTCAGAGCCGAAATCTTTGCGAGGTGCCAGTGCGCAACTCCGAAACCTGGTGCGAAGGTCCGGGCCAGGGCAGTGGCGTGTTCGAGCAGCCGAGTGTGACAACCGTCTTGGCTCAGCCAACTCGAGGAAGACAACGTGGTCCGACATCTCTCGAAGCGCCGCATTGATCCGGGCTTGACGGAGGGAGATTGGGACGACCTTATGACGTGAAAGTTCAGCCCGTGCACGTCTTCAGATCTCGGGGAGCACTGCTGGCACGTTGTCACTGGCGATCTTTGACACCAGCTGATTCTCCGCGATCTTGTCTGCAGTACCGATGTCGATGGGGAAATCTCAAGACGACGGAAAGCCCTCGAGACCTGGCCCTCACGGTAGGGAGTGCGATTCGTCACACAGACCAAAGAAGGCTGGCACTGTGGCCCGCCCAAGTTCGAATTGTGCTCGTCCCGTCCCACACCGAGAGCCCGAGGCACCCGCAGCTACTGGGGATGCCGGCCAGACGTGGGTCCAGGCTGTATCTTGCAAACTAGAGGTCCTGCAGGTGGCGGCGAACAGTCTCGACAGCCTCGGGGCAAGGCGATCGGTGCTGGAGCGTCGAGCAGGATTTGATGAGCCCGGCGAGGGTGCCCTTGTCCCGCCAAGGGGACTCGTTCCATGGGCAGCGCTGAAGCAGTCCTGACACAGAACGCATGGGATAACCCCGCGCACGGTCAGACGTTTTAATGCGGAGAAATTTGACCCAAGATCGGTAGAGGCCAAACATTGCCTCGTTTGCCGCAGCTCCGAGAGCGTCATACAGTAACTTCACTTCCAGAGCGTCGAGAGAGTGGGACGTTAAAACCTTGGTGTTGTCACCACATAGCTCTAGAGTCGCCATTGTAGACGTCGGAGGAAGTGAGGCACCCCAAAAGTTCAAAGGACATCGCTCCCAACCAATGCCTCCTCTATCTTTAGATTCCTCTCAGGTTACTCGCTTCACAATCAGGGTTGCCAGGTGTTTGTACTCTGACCCGCCAAAGTTCTACGAGATATAGCCCAAATATAGTCAAATGCCGATCCAAAAAAGTAACCTAAAAATAACCAAAAAACAAACAAACAAAAAAACTGACCATTTGAAATATTTATTATAAACACAAAAGACACAATACATTTTTATACATCAAATAGAAATACTTGCACCACTAGCATCACTAGTTCGCAGAACCAACGGCAGAGCATGGGTACATCACTGCGGTATTAAAACGAGTCAGAAAAGCCTCTGAAGGAACATAATCCTTGCAGTGCTGCTCCACAGTCTGAATTGGCACCAATATTGGACCAGTGGTGGTTATCCATTCTGCAGCCAATATTGGCATCCACACTAGTTCATTGGCTATGCCAATATTGGCTTTCACACTAAGTCAATGGCTATGTCATCGATGGCATACAGGCTCATTCATTGGCTGTGCCGTTATTGGCAGGTAAGCTAATTCATAGGCTGTTTCAATATTGGTGCCACATCTTAAATGCTGGCAATGCAATATTGTTGCTCCATTTCTTAAACCACTTGTTGTTCTAGTACATATAGTGAAAACATCTTTAAAATTCACCAGGACATCCTGATCAGCGGGATTGCTGAGGCGCCTCTGCCGCCTCAAAATCTTCCATCATCGCCAGCTGTAAAATAATAGCCGCTGGCGGCACAGGGGCATCAGGCGAGCCCTGAGTATGTTCAAGCTGAGTAGTCCGTGCGGCCAACTGGTCCTGGTTTGCCAGGACCTGCGCGGTGTCCTGGCGGAGCAGGTGCACCTTGCGCCGTACGTCAAGGAGCACTTTGAGAGGTTCTGACTCGTACGCTAAAATAGAAGCAGAGGAAATTATTTTGGTTAGTGATCTACTTAGGAATTGTGCCGAAAACAACACTTCACCTAAGACTGAAAATGAAAAACAATGATAAAAAATCTTTTATAGTTCAAAAAATATTTGCAAGCCTTATGCAATTGATGGCAGCAAATGCAGGCCATCCTGCCAGCGGCTCTTTCATCACACATATTGTTTACGTCACAGTAGTAAATTACACTAACTTTGTTTCACCTTCCGATAGACAAGAAAGCTACAAAACATTGAAGTGCTCAATGTTGAGCTTTAGACTCTGCACTAGCTTGGTTTTTTTTAGCAGAAAGCCCCTTGGGAGGGCGGCCAGCAGGCACTCTTTTGTTCCCTCTGGTGGTGCCTGGCCGACGCCTGGCAATGGTCGTTGGCTGGATCTTGATTATGCCTCCTCACCTCCTGGCCCCAGCATACACTGCATTGGTGGCGACTACACAGGACATCACCTTTGTGCTGTGTCAGGCTGCAACACTGACTGATGGTGTCTCATGCACTCTTGCAGAAGGACCACTCCGAATTAAAAAAAGTGCTCTGGCATGGAACAGAGACGTCAACAGCATACCAAGTCCACAATATTATAGGTCACCTGTGCCTCTTTCAAGTCCTATCAGTAAAAACATATTAACACAAGATAAATTATTGCTTTTAATTCGCTCTCTTAATCTAGGTAAATACCAAAGGAACCAAAATGTCACTTATCCTCGTTACACTCACTCTCTTGACTTTCAGAATGTAAAAACAAGCTTGGAACAGCTGTGGCTTTCAGTCTCCTCCAGCCGTCAGAGCACCTCGTCTGGAACTGGGAGGGCTCGAAGTGGTCCTGCAGCGAATAACGTTTTGGTAGACGTCAAAACTGTGTATTCAGCCGCTCAAGTCACAGTACAGTTATTCCGCTGACGAGAGGCTCACGCTTTCAAAATGCGCGATCTTACAAATCCATCATCGCACGACGCCACAGGCCTGAACCACTCTTCTTTCTGCGGTGAAGCGAAAGCGCACAAGACGCTTCCACGGCAATAGGGAATAGATCACAAAATACACGGTTTTGTCACAGTGCACTCGCGTCACAATATTAACAATGAACAATACCTCACCTTGCAAGGGATGTCCTGTCGAGAGGTTTCCACCCCGCACCACGCTTGATTCTTAAAAGCCACAGTTTACGTCTCCTCGGGGATTTCGGCAGCTTGAACAAGCGAATTCCCCTGGAAGCTCTGTTCCGGCACTTCAGAGCACAACAACTACCCATTTTTCAGACAAGACCGCAACTCCCGCGGCTACACAAACTTTTTTTAATGTTATTTAAATGCACGTGTCCGTGTGTTCGATCCTGTTCGATTTGGTTGGCAGGATTTCGAGTGCTCATTCATTTATTCTACCATTAAAGAAGGCTATGACAAAAAGCTCACATGCACCATGTTTTCAGTCACCAGGCGGTAACTTTAACTCTAGCGACGCTAAAATGAAATTACCGAACCCTGCTTTACCTGTGAGGCTCACGACCACCGCTAGGGGAAGTTTTGCGGCTTGTGATTGGTCACAAGCGGCCTGTCAATTAACTTTCCGGCCAATAGCGCTCCCCAATTTTCGCCCCATTGATACCAATAAATGGCCGAACTCTCCTAATATACGGCTCTGTTAGGGGCTAGTTCTCACTTCCTTGCACATACTCCTTCAGTCTGATGAGGGTGCTGTATTCACCATTGAAGTTTGACGTGAGGGCTCCCTTGCAAGTGTCGCAGTTTATGGTTTTCATCACGGCACGGACGAGAAATTCGCCTACATACGCCAAGATGTGACCTTCCTCCTTTGTCATCATGACGAGGAAGTCGTCCATGATGTCCACCTCCACAGTTGCAGGTTCTTGCAGTGGAGCTCTTCCACTTATTGAAAACAGGTCTGCAAGATATTCCCCGTCATCTACTGTGTAGCCAGACATTTTGGGCATGAGGCAGCTTTGAAGCACATGGCCGCGAACACACTGGCCACGTTAAGTGAAGTGCCTAGCAATGATTGCGTTTCTCACATTGGTTCGTGTGTCGGCCGGAAGCCGAGCCAACGGTGGCAAGGGCCTTTTGCGCCATGGCTTTGGCAGGGGGGACAGGGCACAGCTGGCGGACAAGGGTCCAACAGTTGCCGTCCCAGTTTGTGGAGAGCCGTGCAGGCCGTGATAGTGCCTGCAGATCGCTCAAACTTGTGTTGAAGTCTCATGTCGAGGCATGGAAATCACCGCTTCCAAACCCCAAATGCCCTATCAATGCTATTTCGTGATTTGATCTGGGCCTTTTTGGTCGTGTTACGCCTTCCTTGCCTTATTACTCTTACTTGTCAGTGTGTAGTTGCTGATTTGAATTTCTGGAATGCTGCTTATGGTTCAGCACTTGTGTTAGCATGTCGAAATAATAGTTCACATTGTGTATGAGAATTTACCAGGATCGGAAGAAACACACAGACACACGACAGGATAAGTGCTGTACTGGCAACTTGTGTGTTTCTTCTAGTTGTCTTCATTTCCTGTGTGTTTAATTCCCATCACATTCCATTTTTATAAGCTTCCAGTAGCTTTAGCTGGAGTGGAGAGTTGAATAAAACAAAGTATAGCCTGCTTATGCATGATTGATGAGAGCATGTAGGAATCGCGACGTTGCACTCCCGTTCTGCATACCCACGAGCGCATGGTCACCTCCGTCATCAGCTTATACAATGCCACCTTATAAGCACTTTAACTGTATACTCATAAATAAGCTGTGCAACCCTGACACCTATTTTACTTCTGAGGTAGAGCGCAAACCGCTTACATGTCAGGGCTGCCTGCCGTGCCTGGATCCGCTAGTGGGGTTATCAAATACAGTGTGCAGGCATAGCCCATGTCCCGAAGGAGCTGCCCAGTCATTAACGCTTCCTCGTAGAGCACCTTGTCTCGACAGTTGTCAAAAATTCTACTGTCGTGGACGGAGTTAGGCCAGCTTGCTACGATGTCGATGAACTGCAGTTCGGGTCCTGCAATGGCCTTTAGACGCAGATACACACTGGGAATAAATGTGGAGTTTATATTTTTTTTAAATGAGTCACATCTCGATACCGAAGATGGGAACTCTTTTCTTGCCTAAATTTGGCTTGTTTAAAAATCTAGAATATTGATTCGTTAAATAGAAAAAATATTAAGCACTTCGCAGATATTTCCCCTTTCGATATGGATATGCAAAATAACCTACTCAGTGAAAGTTACTTAATAGAGGTCTGGGCGTGGGTTTCGTTCGCCAAAAAAATCAAGTGAGTGCTTCCTTGCGTCAACACTTCTTTAGTTGCAGTGTCTTTGAAACTGCAGTACAATCAATGACGCAGGACATATGTGTGTTTCTTACGAGCACATAAAAATATTAAAAAAATTATGAAGGGACGTTAGCGCATGTCGCAGAGCTTCTTGAGTCGCTCTTACCTGCATGCTGATGGAGAAGTACCCTTTCCGGTTACGGAATAATTCAGCATCGTCCCCGCCGGGACTCCTTATCCGCAAGTGCGTGCAGTCAATGCAGCCGGTCACTCCCGGGACTCATTATCCGCACGTGCGTGCAATTAGTGCAGCCGGTCACTCCCGGAAACTTTGCGATTTTGTAAAAAGCTTGCATTACGTTGCGGCGCCCGGTGGCATTGGGAAACTGAACCACTTTTGGAAAGAGTTCCTGTGTGATGAGGTGGGTGCTGTTGCCGACGACGCGACACACGGTTAGCTGGGACACGTTAATCAAATCGCCGGTGACTGTTTGGAACGCACCTGCCCCGTAAAAATGTAGTGCCACCAACAGCTGGAGCATGGGTGAGAGAGGTTTCCCGCGATCATCGGTGCTCGTTCAAATGCACAAAAGGCACAGCAGTTCTCGCACCGTTGTTTTCGAGGTCCTCGGCCAGTTGTTTTGCCGCGATGTCAGCTGTTTTTCGTCGCGTTCCCATGCCATCGACGTGGGTGTTGACGGCCAGTGGGTGGGGGTCCGTGTGAAGTGGGGGAAGTGCTGTGAGTGCGTCCGACGTCTCCGAGGATACACAGAAGTTGCCCCAAGCGTGACTCGGGCCTCTCTGCTATTCGTGCGAGCAGCAGTGCGGCGGACTGGCAGGCGTTGATTCGACTCGGGTGTCCGAGTGCGCGCTTCTGGAGGTGGTTTCCAAGGGTGTTGGCTGCAGCCTCGGTGTATGGGGGGTAGACGCCGCCAACCTGGAGATCCCCAGGCACTCGTGAACTGCCTCTGGACCGCTTCGAGGTTGTGTGTCTGATAGGCGCTGAGGCAGAGCAGCGGTAGTGCGTATAGCGGCACGGACAGCACAAGTCCTTGGTGTAGTTGGGGCATCATGCTCTGGGATGCTCCCCAAGTGCTGCCCGCGAGCGATCTCAGCGTATTTATGCGGCGCCGCATTCCTTGGATTATGCGCGCCACCACTGCCCCCCCCCGTCAGTCGCCTGTCGACGAGGCCCAGGTACGTCACTTTGATGTCATGTTGGATGTTGTGCCTGTCGATTTGTAGTGTAGGCTTGAACAATGACGGGATGGGAAAGTAAACAATGGCCAGCGTCTTTTCCGCCAACACATCGAGGCCGAGTTGTCGCAGGTGGTGTATGGCATTGTCGAGTGCTCATTGAAGCTCCGCCGCCGCCACAGGCTTTCTCGGCCGCCTCTCCCGGTGACCCACGGCGTGACATCGTCAGTGTAGATGACGATGTTTAGAGGATATCACGCCGTGCCCCCCGCACGGGTGGCTGCCAGGATTGTGGACAATCCGGCCAAGAAGAGAAGCGGACTGATCACGGTGCCCTGCGGGGCTCCGCGCATGATGTACCTCGATGAGCTGGTGCTCTTGCCCACTTTGACGGCCACCGAGCGGTCGCTAAGGAACGCCTGGATGTATCTCAGCAGCCGTCCGGTGTCCCCAAGTCTCCGCAGGGCGTCCATGATTGGGGCGTGTGGCATGGCGTCGAAGACTTGTTTTATGTGTAGTAGAATGAGTGCCGCGGAGTGTTTCTTCGCCTTGGCGTCTTCCAACAAGCTCACGAGGTCCCCGATGGAGTCCGCTGTGCACCGCCGCATCCGGAACCTCGAGAAGCATTCAAGCAGGGCTTCTGCCGCCTCGAGGTGGTAGTTGAGGCGGCGCAGGACCATTATCTCCATAATTTTGCTGAGGCACGACTTGAGAGAAATGGGCCTGTACGAGCTTAGAGCGTTGGTGTTCCTGCCTAGCTTGCGGATGGGGATAGCCACAGCCTCCATCCACTCACTGGGTATTTCGACCATTCGCCAAATATTGTTGAAGAAGGCCAGAAGCTGTGGCAGGGATCCGTCATCCATGTTCCGGAGGGCTTGGGCGGTGACTCTGTCGGTGCGTGGTGCCGTGCGGCGGCAGTGGGCAGATCAAAGAGAGAGAGAGAGAAAACACTTATTTCCAACGACGCTTAGTCCTCGTTATCTACGTCTTTTGTTGGTAATCAAGCAGACGCCGGTGGTGAAGCGGGTTGCGTGGTCCTTTTGATGGGGACGATGTGAGAGACTAGCTGAAGTATGCTGATTTCCACAATGGTGTAGTTGCTGCCGAGGTTGGCCCCTGTGTCTCTCCAGGTGATCGCTCCCCGGGCATCGTTTTTGAGGAAAATGAAGTCCAGAGTGGTGTCCCTGGCCACGGAGTTACCGATTCTTGTCGGATGAATCGGGTCCGTGATGAGTATGAAGTCGAGTTCCGTGGCGTCTTGGTACAGGTCGTGGCCCTTTGCTGTGTACTTGTTCTAACCCCAGGCTGGGTTCATCGCGTTGAAGTCGCCGCATGCGAGCAGCGTGTTGCGGCCCGCTGCAGTGCTGGCTCTGTGTAATGTCTTGAATCTCTGTTTTCTCTGCGATCGGTTGCTGTAGACGTTTCTCTTCTTGCCCGGGATAATTTCAGTGAGTGTGGGCTCGATCTTGCTATTGTTGTGCGGCTCGTGTCCGACGAACGAGAGTTCCTTCCTGACCAGGGTGCACAGGCTTCTGCCGTCGGGTGGGCCCTTGTGCACTCTGTAGCTGGGCAGAGACGGTGCGTCGGTGAGTGTCTCTTGTAGTAGTATCACGTCCGACTTGCGTGTGACATGTGCGATGTGCTGTTGGATGACTGCCTTCTTCCCTCCTCCGAGGCCGCGACAGTTCCACTGCCACGCTGTTACGCCTGCTGCTGCTGTTTTTGCGTTGGCGGCCATGATTGCGTTGGCGTGTACTGGGTTCCTTGGTTGGGTGAATGCTGCGAAGAGGGGCGTAAACATCGGGTGGCTCAAGATCGGCTGTAGGGTCTTTTCGATGTAGGCGAATCTGTTCATGTTCTCGACTTGGTACGTCTCCATTGTTTGTTTCATTGCTGTCACTGCTGTGATATTCGCCGTGATTAGCTCTTTGAGTTTGGTGATTCTCGCTTCGAATTTGGGTTCGAGGTTGTCGATGCAATCGTGTTCTCTCTGTTTGTGCGTGGCCTCGACGGCTCGCTTCTTCGGGGCCGGTTCCGCTACGGCTGTCTCCTGGTTGCTCGTGGTTGTTTCCTCGATCTTGCTTGTGCTTGGTGTGGGTCTCTGTAGAGACTCGTTACATAGCAGCAGCTTACGGATCTTGGCGATCTCTCTCGTGAGGTTATTGATGGTCGTTCGCAGCGACGCATTCTCTTGCCTAAGGGTCTCGTTGGCTTCTTGTACCTAGTTCATATTGTCTTTCTTCGTGGCGTCGGTGATTTTCTGCGCGCTTCTTATATTGTTTTCTTTCACTGCGTTGACCCAGCCCACTCGTTCACGTGATGGTGACCTTGTCCTGCTGAGGCTTCTCTTGCAGCAGCTGCTGTCTCTGGATCTTGGCGCACGGGTCTCCAATGGGGTTCTTGACTTTCGCGCAGCTGGCGGCCTGTCGAGTGGCGGGAAATTGCTCTCCGACAGCAGCTGACGTTTGGCCTGTCGGCGCTCCCATTGGCGCTTGCACACTACATAGGGGATTTTGTATTTCGCCTTGGATGTTGAGGGGTAGCTTATTTTGGAAAGACCACCAAGTGTGGACGATGGTCAGGTCGTCCGGCAGTGTAAGAAATACGAGGTAGCCTCCCTACGAAAATGACCGAATATGTCTCGCCCGTGTAAAGCTTCATTACTAAATTCACAACCCGCTGTTTTTCAACTTGTCATTTACTCTCGCAGAAAATCCAAAAAACTCCTAATTTCAGGTGTCGTAGAAGAAAGCTAAAAAAAACTATGAATTTGTGGTAAAAAGGCTTCGATAAACATCCTCCGATACTCCAAAAATGCTCTACCCTAGGCATAATCAACATGCTTACTTGCAGCACATACTCTTTTCTATGAAAGCTTTACAAATTCAGGAATCTACACTACATTGCTGGCCCGTATGCACTAGACTGCATCACACCGTGTCCGTGCCAAGTTGTTTTCAATATTTGGCTTTAACTCGAATATGAGATCGGCTGTGTCTCATTCAAACAAATGAGACCTTTACAAAGGTGCGACTTATGGGCTGAAAAACACTTTGCATTGAAATTAAAGAATGGAATCATGACCTTGGCCAGCTTGAAGCAATTTCATTATTACGAGTTGTACTATGCCAGGCCTAAGGAGGGGTTAAGAAACAATAGTTAGGCCCTTATAATCAACTCTACAGGGTGTTTTCGGCAATGCAGGCCAGATCAGTCCTGCAAAAACTGTGCATTGCACAAAAATGGTTGATGCCATGTTGGTGTGACTAAGGGCCTATTAAATTGACAAGTTCTTCATTATTTTTTATAAATTCAACTTTTTGTTTGTCCACTTTAATATGGCATGAAAGAGGTTCTTGAAGATTTCTTTTTTTATATATAATCTAGAAGGTGCCAATTTATGTGTGTTCAAAGTTTCAAAAAATAAAAACAAGTGATGGGCTGAACTTTTGCCGAATCGAAAGTTTGGTGCCGAATCTTGGGATTCAGCAAAGCCGAACTTTTGCTGAACTTTTCTAAAGATTTGGCAAAGATTCGGCAAAAATACATTGTTACCAGACTCGTTGATATTTCGTTTTTTTTATGGCGAAAAAAAAAGGTTTTAAGTTTCTTTTTTTCTTAACTTAAATGCAACATGTTTACTAAATAAGGTGATATTCTACAAGATAATTGTATCGGTTTTGTTTTTGTGTATTTACTGGCAATTTTAATGACTTCTTGCAGAAGTGGCGTGACAACAAGGCTGAGTAGAAGCGAGCGTGGCGCAGTCACGAATCACACTACGAGAGTTTCGGTTTTGAGGCATCATCACCGCAAGCCTGCATGTGTGTGTACAGTCGGGAGCAAAAGTTTGCGGGGCACGTGAGCGCCAGCCGAAAAGACTGGCTGCGCCTTCTCACGGCGCGTTTGCCGCTCTCAAGACACACGCTTTGCGCATGTGCTTCCTTTCTTGTTCGCGGTCATGCTTTTTTCGCTCGCTTCCGTTCAACGCCCAAGAGATAGCAGGGACTGGCGCAAGGTACCGCGAAACGTTATCTGTAGCACGCGCGAGCTCCGTCACCCATCACGGTGGCTGAGGCAGACGCGCGGAATGATGACTGTCATAGCGGCATCTTGCGCCGGTCCCGGTTATCTCGTGCACGCCGGGCGGAAGCGAGCAAAAAAGACATGACTTCGAGCACGAAAGGAAGCACATTCTCGAAGCGTGAATCTTGAGAGCGGTCGCGCACCGTCGGAAGGCGCAACCAGTCGTTTCGGCTGACGCTCCCGCGCCCCGCAAACTTATGGCGCCGACTGTACATCAATGGTGTATATTGCTAAAATGAAGACAATAGTGCTGCGTTCTTGCTTTCTCTGGGAGTCACCGTTTTGTGTACGAAAACGAATGCAACGGTTGATGAGCCTTCACCTGAAGAGAGAATAATAATATTGTAAATATGCATGCTCTTCGATTTGAGTCACTTGACGTCAGCTTTGCATGAAAGTGTGCGTCCCATATTCGCAACATCTCGTTTTTAACCTTTAAAATGCCTGTTTCCGGTGTTAGGACACACACAAACGTTTCGGAAGATAGGGAGAGTGAATGTCGGATGTGCAATGTCGAGCATTATAGTTCTGTGTTTAGTTTTATGCAGGTACATGAAAATTGCGAATAAACACTAATTGAAAAAGCAATATTATTTTGTTTTGGAACACACTACTCCTGAGCCGAAAACAGAATTGTTATAATTGCGAGAAGTGCTTTAAAGTAGTTTTCGGCCAATGTCTCAATGTTTGAGAATGCACCGCATCATTTGTCACTTGCGCACTGGACTGCGTAAATTACTGGTCGATCTTCTGTTCTTGAGGCAGAAAATAGACACTAGAACCACACTCGTTCACAAACGCACAGTTACCGTGTTACCTACCCCACACCGCGCCGTAACCGCTAGTTGTACTACACTGCACAATGGTAACTGCACGACTGCATGGCGTCCATTTGCAATCCAAGGATCCGTCGCTCCGTCGCGTTCTTGCGTGTGCGCAGACATTTGCCGAATTTTTTGCCGAATCTTTGCCGAACTTTCCTGCAAAAGTTTGGCATTTGCCGAACTTTGCCGAATCTGAAGTTCGGCAGATTCGGTCCATCACTAATAAAAACGCTTGTTAAGCTCGTGACGATAGAAATACTATATTTTCCCTCGCTTTTTCTGCGAGAATGATGTGTCCGTGGTTGATATACTGTATACGTATATACAGGGTGTTATTTTTTATTCGAAACAGATTTTTTAAAAAAGGCGTCTTTACTGCTACATGAATGCCGTCTTCACTATGTGTTTCTTGAGCTCGGCGGACATTCAAGAGGTGAACAACCGTCACAGTCTGGTGAGTCATTAACTAAAATCTGTTAATTAACTTTTTAATTATTGGTTTTATGGACCATGTTGCAATTGCAATTTTGAAGCCAGCCGTCCTGGAAGGCTATACCAACTTACACATTTAAAAAAAATGCAACTGGTTTGGAGATATCCGTCGACAATTTCTCCCCTTTCTATCATCCGATTCCGAAACTGAAAGTTCCAAGTGCGCTGGAAGCGCTGATCACGTGACGCTTGTAGAAGTGACAGTTTCGTGACGTACAAATCGTCATGATCTCATATCTGCACTGCGGCTGTCACGGTGCGGCTCGAGGTATGCAAACTTGCGGGGGCGGTCTTTAGCGCTCTCGCTCTTAATGCGTCATTGCCTTCGGAGCTTCACTCGCGATTGTTTGTCGGCGGGGGATTCGCTTCGCCAGATAGCGTGGGCGCACGAACGCTGACTCTGCCAGTCGACTTAACGATAGAAAATGAAACGCTACAAGAAAGAAGTCTTTGCTATTTATTATCTTCAGCGAAATAACTTCAGAGATCAGAATTGCTGATAATTTAAGTTTCTGGTGTGCTTAGACCCTAAGGTAATGTCTTACTACAAGTAATGTTCGAAATGGCGACCCTCCACTGCTACGCATGCCATGAATCGTTTCTTCATAGATTGAACCACCCGCTTCAGGACGTGTGGTTCAATGTTGGCGCATGCTGAGACAATTTGGTTCTTCAGGTCGTTGACATCTTGGGGCTCAGTTGAATAGACTTTGTTTTTGATGTGACCCCAAAGGAAAAAGTCTAGCGGTGTCAGGTCAGGCGATCTTGGCGGCCAGAACATAGGTCCACCGCGCCCAATCCACTGCTGGGAAAAACAGGCGTTGAGGTAGCTCCACGCACGCGACGAGAAGTGAGCTGGCGCTCCGTCATGCTGGAACCACGTGCTCCTAAGCACGCTTAACGGGAGATTGCAGATGAAGTCACTGACAGCACCATCAAGTATGTTGGCTGTGTATGACTGAGCTGTCAGTGTGCCTTCGAAAAAAAATGGTCCCACTATTCTGTCACGAAACATGCCGCACCACACATTCACTGACCACCGAACCTGATGGTTATGCTGGCGGAGCCAGTGAGGGTTGGAATCGGACCAGTAGTGCGCGTTGTGAACGTTCACGTTGCCATTTCGGCAAAACTGTGCTTCGTCAGTCCAGAGTACATTAGTGAGAAAATCGGGGTCTTCATCCGTTTTAATAAGGGCCCAATTGCTGAACTCCAAGCGCTTCTCAAAGTCACACTTGCTGAGGTCCTGATGCAAAGATATGTGATACTGATGGAGCTTGTGCTTTCTCAGGACTTTCCATACCGAAAAGATGCTGCCTCCGGAATCTTCGACGACATTTCGGATGCTGATTTCAGGGTAAGCTCCCCCAACGTAGGCTAACACAGCGATTTCAAAATCTTTGTCCAAGACAGCTGCTTTCCTTCTTCTTTGACGATGCACAGACCCAGTGGACAGAAACTTCTTGGCAACCTGGAAGACAGTGGATGGGCCAGGAACAGTGCGACCAGGGTGTTGGGCGGCATACAGCCTCGTGGCAAGACGAACGTTGCCATTCATTTTAGCATACGCCATAACCATTTAAACCTTCTCGGCGACTGAATACCTCGACTGGATTTGCGCAGCCATTTTAGTGCTACAACTGGCAGAGCCGGCGTTCGTGCGCCCACGCTATCTGGCGAAGCGAATCCCCCGCCGACAAACAATCGCAAATGAAGCTCCGAGGGCAATGACGCATTAAAAGCGAGAGCGCTAAAGACCGCCCCCGCGAGTTTGCATATCTCGAGCCGCACCGTGACAGCCGCAGTGCAGATATGAGATCATGACGATTTGTACGTCACGAAACCGTCACTTCTACAAGCGTCACGTGATCAGCGCTTCCGGCGCACTTGGAACTTTCAGTTTCGGAATCGGATGATAGAAAGGGGAGAAATTGTCGACAAATATCTCCAAACTAGTTGCATTTTTTTTAAATGTGTAAGTTGGTATAGCCTTCCAGGACGGCTGGCTTCAAAATTACAATTGCAACATGGTCCATAAAACCAATAATTAAAAAGTTAATTAACAGATTTTAGTTAATGACTCACCAGACTGTGACGGTTGTTCGCCTCTCGAATGTCCGCCGAGCTCAAGAAACACATAGTGAAGACGGCATTCACGTAGCAGTAAAGACGCCTTTTTTAAAAATCTGTTTCGAATAAAAAATAACATCCTGTATATATATATATATGTATAAGTTAATTATATGCAAACTAGAGACTTGCAGTGAAACGCACATAATTGACAAAACATGCGAGAAATGTTTTTCTGGCAGATGCCTTTTGACAAAGGGCGTCCATTGGGAAGAATTTTTTCTCTACTGTTCCCAAGCAGCACATTACGACCGGCTCAAGCTTGAGCCAGACTGGGTTGCCGGGGAAGTTTCACTGGGCCTAGATTGTTTTGCCCCATGGCGCTAGGCAGCCCCATCCTGGTATGCCAGTCTGGCGACCACCGGCAGTTCCCTGTGTAGCCATGGACTGGCTCACCGCTGGAATTACGGCCTGGGCCAGGGGGGAAGCTCAGCTTGGCTCTTTATTATATATACAGGATGGACCAGGTTAGCAGCCGGGTGGTCAGCCAAGCTTGGCTAGACAATAGAAATTCACCATGCAGTTAAACTTGTTTAACTGGTGATATGACAACACACGTCGTAAATTAATAAAATTCAATTTATTTCCAGAAAGAAATACATACTGCAGCCTGCAAAAATAAACAAAAACATATGTACAATGCAAAAAATTGCCATGATATTATTCATGTGTCCCAGGCGATTGGCGAGATTCTCCACATCTTCTGGAGTGTCAGGGTTCCGGTGGTGGCTAACATAGTACCCCAGGGCATCTGAAATAAGAATAAACATCAGTAATTAGAACCATAGCAGATTTATTTGCATTCTTTTGTTCTAAAACGGTATGTAACTAATGCCACAAATAAAAAATATGCACCATCATAAGAAGAATGAGAGGGAATATACAGGCGTGTGCCAATCATACATGTGCTGCCAGTCTCGCGGCAATTAAGTATAAACCGCATGTAAGCGATTTGACGAGCGACGACGATCCGCTTCACTGTCGTTCGGTCACTCGCGCGACGCGACAAACCGCATTAAAGCGACGGGAGCAAGCGACCAATGCAATGAGCGACGATTTCTAGAAATTCAAAAACCGAGCTACGCGACAAGCGACCGTGGGAAATCTCCGCCGCTCGTCGCTGACTCTCGTCGCTCGCTTAGTCACTTACATGCGGATCAGCCTTTACGCAAAGCAACAGTGGCTAACCACTGTGGCAGAGGATCTCTGTAGCTGAATGTATACACTGGTGGTTGTATTAAAAAGTTCTGTTTCACATGCACCTGATTAAGAAAATGAATCCAAATGGTTGAGCCTGCTTACCTGGCTCGCTGGCACAGACACAGAGACAGCCATTGCCCACGCTGCAAAGAGGACGGAGCGCATTCCGAACATGCCGTTCTGGGATGCAGCCATTTCACCCACGAGCGAGTGGAACTCAGGTGGAGGACGTCATCAGCCACAGGAACCATCGGCAGAGGCAACACTCAATGCACCGGCAAACTATCTTATACAAACACAGCAACTTGTAACCTCCCCAAGCAGCGCGAACAAGGACCCGAATTCGCGCCACTAACGCCGAATCCGGATTTTTTTTTTTTTGTAACTGCGCTGCCGCTGTCTGGAAACTGGCGCTTCGAGCGGTTGCAAGGGCCGCGCTGATTGGCCCGCGTGCTCCCTCTCCTGGCACCGTGAGCAGCTCTCCTCTTTCAAGGCATCCGCGCTGCGCGCGGGGATACTGCATCATCTCCGGTCCCGGGGCACTGGCGCATTCCAGGCGCTTGATTCATCTGAGGGTGCGGGAGTTTTCCCGCACTTTTCCAACATCACGTGGGAGGCTTCCCGCCTCGGGCACTTGCGCTGGAAGCGGCTTCTCCGTGCAAGCCAGTGTAGATAAAGGCCACGGTAAAAAGCGGGAAAGTGATAAAGTTCGAGTTCGACCAATTTCGACAGTTTGATTTCTAATTTGTCCGGTACAATTCCACTCTAACCAGTTCATTTTGGGTTTGGCCTGTTCATATCCAAACTGTTTTCAAATAGTTTTTTTTTCCTTTTCAAAGGGTAAATGTGTTCTTTTTTATGTCTCTAGCTAAAACAGACTTCTTGCACTGAAACGTCACTTTCTAGTGTGAGGGCTCGTGCCAAAAAGCACCAAAAATATGTTAACAGAACGCTCATACGAATTTAAAGAAAAGGTAAAAAAGTTAAACGAACTATAGAGTAACAGTGGCTTTCAGCGGGCATTCTGGGTCCAATGAAATACAAGCTTGAGCCAAGGAACATTGCATAGCGGCAATTCCCTGCCATTCCTTGTCTCGCCCTATCTTCGATCTGGCAACATGCCCGAACACTGGCTGTTGCTTCTATTGAGTGGACCAGGGAATTCCTATGAACCACCATGGAACCTCAAAGCTTGGCCGAGCCATTGCTACCTTGGCCATCTCTGACCGAGGAAAACCAATAGACAGCCAGGCTACATCAAATACTGGCAGTGGCCTCTTTACCCTGGCCATCAATGACCAAGGGAATTGATTGGTCAACCAGGAAAGACATTCTCTGGTAGTTTTGTGCCTTTCTGGGCCAAGGAAAGACTGAAACGCCAGGCTGGCATACAGACGTAAATGGCTGGGCAGTCGTGGCCAAGCTATCACAGCTAAGTGCCAATCCTGGCCCCAGCTATGCCAAGCAAGTGTGCTACCTGGGTTTTGTCGTGTGGTGCATCATTTTTTTACCTTCCTGCTTTTGTTTATCCTGTTCAATGTACCAGCAGTGCCCTAATTTTTTGGGATACCATGCATTGTTTACTTCTGAACCAAGAACAAAAAAAGTAGGCTGTGCATCACTGAATTGTTACTCTGGCGTTTTCTTCATGGTCACCGATTTGCCTGAAAATGATCTAAACACACTAACAAACATTGCTGAAATAGTATCCCAAATATTGGGCCAAAATAATATTTTTCGTGAAGTTGTGAGCGGTGGGTCCCTACATGCTCCCAGATAACTGGCTCTGTACTGTTGATGTTTTCAACTAACTTGCTGAGGTTGTCTGTCCTTTGCTGAACCAGAGTCCTGCGAGGGTGCAGTGTTCAGACCGTTGGGGAACCAGCAACTCGTTCAGTGTAAATTGAATGGGTCATATAGATGCCCCAGATCACAAAAACACGGGGCTCCCATCAGTGCTCGCAGAGAGAGTGTCGTTGCTTGTACCCAGGAGCCCCCATGCCCGCAGCAGGCAGTGGGTGTGCCCTTCGGTAATATCAGTGATAACCATAGGTTCACTGATATTGAATGGCTGTCATGTAGAAGGGATTTTGTTTGGCTGATGATTTGCTCTAGCTGCTCTTGCATTTTTAACGTCGCAAAAAATGCCCCACTCCTCTTCAGTTTTTTTGCTTGACTTTCTTTTTCGCATGTTGGGCAGAGAAGGCGATGCAATCCATTTTCCAGGGATAAAACGTTACTACAGACGCTGCAGTAGAATGGGCATTTTTTCAGTCTTTGAACCCTTATAATTTTTTAAGCAAGTGTTTGCTCCCAAGAAAAACATCTGCTGCAGGAGCAAAGAATGTGTTGCCTATTTTGTGAAGGTCGTCCATTGCCTTCCAGCTCGGACGTTCGCTGATAGGAATGACAGGGTTAAAGGGGTACTCCGCCGATTTCTTCATGGTCCCCGATTTGCCTGAAATTTCGATAAACTCGCCAAACAACATCGCCAAAATAGTATCCCAAATATTAGGTCAAAATCATTTTTTTTCACGAAGTTATTGAATTTACAATTTTGGTCCTCACCGTGTTTTTCAAACTGAAAGTCTCTATTGGCAACAATGAAAAAGTGACGTCATTGGAAGTGCAGGGGTTCACTCTTTGGACTGTAGAATTTGTTCCCAACTGATTTGAAGCAGTTTCATGGTGTCAAATGAATGCCTTGGAAGCTCGCTCCAGTCCCCGCGCTCCAGCACGGAACAAATAATTGGCATATTCTATTTTTTAGACTGCTCGCCCGACTGGCAAGCTGAACTTCCACTGACGTCACGGCCCTGAAAAGGGCGGGTATATTTGAATGTCTGTTTTTGCATAATTTTCATTTGCCGATTTCGCAATAACTATTATGAATTTCACGATATTAAATAGCATTCCAGAAAGGGTAAAGGCCTGGGAGTCAGAAAATATAGTTAGCTGAGGTAGCTCGAAAATCGGCGGAGTACCCCTTTAAGGCAACCGCTTCAGCTTTTGTAGAGGTGGAGTGCGCTAATTTCTCCAACCCAAATTGTCGTAGGCCAGCAGCCAAGAAGTCTTCCTCCGTCATGGCATCTGGTTGAGGAATGCTTCTTCCAGTGTCCCGACTTCCGTCAGCAGTCTCGCTGTCTCTGGTGATATGCTCGTCGCCACCGGCTGAGTTCAGCTCGTTGAACGAACAATCGGCCAAGTCAAATGCACCTTGGACGGTGTTCTCTGAGCGCATAGGTTCCTTGCAATCCTGGCATTTACTCTTAGGTTATTGTTACGCCAATCAGGTGCTCCTCCCTGGAACACTACTCTATATTGCCATGACACTTCTCCAAGGCAAGCGCAGAATTTGGCAAACTTAAGCCTTATACCTTTGACATTGCCTGCACGCATGTTAGAACCCACTTGGCCCATGTCTGACAAAGCACTGCCTTCGCCACCGTCGATGCTGCACTGACCTTTAACAGTCTAGCCCAGGTAGCCCTCACTGCCAGCATAGTCGACGGGGGCGCTCCCCCTTCTCCGTCTCGTCGCATACCCTGAGGTATTTGTGGAGGCTAACACATGCCCAGGCAACCGCCTGCGAAGTTGCCAAACATGCCTTGATCGGTTGTATGAAGATGCACTAACGTGCAAGAAAGATGCACTAACGTGCAACTCTTCTCGCTCTAGAGAGCCTGTGGTTGAAGGCTTTCTGCAACAACTCCGGGCCCTTTGAAGAAAAGGGCACATCGGGTCGGTGAGCAGAAACTCCTCGTTGCCCACAGCCACAACACGACAGTTTCGTCCCGGTCCCGGGCATGGGCCATAGCAAACGGAAGTCCGCCGTCCTCGAGAGGATGATGTTTCCTATCCCATTTCTGAGTTGCGGAAGACACCGCTATCACTGTAATGCACTTACTTGCCAACATCAACCAGTGTGATCTTATTGTTAGCATCACAACTGGCCATGAAGACGATGCTATGGAAGCCCTTGTAATTGTATGTATCTGACCCTGTCCCGGGTAAAGCCTGGACGTTTGCCGTCCAAGGCATTTACACAGTTTGGAAAGTCCCATTGCCTCTCAAACTCGGCTGCAATGCGCTTCCACTGCGCATCGTTGGAGGCCTAAAAGAAAGGTGGCTCTTGTTGTGTTTGGGTAAACAGTTATTCAAGGTGTAAACATATGTAACGAAAAGATGGCATAGCTTTTCAGAGAAACATATGTAACGAAAAGATGGCATAGCTTTTCAGAGATACATTCCTCTATCAGCTCTCTTTTTCATGCATGAATGGTGTATTGAAGGCTAGTTGCCAATGTGTATCAAAAACTGACCGTTATTTGCCGTTTTTTTACACTATTCAAGCTGTTTTTTTTTGTGTATGTGTGGGGGGGGGGGGGGCATTTATACATATATTGTGGACCATCAACGTTATTGGATATATAGGCATATGCATTGTTTAGCCGCAAAGAAAACATAATTTTTTGTAAAAGTATGGCACGTTTACTATTCAGTGTAGCACGTAGAGAGTCCTTGCGATTTACCGAAGGAGATCAAAGAATGGTGAGCAAGACATCAGTTTGAATCCGAGGACACAGTCCTGTTGTAATACGATTCGAGAGGTGTGAAAACATTCTCGCGTTACACAAATTTATGAGCGACCACGAGCTTTCAAGCCCGTGCCAGTGCTTGTCTATACATTCACTACCAAAACCTCCAAAACCAGCGATTTTTGAAAATAGATATACAATAAAAATCTGCCTTCTGAGCGTCATGCTCAGTGTCCTGGAGCTTTTTTACTCGAAGCGCTATTTAATTCTCAGCCAGTTTTATGTAAATGGCAATAATCAAAAATGTATAATAAAAATGTTCCAAAAGCCGGGACTAGACATGATAAAACAAGTCACACCGACTTGACTTAACAAAATTAACAGTTTAATCAGACGTTTCATTTCCCATGCGGGAGACATCCTCAGTAAGTGTCAAGAGGGACACGCGTGAGAGCCCAGAAATCAAACCCTATTTCAGTAAATCCGTGTACATGTCAGGAATTGGGCCACGGTTAACATTGCAAGCCAGCCGATTGGTTGCTTGGATGCACCACGATTCCAAGAATTTCCGTGGACCCCACCTTTGTTCCTGTCCTAAGATCTCTGCATTCTCAAAATCAAAGCTGTTTCCGGTGTTCCAGCAATGTTTGACCAGTCCGTTTTTTTACCCTCTGGCATGCGTCGCCCTATCCACGTCTTTTTTATGTTCTTTGAAGCGGGTGCTTCGCTTGCGGCCGTTTTCCCCGATGTACGATGTGTCACTCCCGACAACTCAACTTGTACACCACCCTGTTCTCGGATTCGGGAGGTGTTTCGTCTTTCGGTTTGTAAAGGAGGTTGCGTAGCCTTAGATGGGGCCAGGTTAAAGGTTGTCCTGACATCTAAAGGCAGGAGGGCGCGGTGTATCGACTCGGACACCCCCTTTACATACGGAATTGTTACAACACATGCTTTGACAGTCTTAATCTCTTTAGGGCCGCCCCGGTGCATCTGTTGATGTGTGTTATCGATAAACCGTTGCAAATAATTACGTTTAATGAGACTTGACAATGACAGAGTCCTCGGCCGTGTGTATCTGCGAATTTGAGGTAATCTGTTCCGAATGATGAAGAAGCATTCTTACCACTGCTGTTTTATGTTTTGTGGGGGAAGGGGAGGGGGGGGGGAGGGGGGTTAAAATTTAGGAAATTGCTGGTGTCGCAGGGCTTACAGAAGACAGCGGTTTCTATCTGCCCCGTGCTGTTATGACTCACATTCGCATCTAGGAACGGTAGTGTATTCTTTAATAACTCGCAAGTGAACTGGATTGCCGGATCCACGCTATTCAAAGTCAGGTGAAAGTCGCTGACATCGTGATTTAAAATCACAAAGGTGTCATTAACAAACTGTCCATAAAACTTCACTGTGCATGCAGTCAACTTTAGGACAACTTCTTCAATGTGTTCCAATATGGGATTGGCCATAGTAATCGATATAATACTACCCATAGGACAGCCTTCGACCTGGTGATACACCTGCCTGCCAAGCTTGAAATGAGTCTGGTTCAGACAGAAGCGTAACAGAACAATAGTGTCCTCTACAGTGAGCGAGGTGCGTGCCTGAAAGCGTATCATCTTACTGTAAGCGTGTTTCGGCGACCTCAACAGCGACGGCAGTCGGGACACTTGTAAACAGGGATACATCATTGAATGACACCGTTATGTCTTTCTCGTTGAGGACCTCATCTCGTACTGGGCCCACAAACTCTTGAGAGTTCCAAACAGTCAGGTTGTTATTTCCTGTTAGGGGCAAAATTAATTCAGCGAAATATTTGGACAGGTTGTAATTTGGAGAGCCAATGAAGGAAACAATTGGGCATAATGGGCACTCAGGTTTGTGGATCTTCGGGAGATTGTACGTTTTGGGAGTACACCCGTCCGAAGAAAAAAGACGGCGATAGATTACGTCAACCATGCGGCTTTTCTTTTTTAGACCACAGAGGTGGTCCACCAGGGATCTTTTCGATTTTGGGGTTGGGTCCCTTGTTAACAACACAAAATGCTTGGTATCCCTAAGAGTATCCATCATTTTATCATGATAGGTTTCTTTGTCAAGTATTACAGTGCCCTTACCCTTATCCGCCGGAAGGATGATGATTGATTGGTCAGATTTGAGGTCCCGGAGTGCCGATTGTTCTTGCTTGTTTAAATTGGAAGGGGTTGCCTTTGCGTTGTTTAATGTGGTCATTATGTGGCTGTGTGCTAGATTTATCCCGGTAGTATCTTCTAGTGGCATAGTTTCTCTTCAATCTCAATTATGATATTTCTTGGGGACGACACGTGGGACTAGTGTGGAGTCAAGACCTTTAGCGAGAAGACTTGCATGACTTTCAGAGAGTTGTTTTTTAGACAGGTTGTAGACCATGGTTGTCTGCAAAGCAGGGGGCCTTGGTATCAGCTGAGCCAGCTTCCTGTCGTGGGTATCCGTGTACTCGTTTTCCCTTTCCTCCGCTTGTTTCCGTGTTTCAAAGACGTGCATGTCGTCCAATATGAGAGTGCGTCGTAGAAGCTTTTCAACAGACATCAGATGGTACGGACACTCAATGAGTTTTTGCTTGTTCTGCAACATATGCGCAATAATCAGTTTTCTACCGGCTGCACAGGACGAGTAGAGGTGCAATATTTGTCTTTAGCGCTTTAATTTTGACTAAATGGTATGCATACATATGTACGTTACTGAGTTCAATGTTGTGTATTTGTGTATTTTACTTCGAAAGGGGAACAAAACGCAGACGCAACAGCTCTTTTAACTCTCAAGAAACATTCATTCACATCCGGCGTCCAAAGGACCTCTGTCCAGCGCTTTTGGGGAAGGGGTAAGATGGAGGGGAGATAGTGGGGTGGGGAAAGGAGGAGGGGGAAGAGGAGGAAGACGGCACATGTTTGCGTGCTTTCCTCAAGGCCACCAGGGCCGTCTGCCCAGTTGGGGACGGACGAAAGACATCTCCCCGTCTGAGAAGGTAAGAGAGGCCAAAGAAACGTTAGTCACCAAGCCTCTCCCCACTGGTTACGCCACTGGTCTCCTTTTACGATGTAGGGCGATTGGTTTCTTTTTGTGATCCATGGAGGCCTACCATGGCTGGAGACAGATCTCGCAGGAATGCAGTCGCATTCAATGGCATCCATAAAATCCAGATCAGTCTCTTAGTGATGTCCGTCAAAGGTCGTTTAAGTTTCATACACCATGGGGCCAGGTGAATGAGTGTGGTCAGGTCTGTCCTGTCAGTCTCAGAAAAATTCGGGACTTGCCTGGGATATCGGCTGAATTCCAGCACAGAAAACACTGTCTGGGCGTGGATATGGTCAGAACCAGTGAGACTGGGCTTCTAACCACATTCCGACATGAGGGCTGTGTTGCTAAGAAACGCCAAGTTGAGAAAGGAAGCCGTTTACAATGGCTTGCTGCATACCTGGGTATACTCTCAGATCTCCATGATGTCGAGCAGGAGGTGGTCGGTTTGGTTAGGGGGAATAGGAATGGTTAGTTCAATCTATAGTCAACGTGAGCATTCAAGTCACCAACAATGTAAGTGTTTTGCCTTGGGGTCAGGGACTGAAGGGACCGGTCAAGTAACTCGTAACTTTCCGTTTGCTAAGAGGTACAATGTTACCATCCTGCAGCACCTTCGTGAAATACTTCTGAACCCAGCCACTTGTGAGGTGTAGTTACGAGTCTCCAGGGATTCGTATGCCTTGAGCCTTGTTGGGAAACTTGCCCAGCTAAAAATACCCATTGGTTCCAATGGCTCTTCTAATCAGTACCAATTGGCAAAACCAGTTAGGTTTTGGGACTCCCAATTGGAAGAATACCAATTGGAACGAAAACCATTTAGGTTTTGGGACTCCCAATTGGAAAATACCAATTGGTATTTTTCCAATTGCGAGAAATACCAATTGGCATTTTTCCAATTGGGAGTCCCAAAACACCCAGTTTACTACCCATTATGTTCAGTTTCTTTTTGGACAGTACCCATTGATTCCCATCGGTATATCCCTAATTTGTTTTCGGAACTGCAAAAGCAACATTTCTGGAACTATAAATTTGGGCTGCTCTCAATACACACGTATATTGTAATGCCAGACAAATGAGTTTTTCCTGAATGCTTTGAAAATGCTTGTGTACACAACCTGATGCTTGTGTACCCAACCTGGGACCCGTAAATGCATGCATATGCAGGTGCAAAAGCTGTTGAGCATTGCTTGACATACAAGTATGTGTCTAAGACAAGAGCAAGTTCTGCCAATTACCCTCGACAAATAAAGAAACTGTTGAAATTTAAGCATCTTTTATTACAGAATGAAGACAATATATAAACAATACACTGATTAATGAAAGAAAACAAAAACAAAGAATTTACACAAAGGCAAGAAGGAACTTAATCCTCAGGAAGAATGTTTAGCAGCTGTCGTTCAGCTCATCGTCCCTGTTAGCAGCATTAGCAGCTTGCTTCCTAGAATGAAACACAACAAAAATATATAATAGCCCAGGAACAACTCGGAATAGGCAAATGTTTTGTTAATGCCGCTCTGCTTTTTTACGGTTGCCAAGCCAAACTGCCCGAACACGGCATGCCTTATTGCATGCCGTGTTATGTGAAGCACAGCACGCGAGATCAAGCAACGTGACATCTTGCTTGGGCATTTAAAGGGGCAATGAAGTCGATTTGAAAGATTGTTTTGTAAGTTAAATTGTTTCATAGGTGTCAATACATATATCCAGTTTTAGTTTACAAAACCGCCTATTCATCAATAAGCAATAGACAGGAGGATTATATTTTTGGGTGGACTACATTTTCTAAACCAATATGCAATATGCACACATTTGCTGCAATTTTATTATAACTCATATGTAGGCACACATTCAGATAACACTAAACTTTTTAGCCGTGGGGTAGACCATCGCCAGCGATTAGCCGACAAGTGCCCTTCATCGACACTTCACTTGGGGACAGTTGGGGACATAACCCCAGGATTATAATTTTCGGTTTGTAAGAATGCTTAGAGCACCATAAAAGACAATCTGAGAAATTGGTTCAATGCCCCTGTAGAACAGCAAGTTATAATGAAATTTTCAGTCTTTATGCTAGGCAAATAGGGAGATCAGAATAAAAATCAAGGGAATCAAGAATGGGCTTATTGAATTCATCATTGTGCCATAAATCAGGCACTTACCTCCTGTCCTCGAGCTTCCTCAAATCGCCGATCTTTTCGTTGATCCGTTTGGTGACTTGGCACCTGGCCTCTTCTGCATATGTCCTCGGCATGCCCTGGGCCTCTAGCTTGGCTTGGTAGATATCTGAAGAAATGAAGATACTCAGTAAGCGTGGAAACAAGCTGGTGAAAAATTATGATGATGAATTAACACTGATACTACTGGGAAAAGAACAAAAGCATCAAAAAGCTGAAACAAGGAAAAAAAACAAAAAACGAGACAGTGTGTTATTGTGTTGTCTTTTTTGTTTCTTTGATTCTCTGAAGTTACTTTTGACTGCTTGAAGATACTTAATAATGAATCATAGAACTAACTTCACTTATGAATCACTGTAGTGATGAAATATTTCGAGCTAAGGCATATATAGTATGCTTAGGTGACATAAACCTCTATAAGCATCTTCATAGCTGTTTGTATGCTCTTTTATTTATACTGACACCGATGAATCGTTATGACGACATCCAGAAAAACTTTTCTGGTCTCTTAAAGGTACACTAAAGACGTTTCTGAGATTGTCTGTTCTTGGTGATAACTTATCTTACGGACTCCAAGCATCCTAAAAATCCAAAAATTATGCTCGTGTGACGTCTATTTCCCTATTAAAAATGTGTCAAAGTTTGTGCCACGCCCCTTTCTGTGCGGAAAAATCTGGAGTACAGAATCCAGCGGAAGCGCCGGCGGAGTAACGACAGGCGCGCGTCAGCCAGTCACCAGCCGCCTCTCTTAGAAAGACAACTTGCAATTGGCTGACGCGTGCCCGTCGTCACGCCGCCAGCGCTTCCGCTAGATTCTGTGCTCCAGATTGATGTCGGTGAATTGTACTTGGGGAAACGTGTATGCTATACATGATGAAAACAACTGAAACAACAAAGACGAGGTGGTACACGACAAGACGAAGCTGTACTCGCAACACAAACTTTTTTTAGTGAAAAAAGACATAAAAAAAAAAAAAAGAAACCAAAACAGACATCATTGATAGCCACCTACTCATTTATCAAGCACCACACCAGCTTTGGAGCTGAAACACTTCAAAAGAATGCAATTCATATTGGCTTGCAAAAAGCAAATCTCTTTATCTGACAGAACCACCGACGGTGCTCTGATGTATAGGTCCCCCCAATTGGAAATAAAAAATGCTTCTATAATCTCTCGTTTTTTTACTTGTGTTGCCAGGACGTCAGCTTTCTTGAAATCAGGCCCCCATGGCCCCCAGTGAATAAAAATGCTCTCTAAGTGTGTCATTCAGACACCTGCCTGTCTGGCCTACATAAAAGTTCTTACAAGATAGGGAGATTTTGTGAACAACTGATAAAACACAAGTCACGAATGGTTATTTTCAGTGCGCTGTAGTGTAGATGGCTTTTGGACGGCTATCACCATTACCAGCCCTAGAACACACTTGGCTCAATTTTTTAGGTTCCGAGAACACCATTGGTACCCCATACCTTCCTACTACCTTTTTCAGGTTGATGAGAGATGCGACAAAGATATGGAACGGTGACCATGCGTTTCCTGTCAATTTTTTCTTTGCCCCTCTTCACACCTTTAGCCTTAAAAAAAAAAGCAAAAAAAAATTACTATTTCTATCAGAAGGCTTACCGGAAACCCCAACACAATTAGGCTCCCTGCTTGCTCCCGGAAACTGTGGCATTGTGTGGGCACACAACTTCTTAAAACCCAAAGAAAAACAAACAACAAGAATGCCTCTGTTTACAACTTTTGAATGTGAAGATCGTTAGTCAAGAATGGGCTTTTTGGAATGGGGTCTATAAGATCAAAATGCGTTTTCTCACTGGCTTACCGACAGGTCGAAAAATTTTAAGCTCCCCTTTAGGTCCCTTAAATGTGAAGACTAGGCCTCCACCACACTTACTAAAATCACCCAAGACCTTGTTTCAAGTGATACATCCATCATCACCTTCATTGAGGACTAAAAAGTCGTGCACATATTGAAACACCTTTTCCACCGTGGAAGAACTTAGGGCACTTTTTATAGTTCTGTCAACTCCACCAAGGCAAATCTCGTTCAAGATGAGCACCACGCATGACACAATGCTCACGCCTCCTTTCTGAAGGAAGATCTTATGGCGCCAGCCAACCATCATGGAGCTTAGAAAAAATAGTAACAGCTCAAGGAAACCTTCAAGGGTCACACTGCTAGAGTTACTGAATTCTAATTCCCCGTTGGACTCAGTGCATAACCGCACCGAGGATAACAATTGGTTGCGGGGCAAAGGATAAAACAAGTCTTCTACATCCACGCTGAAAGCCAACTATTTTCCTGCCTCATTATTTAAAAAAAAAACTCGGCTACCGCCTCTGAGTTGGAAACCGAGTAAGGATATCTGATGTCTAAGGGCAATAGCTGCTTCAGGAGATATGATGCCACCTGATGCTGACCAGTGCCCTTCTCAGTCACAATGGCCCTAAATGGGCACAGGTCCTTATGCTTTTTGGCACTGTAAAACATGTCCAGATGCAGGCTTTTAGATCTTTTAATCCTTTGTTCCAGCTGCTTCAGAGCAATTCCTTAATTCCTTTGTACGCCGTCGTCCCCCCCATTTGACCCCTCGGGGGGCTGCGTGGCCGGGGGGGGGGGGACGGTCGGGGCCGTTCCGGGGTGGTGGAGTCCCTGGGCCAGGACCCTTCCAACAGCGTTTGCGACGGCGTCAGCCATCTCGCGCTGCGACTCCTGTTGTTGCCTGTGGGCGTCTTGTAAAGGCCGCTCCAATGTTTGGTTGGCGGCGACTCGATCAGCGTGGACGAGCTCTTCAATCCTCTGAGCATGGGACTCAAGTGCTCTGACGACGGTTGGAGCATCGGACTCGTTTTCCGAGCTCTGGTCATCATCGTCGGCGTTACGAGCCGTAGTCTTAGGCGGCATGGCGCAAAGATGGTGGTGGTGGCCAAAAGCAGGAGGTAGATCCCAGACGTGCCTGCCATGGCTATTTCTGACGTTTATAGTTTTTGTCCAGTTTAGTTTCATTTAACCGAAGTCAGAAAAAAAATGTTCTGAATAGCCAAACTTTTTTTTTATCATTATTAAAGAGACCAACCTAAAGTGCCTACAGTGAAATCTCGGTATAACAAACTTCAGGGGGCCACGGAAAATTGTTTATTTTGAAAGGTCGTTATAGTGAAAAAGGCAAAATTAACCATAATTACTTATTTTTCAATGATTAAAACGTCCTACCTTTACAACGTTTTTAAGTCATTTTTCACAAGGATGCACATGTCAACATCAGACAAAGCACGTTTATTTAAAGTAGTCGGTGATTGTTTTGTTCGATGTGTGCAGTACAAACTTTGCAGCACAAAAGACTCCAACTCATCCAGATTCCTGTGGAACAATTCAATCGCCGTGGAGCTTTTACCGAGGAATATGCGGAATTTTTGCACGATATCCATCATATCTGCGGTCGTCACGGTCTCGTCGCAAAGTTCTGGTGCCGCCGCACCACCCTCATCGTCCGCTACACCGTCATTCATGCCATTGTCGCTGCCTTCATCATCGCGAATGCTTTGCACAATGTCCTCTGTCGTGAGCTCTGCCGATGTCATTGTTGCCTCGTCACACAGCACATAATCGTCAAATGAGACCGAATCCACGGCGAGCTGCTCGGTCACCTCGCTCCACAGCTGACCAGGATCGCCTTCTTCCGCCTGCACAGCGTTTTGTGGCTGCTCAGCATCTTGTGACTGCTCATGTCCTTGCGTTAGGCCTGCTTTCTTCCAGCAGTTTTTTATGGTTGTTGACGTGACACTCCACCATGCGCCGGCAAGCATTTCTGCATCCTGTCGGACGTTGATAACACTGGACTGCTTCAGTCGCAAGTTTATGAGCACACGCTGAACGAGGCGCTTGGGAAGTGTGCCTTTACTCCTGATTATTCCCTGATCTAAGGGTGTGCAGTTGGGCGGCAGGTATTGGAGGTGCACGTTCGTGAACCGTACGTTGACAATGAGTGCCGAGCAGTTCTCAACAATCATTAGAATGTTCTGTCCCTCCTTTTTCATCTTCTTGTCAATACTCAAAAGCCATTCGGTAAACAGCTCCCGAGTCATCCAGGCTCATTTGTTAGCCCTGTACTCGCATGGCAAAGACGCCGCATTCTTCATGCAGTGCGGCTTTGCGAATCTCCCAATAACGAGAGGCTTCAGCTTCTCTGTGCCAGTTGAATTGCAACAATACAGCACAGTAATGCAAACCTTTGATTCCTTGCCGCCTTTTCATTCTTCCCCTTGAAGTGCATTGTCTTGTCCAGCAAAAGTTGGTAGAAGCAGGCCGTCTCGTCGGCGTTGAATACATCGGTCGCACGATACGACGCCACCATTTCCCGAAACGTTTCTTCTCGCCACATGGCTGCTGCTGCTTCGTCCGCCGCCTTCTCCTCGCGGACACAGTGTGCCAGGTGATTGCATTCCGCTGGCGAAAACAGTGGAACCAACCACAAGATGCCTCGAAGTCGGTTACGTCCAGAATGGCAGCAAACTGCCGCACCTTCTCCTGGATCATGGGGCCTGACACGGGCACGTTCTGCACTTTGACGCCTTTAAACCATGTCAGCACCGCCGAGTCTATCTGCTGGAAGTCGCCAAGCCGCAGTCGCTTTCTTGAGGAGGCAAGATGCGATTGAAGCTGACACCTCATTATTTTTTCTTTATCCTTGAGGATTGTGGCAATTGTAGAACGCGCCGCTCAATGTTCTTTCGCAACGACAGCTAGTTGCCGAAGAATATCCACTTTATCACTTAGCAAAAACTGTTTCCGCTTTTTCGCGGGGGGGGGAGAGATGAGCTCATGGCAGCACCGCAGCACCGCAATAAACACCGAAAAAAAGCCGCGTCTGACAAGGCTGAGAGCACACGCAGAAGTCTGAAACAAAAATGACAAAGATAAACCCGATGCGTTGCCGGCGACGCAGCTTGTGCGGTGCCACTGTAGACTGGCGTGCTTCGTAAAATAGCCATCAACGAAAAAAAAAAAAAAGGAAGAAAATCGTCAACACAAAGAGTTACGTTCTCGCCACGCTTCCTCCACAAAAAAAGAAAAGAAAAAGTTCCCTCCAGCGTTTCTTTTCTTTCCCACTTTCTCAGATTTTTCGCGCACTTGCTCCCTGCCTCTCTCTCGCCCTTGCCGAACCCTCGCCTCTGCGCGTCTGCACTGGTAAAACCCGTCGTCGTTTCAACAACAAAAAAAAAAGAAATAGTAGTCCGTCTTCCGTTACCTCTCGCGCTCTCTCGCGTTTTCAACGGACCGAGTTGCAACTTGCAAGGTGTCCGCTTGCCGTGTCGTCTGGTAGCCTGCCGCTCCAGCTGCCGTGTCAAATTCACTGAAACCTTAAAATTCCTGCACTTCAGAATATGAGTTCGTAGTACTGAGGTGTTGTTAACATGTTGCGGAGCTAAATATATGCTCGTTATTCTGAAATGTTCGTTATTCTGAAGTACGCTGTAGTGAAATAATTTTGCATTACAACCATAGGCAGTCAGCACGGGATTTTTTAGAAATTTGTTAATCTGAAAAGTTTGTTAAGTGGTGTTCGCTGTACCGAGATTTGACTGTACATAGTTTCGTTCATGCATAGTTTTCGTTTACCTGAGTTTCGTTTAATGGGAGTCCTGCAAAGATGGCTGCTGTGACTCAGGCTTTTTTGTTGTGTCTGTAGGCGAGTTCATTGTCTAGTGGAAGCAGCTGAGCGTTCTTGAAGCATTGTGGTTTCTCTGCTTTTCCTAGGACCAGGAGGTGCAGCTCGTATTCGTCCGTCATATTTGCACCGAACAAGACTATGGTCCTGTTTTTTGGCTGTTTCCGTCCTTTAACGTCAATGTCTTTCGCTGCAAATGTTTGTGTAGGGAGCATCTTGTAAAAAAGTTGCTTTGTCCAGATTGTAGACATCATCTGCGCTGTACTTGCTAAGAAAACAAGTGAAGGTGTGCTTTATCCAATCTTGGAGAGAGCACACCTTGGCTTCACCTTGGCTCCTTTGGGTGACTCGACCCATAGGCTGCCTCTCTGCATGGGGCAGTTGAGCCAAGGCCATGATGCTAACCGCCTGTCGACGGCAACGGCCAAAGACTGGGGCCTGAGCCTCGGATACCTCACGGGCCTGCTGACTTATCCGGGTATATTTACCAGGTAAGGGGCGCGCCTTTTTCATGAAACTGGCATAGGGGACAAAGTCCGACGGGGCCTGAGCTAGCAGCTTATGCCGGATTCCCATCTTTAGGATATCCCGACTCAGCAGCTCGCGCCGAGCTCGGCGCCGTAATTCTGGCAGGATGGCGGGAACGTTGTTGCTACAGTAGAACCCGTTTATAACGAACTGCATAAAGCGCTACGTCTAGTTCGATATATCGAGTAGTTCGTTATGTAGATATTCGCGTATAACGAATTTCTACGATATGTTCGTTATACACGGGTTTATGGACATCGAACAGCAAAAAAACGCGATGCCACTTACTGTTCAAGAAATCCATTTATTGGGAACATTCTATTCACAGTAGGCAGTAATCTCCGCTTGGGTTTTTGACTTGGCAGCATCCATAAGAATGGCGTTCTCGACGCGTGACACTGCTTGTACGAACTCCAGTCCGCTTCCCTCGATGTCGGAGCAGTAGCGACGGAGCTTGTCCACCGCTGAAAGTGCCTCGTGAAGCGTCGGACGAGGTGGACCTTCATCTTCAGAATCCTCTGCTTCCTCGCAGTCACCAATGGCAGCAGCTGCCGCCACATCCGCAATGATCTCTGTGTCCGAAGGGCTTGCAGCCACAGCAACGTCGTCGTCGGCCTTCAAAAAATCTTCGAGGTCGACTCCCTCGGGCAACGCATCAGGGAGGCTACCAAGTTCCTGCCAGAGGACTCCTATGTCATCATTCTCTTCCACTGGGCTCGCTGTTTCGCCGTTTTCCAGGCCGAGTCCAGCGTGCCGGAAGCAATTGCGAATTGTGTCGCTCGTGACATCACACCAGGCGCGGCTCAGCATCTGGATCGCGCCCAGCAAGTCGATCTTCAGCTCTCCGCCGACGCACATCTTGACGAGAAGTTGCTCCACAAGACGCTTTCGGTACCCTTGTCTGAAAGCACGGATGATACCCTGGTCAAGTGGTTGGAGCACTGCCGTTGCGTTGGGCGGCAGGAAACACAGCTCGATGTTCTTGAGCGATACACCGCAGTGGTGAGCGGAGCAATTGTCGAGCAGTAGGCAAACCTTGCGCCCACTTGATGTTAATTCTTTGTCCCAGTCACGGAGCCACGTCTCGAACACCACCCTGGTCATCCACGCCTTCTTGTTAAAGGTGTATGTTACGGGTAGGGGTCCGCATCCTCGCAAACATGTCGGCGACTTGAACTTGCCAATGACTAGCGGGCGCAGTTTCGATGATCCGTCCATGTTGGTCGTCAAAAAGATCGTGACGCAAACCTTGCTCAGCTTTCCACCATGGCAGTCCTCATTTCGGAGCGTCAAGGTCCTGCTTGGAAGCAGCTGCCAAAATAACGCAGTCTCGTCCGTGTTAAAAATGGCACATGGCTTGTACTTCTTCATAATTGCCGGCCAGTTGTCATCTATCCACTCCTTGACGCCTTCCGTATCGACGGAACACCTCTCGCCAGCCACGACTTTTCCCACAATCGAGTAGCGGTCCTTAAACCGTTGCAGCCATCCAGTGCCTCCTGTGAAACCTTCAACCCCCAGGACGAAAGCGAAATCTTTCGCCTTGCTCTGCAGCATGGGACCAGAGACGGGTAGGTTTCGTGCGCGAATGTCCAGGAACCATTGGTAGAGAGCCTTCTCCACAGCGTCCTAGGCCGGTTTCCAGATGCGTTTGCTGTCGGCGTTCGGCCGTTCGCGGGCTTGGTAATTGATCGTCGCCTTATTCTTTAGTATCATGCTCAACGTGCTTCTGGCGATCTTGAAGGTTGCAGCCACGTCTGATTTTTTCTTGCCGCGCTCGACACGGCGAATAATGTCCACCTTGTCAGAAAGCGGCAGCGCTTGCCGCTGCTTTGTCGTCATTATTCTAGCGGACTGCACGCACTGCCAACCGCAGCAAAATAGAAATGGCGAAGACTGCCAACGGCAACGACGTGCTTGCGCAAGGACATGCAATAGGACCCGGAGCCCTGGATGTGAGAAGGATGGCAAGCTTACGACGTTCTCCAACTCTCCGACAGATGGCGTTACGGCCGCGTCGCGGTTGTGCGGAGTTGATCGTCAGCTCCGTTCGCTCGCTGCCCAAGGTCGAAGAAAGCGGGCTCCCTTTTTCTCTTTCCCTCGTTCGTTCATGCGAGGCGCGGAGCGGGCGAACCGGTTCTGCATTGCAAGGAGGCCAGACTCCACGGGCGCCCGGAGCCGCTCCTTTTTTCTGGTATTCGCGAGCGCTGGGAATTCGATATATCCAATGTGTGGTTCGTTATGCGAGATATATTTTGCAATGATATTGATCAGAGAATTCTGTGTGTTCGATATAAGGAATAATTCGCTGTATCCGAGTTCGTTATAATCGGGTTTGACTGTAGCAAGCTTGAAAGCTAGACGCTCGTCTGCAATCACCGCAGCCGTGGGAATGGTCATTCTCACTCCCAACCCTTCAAACTGTTTCATGATCTGATGGCTGCAGAAGTCTGTCCAGTTCAAGATGGTCACAGGGTTGGTAAATCGACTGGCCCAGCGTCGAGCTACTTCGTTGCTGTCCCAAGGCCGAAGGCCCAGGTCTCTGCAAGACACCGGGATCCCTGCCAGCGATGGGCTAACTCTTGCCCGCTGGCCAAATCCGGCACGCGGAAGTCTTCCTACTGGCCCGCAGCTGGCCGTGATCCTTTCAGAGAAGCCCGGCCCATGACCCGCTTGCAACAGACCTGCTGCTACTGGCACAAAAAACGTGCACCCAAAAATATGGCACGGCGATGCGCTCCAAATTGAGCATGCCCACTGGTGGCTGTAGCCACGATGCACACACCACATTAAGTGGAGAATGCCCTGAATGTCTTTTCCATTTTGAGATAAAGTGGATGGAAGTAAGGGATGCTGGTTAGTCCGATGTTCGCAGGAAGGAGGGAGGCGAGCAGTTCGCCATCATGTGCCAGGCAGACAGGCGAATACCAGCACTGGCGGCGGTTCTTGGCCGCTGTCTTGACAACGGCCCGGTCCTCCTTGGGGGCGGGTCCGTGTTTGCGGTCCTCCGCTGCTGTTACCACAAGAATGGCGGTGGCCTTACGTTCCCACTCAAGGGCCGCAGCTGGCCGTATTCGGCCGGGATGAAGGGTATTGGGCTTGGTGACATTCCCATCCTCACCTTCCAAACTGGCAAAGAAGTTGGCCGGCAGGCCAGCCGGACATCGAGCCATGGCGAGGGACCAAGTCCCTGGGGAGAATAAAGGGAACTTGTGCGTATACGGAAGGGAACCCTAACATATCCAGCTAATTTCTACCTGCTTCACCTGCCTCACTGCCGCTGGACTGTGGCGGCACCATGGAGCCGGTATTTTCTGCGTCTCCATCCAGTTTATTCCAACCCTCCCCTTCCTCAGCCTCTACGTAGGCTGGGAAGGTATTTTGGCCCTCCAAGCAAGGCCAGCGAAGTAGTACCGATAAGACATGACTGGCCGGGTGTTGGGGAGCAACGAACGAAACCTCCTTCTCTTTATTCGACACGTGGTTATTGGTCCACTTTGTGCGCAAGATATGATACATCTCCCTTTTGTGGTCAAGACAAATGTAACAGGACGCACAAGAACAGTTCAAACTAGGTCAAGAAATACAATAATAGTTCACGGCACTTGGACGAAGTCCCGGTCGTAAACCGATCTATGGAAGGGTCTGTGTTGCATGAGTGATCTTCTTGGAGCTGCTGTTGGGGACATGATTCTGCGAGCACTATAGTCGGATGCAACCTGAGAACAATCCATCGAGCCGGTCATCCAGTTCACCGTTGAAACTGAAAAGAACGACGCCCTGCCGTTTCTTGACGTGCTGGTCAAAAGACAAAAAGATCAATTGGAATTCACGGTGTACAGAAAACCGACACACACTGGGCGCTATCTCCGATTTGACTCAAACCACCCTGCGAGCCACAAAGCGTCGGTCGTCCAGGCACTCCTGTCCCGAGCGAAGACTATTTGCTCGTCGGAAAACTACAGAAAAAAGGAAAAAAGAAAAAAGGACCTGCTAAATAACGGCTACACACGCAGTTTTATTCAGCGAATCGCTCGTCGTCAACGTAAATCTGATCGACGCCTAAGACCAATCGGCGAAACACAAGAAATCGCACATCCCCGCTCAACCACGCGCATCTGCGTCCCTTACATAAAGGAAACCAGCGAAGCGCTCGCGCGTGTGCTGGCAAAAGAAGGCATCCAGATGTCCCACAAACCAGTGTCAACGCTTGGACACCTGATGCCCCGGCCAAAAGATTGTCCCCCCAAGGAAAGAGCGCAAGGCGTTATTTACCAGATTCCTTGTGCGGATTGCCCTGCCACATATATCGGCGAAACCAAAAACTTTAAAGAAAGACTTCGCCAGCACAAAACTGACGTGCGAAAATTCGATCATGAGCGCAGCGTGGTTGCGGAACACAGTGACTCAAATGACCACCGCATTGACTTCGACAACACAGGCATCCTCGACATTGAGACCCATTCCCGGCAAAGGCTCTTCGTCGAGTCATGGCACATCCAAACCACACCGCAAAACATCAATCGGTCGCTTGGCGCTTTACCGTCCACTTACGTAAGCGGGCTCAGCCACATTACGATCGCGAAAACATCACGTCCACCGCCGTAAAAGAAGACCACTTGCTCCTCGCGCACACAGTCGCCCCTGAAGAAGAAACCAAGCAGGTTTCGAAACTTTGGGCTCCTTTTTATTTTTGGTTGGCGTTCCTTCCTCCTCTTCTAATTGTTCTTACCCAACCAGGCAGATTTCTGCCAAATGTTTACTTTCAAATCTTTTAGCTCCACCCACAAGCGCATTGCGCCCATTTGAAGTGCCTCCGCCGTCGAGAAAGTAGTTCGCTAGCAACGTTGCTTTTTCTTCCTCCAGGAAACGTGTCTTAAACTACTACAATATTTATTTAATTCATTCAGGACATTTAAATAAGTTAGAATATGTTTTTGTCAACGAAATAGCTGTTTAGTAAAGAAAGAAAGTCATGTCCAATGTACCGTCTTCCCAATTCATTTTCTGTCCAAGGTACTGTCTAACATACCGTCTAACATACCTCTCAGCAGTGCTAAGCCTCGCGCCCGCTTCGAAATTTTCGTTGGCGATAGCGTCGCTGGATTCTCACGCTGTCGCGCAAAAACTGCTGCAAACGCAAGCCGATACCATTAAGATTTCGTGGCGTAACCTCGGGCGCGTAAAACACGGTGAAAAAAAGCAGAATAATTGTGACGAGAAACTAGCATCGCGTTGCTAAGGCCAGCAGCCATGTTAAGCTTTTTTTTTTTTCAAAAGGATCGCGATTGGTCCACGGAATCATGACGTCATGAAAACGATTGGCTGGCGTTTCTCGGCGTAGGATTACATTTTCCTCTGAGAGGCATTTACGGTTTTTTCTTAGCTTGCAACCGACTATAGTTATCGGAGCACTAGTCGCTAATTGTGCTTGGTTAGGGGATCCCGGTGGGTAGCAGTGTGTCGGAGTGACATGTACGTCATCTTCGCTGTCGCTGGCCCGAACACCTGCGAAAAAGAGTAAGGCTATACGCACAACGTCGTGTACCTTGACTGGAGATGGCCATACGCACGACGCGGAGGGATCATGCCATTTGGGTCACCCTTTTCGGACGGCGCATATATCACTGTGGAGCGTGTTAAACAACCCAACCAACCGTGGCCCCCCCCCCCCCCCCCCCTTTGCGTTCACTCTGCTTAGCGGCGACAGTCTGTGGCTGCTCATTACAAAACTATCAACCTAGTTGGTCCCCTGTACACGCCGCTTCGCGGCGTCCAGCCGGCAACCCAAGCCCCTCTGTCCCTCATTACATCTCTGGAAAGGGAGTCCCATACCATTTAATTCAACAAAATTTCACCGCCAACTTTTTTTTTTTTTTTTTTTTTCAGCTATAATTGTAGAAAATGAAATGTTTTAAATATTTCTTAAAAAGTATGCCCACTTTCTGGATTGAACCCGGGTCCGCTCTGTGACAGGCGGACACCTTCCCACTAAGCTACGCTACAGCTTGAGATATTCGTTTTATACGAGACCCAACTCTATTGGTGTAACTAAGATTTGGTATTCACTTTGTGTGCGTCTGGGAGCAACGCGAACTGGAAAATATATTGTGCTTACCACCATGACGTTCAGGGCGTAGTACAGTTTCCTGCACCAGTAGAGTGCCTTTGTCACGGTAGGGTCGTACTTGGAGGGCCCCTTTATTGCGACGAAGGTGCCGTCGGCGCACCCGACGACTCCGGGCAAGGAACCGCGACGAAGAAAGGCTTCTTGCATCGCCACCCGTTCCTCCGCGGTCTCGGGGAGGGCGATCCACCGGGGACCGAGGCGGCGCACGATGATCGTAGCCACGGCACGGACACATGCGCTGCCGGTGGTCTGGTGGACAGCGAGGTGCCAGACTCTGGCCACTTGCCCTGGTAGCTTCCAGTGGCGTAGAATCGCAGCGCACAAAGCACCTGCTGCTCCACCGTCATCACCGTCCTTGCGCATCGCTGCTGCCTCAAGGCCGCGTTGTTTCAAAGCTCGTCGCAGAGCCACCGCACGATGTTCTTTGACAATCGGTAGTGCCGGCGGAACTCGTCGTCCATTTCAAACGCGTCGGCGTGCATGAAAAAACACCGTCGTCGGCGAAATCATAAGTACAGCAACTCGTACGCCGCCATCTTCGCTTCTCACTCGAACTCGCCACTGTTCGTCCCTCTCCAACCGGGCGCGCAGATCAATCTTGCGGCGAGTCACCAAGACATCAGCATGACGTTACGGGTAATTCGCCGGCGAGATTGTATTTTAAAGTCGGGTGACTGTTCGCACCACAATGACGTCAAAAGTCTAGGGATTTGCCGGCTCCAAGGTCAATCGCGGTGCCGACCAATCACGGCGGTCGGCGCCTCAACAAGTTTTCTCGCCGCTTCTCGTTGCCGTTCAGCTTATGGCCCCTGTTCTCTGTCCGTGAACATGTTGAACATCCCACTCCACTTCGGTCGGCGGTCTTCCCTGCTCAGGTCAAATGGTCTGAGAGAGACCCTCTTTATTGCTTCGAGGAGCTTCTTGACCAGCCACACCTGCAGTCGAGACCTGAGAGCCACTGGGAGCTTTCCCAGGATCTTGTGAGGGCAGGGTAGGCTGAGCTACCAGACCTTCCATGAACACAAACCTGCTATTCGTGATGATCTCTTCTGATTCGGACTTGTCTTCAAGCATTACCATGAGGCAGAGAGTTGTCATCCTCTACACTTGCTTCATTGTCTCTGATTCCTCACTCAGGTCTTGTTCCCAGAAGTGGATCCCATAGAAGTCGATCCAGTAGGACAGCAGGGTGAAGACCATGGACTTGCGCTTGACCAGGTTCAGCAGCTTGCTAAAGTTTACTGAGTTAAACTCGGTCTTCTGAACATGTTGGTTCTGGAAGTCCTGTTTGAAGACAGTTCCAGCACTGCTTGGGTCCACGCTCAGTCCATCTCTGAAGGACAAGATGGAGTAGAACAGGGAACTGCCAGAGTTTGTGGGCTTGAGAACCATCTGACCTTGTTGGCAGTGTTGCTTCATGCTAATGGCCAGCTCTGTGGCCAGGTCAGACACAAATGAGCACCACTTGTCGAGGTGACTTCCTAAGAAGGTCTTGAGGAACTTGATTCATGGGTCACCAACTGTCGGGCCACGCAGCTTGAAAGCATACCTTGCCAGGTCCGGGAGCATGTGCTCATCATAACTTGGCCCTTTGAAGCTGCAGGTCTTCGTGAAGATGGACTGGGACTTGTCAAGATGACGGTCCAAGACCCGAGTCTCGGTCAAGTAGCTCAGGGGTTGCTTGCTGGCTTCGTTGGCTCTCACCTCAGGACCATCCTTGTTCCTTTTCCCTTCCACCGCTCTCTTGGCCAGTTCTTGAGCAACATGAGCATTCACAGAGTACTTGACTCGCCTGTACCTGCTCTTCATGCCTACTGGCTTCGTCTCAAGGACTCCTGAAGTTTTCAACTTCCCAGCTTCAGCATGCCTCTTTTGTCCCTCACTCGGCTCAATCTCTTAGCATTGCTTTGGCCATCTCCATATCGATAGACTCCTCTGTCATGTGTTCAGGATTCTCTATAGCATAAGTCCAAGCTGATCTCCAACATTGAAAGGTTTCTTCCAATGACTCTCCAATGTCTGGCAGCACTTCTCTGTAGCCTCCCACTTTTTTTGATTAAGGAGTTGCTTTCAGTTCCTGTTTCCAGGACCCACCAGGGAGTCTGGATAACACTCTTGGTGTTGTACTTGGGTTGGGGGTTCAATGGTTCATTTAGCTCAAGGTACTCCTCAGTGTGAGCCACACACTCTTGGTTGAGTTTGAGTCGTTCATTGACAGTCTGGGTGCCCCTCTTCTAAGAAGTGCTCTTTGCAGAGTTTCTGCTTTGCTTTGATGGTCGTAGCCTGTAGCTGCTCAGTGATGTAGTTCATGTTTGGGGCCTGCTTGCTAGTTCATAAACAGCCTTTGAGCAGGAAGGAAAGTCTCTGTTTAGCCTCTCTCAGTTATAATATATTTGCGAGAAGGCCACTCTGGCTGCTTGCATCTTGTCAGACTCTTCTCTTCCACTTGGGCTAGCCATCACACCATTTGCCACCAAAGCATACTCCAGCTGCAGACCAATTTGAAGCCTGAGACAGAGCTCTGTTGCATCATCATCAGACAAGAGCAAACTGCTCACCGCCTGTCTTGGACCTACAACGGTCACTGTGTAGATGACTGGAGCTCCCTGCTTCTCTGCTCTTGTCAGGAGAGTGGCATCATGCCTGAGGTGCTTTAGCCTGTAAGCACCCCAAGCCTTCTCAAGACTTAGTGATCTTGTGGTGGCAAACTCATGCACCAAGATCACTCCATTCTTCTCTTGGATGATGTCTGGGGTCAGGTCATTGTTGAATTCATGCAGTGGAGTGAAGAAAGACCTAGAGATCTGTCCAAGCTGCGATTGAAGTAGCCGGCTGTGTAGTCGTGCCTCACATTGGCCATCTTTGCCCTGTGGCCAAACTTCATCTGTTATGGAGATGGCAGAGACCCCCCACGAGAGGCCCCTCTCCATTCCTCCATTCCAGGGAACTCCAGGCGCAAGCCGTGTAAAGTCCTTCCACTGTGACCTGCACTCGAGGCTGTGAGTCCCATCTCTCTGGCTCATGAAGCTCAGGCAGGGGTGTGTGCAGACCAACCCCCAGGACTGCTCTTCGACCAGGAGGGTGTCATTCAAGGCCTTCAACCTGCTAGTGTGTGTCATGGTCTCAATCTCTATGGTTTTTTCTTATTTCAGGGTCATCTCTGTGCCCCAATCGGCATATACCAATAGCTATTTTTCCCAGCTGGAACACTAACCATTTGTGTTTTGATTTTTTTTTGTTCAACTGGAACCCGTGATACACATGTGACAAAATGTGCCTACAGTGTGCAATTAGCATAATGAGTGTCGGAACGTTTGTGTCGACAATCAAACATAATTTTACGTAGCGAGTTTCGACCAAATGATAGGGTCCCCGGAAAACTGCAAGCCATCTAGTACAGCAAATGCACAAAATAAAACTGTAAAACGCATTGAGTACTTCACAGAGGTTGCAATTAGAAACTGGCTTACTTTGTACTATCGGTACAATGGTAAACATATCCCATCAGTCTTCTCAGGATTTTTTTTTAGATAGAAACGTGCACCTCAGAGCTGAAAAAGCTACACGAACGATCGAAAAGCGTATCGTATGCTTTTCTTACACAGTCATAGTGAGGTTCTTTTCTTCTCTGATGATGATGTTTGATGCTGATGCTAGCTGCTTGATGTCAACTTTGAAGTCTCGCCTCTTGTCGGGGATGTCGAATAACGCATCACGGAGATTTGACGTCAACAAGAAGAAATATGTTTACTAATTGAGAGCGAATACAAAAATTACAAGAGCAGAATTTTACAGAACAGTCATCCTTGCCGGACACCGCATGAGTCTTCCGGCAAGACCCCTGGAGCCCGTAAAAAAACTCCCTTTCCCTCGGTCCTCCTCGGGTTTAAAAACCCGTGGCCGCCACTTGTTCCACCCAATCACAGTCCAATACCCCTCCTATTGGGTGCAGTCGGCGACACCCTCATAACATACAGACGAGACGTCACGCACCCCCCCTGGGGTCGGAATAAGGACCCTTGGGTGATCACCGGTCTCCGAACATAAGGAGGGTCGCAGAAAAAGGGCCCGAACGGACACCCTAATCCACGTCTGGCGGTGTCGGCGTAGCCACCTGCCAAGGCGGTTCACAGAAGAGAAGACGACGAAAGCCGACACGAGTTGGAAGCCGAAAACAGCACGCTGGGCAAGGTCTGTCGGGGATTTGTCGCAGTAACCATTTGGGTTTTGAAACGAAGCCATTATCCCGTCTTATGGCCCGGCCCGACAATGGCCCGGCCCGACAATGGCCGAAGGCTGCTCTTTGGGTGCCGTCTTCCAACAGCAGATCCCTGCACCCGAAGCCGCGACCACATGCCGCCTCCGCACGGGGAGATGGGCTGCGGCGTCGCGGCGTTTGTGCAGGTTCTGTCTGGCTGCACTGCCGCAAGCACGCAATTATCGGGGCCAGACACCGCCGAAGAAAGCCCCCCACCATCCACCCCCCTGAGCCAAGGCCGCCGTGTATACAAACAAATAGCCGCCTTCGAGCGGCGGCTTCAGGACCCACAAAGCTCTTCAAAATGTGGCGCCCTTTCGACTGCTGCCGCGCATTGTGACAACCTCACAGTCATGGAGCACTCCAGGAACTTTGCAGCGAGGATTCCAAGCAGAGGGGGACACTGTCACCATTGCTGCCAGACTGGAGAACGCTTGTGGCTGTTCATCCACTAAAACACATAAAACAATTTGTGTTAGAAAGCAGCAAACTGGCAGTCTCCCAATTCAGTGTCAGTTACATGTCTTTTCTTAAATAAAATGAATGAATATGTTTTTCTACAACCTCGTAACCAGATGCCTGTCATATCTCCTTGAGTTTCCTCAAGGAGCTCCTCATCGGAGGAATCACCGTGGATAGTCTCGGATGGAAGTGCGCTTCTCTGCTCCACTCCATGGAGCCAAGATAAAGCATTGAGTCGAGGCGCGTTTATAAAAATGGCTGCTACTCACCTTGGTTGTAGGAACAAGTAGAGTGCAGCACATACACATTGACTACTTTTTTTTAACAGTGCTGACTCCCATCCTGTACTGGTATTGGAGTAAGGTGAGTGGCCCTTCTGTAAGGAATTGGTTGCATTTTTAACTTCGTTACTTCAGAAACATTATGCAAGAAAAGCTGTAGGCAGTCTAGCTATCTGTTCAATCTGACCAGCAGAAAGCTACCATTTTTAGCGAGAAAAGTGAACGAAGAAGTTTGTAAGCATCCAAATACTCGGGCTAGAAAAGATAGTAGGTGATGTGCCTCCACAGCAGTGCCGGTTTTTACTAGCTCTTTAATTGGTTGTTTGTGTAGCAGGAGACACTCACCATAGCTACAGGCCATTCGGTGTTTGGAAACTTGCAGGACACCAAAAGTTCCAGCTTTCCCCCCTAGAGTGTGTCATTTCCTTGCTCTCAAGAATGTGTTTGTTAACACCAGTTTTGTGACTTCTTACGACACGCAGAACTTACAAACTTCTTAGCAAAATAGTTTTAACAGGACATTCTTCCTGAATCCGACCTCTGGCTGTTTGAGGTAAATTGCTTATCTCTGCACTTTGAGGGCTGTCTTGACAAATGAAATACAGGCAGATCCAGAGCTGTAGGGGGACTGGGTGCCTTCTGCCGGCACTGTTTAAGTTGCAGTGTCCTTCTACGGCCTGGATTACTGGGTCGTCCCCTTGCAGTGTTAGGCTGAGTCAAAGATTAGTGTGCCTTGTGAAAAGTTGCCTTGCTGCATGCCCAACGCAGATGAGCAGCACAGAGCCAATATTTTGATGACAGTAAAATAGGTACATTTATTAAGAGGAAGGAAATGGTTAGTGCTAACTAAGTCTAGTGATCATTGCTCATGTACTGTTTGCCTTCTCAAGAAAATTTTCTCGTCTGCCACTTTAGTGACCATGGCAGCTTCAATGGCTCCGAGGCAAACGCCGGCCTACAGTTCCCCGGGTGGCAGGTTCAAGTCCTGGCTAAGGTGCCTGCTATGTGACAAAGGCTTATTGCAGAGAAGGCGCCTCGGAACAAACCTTTTGGTTGCAGTGTAATGGGTCCGACGTCTGATGAGTAGTTAATGGTTGGTGTTTTCCTGCATCATCTCATTGCCAGGACTGCAGCCAGCGGCACCTAGTGCAGAAAAGAATGACATCGGCGTTTTCTCGTTGATGCCGCACCCCAAATCGCTTGCCCTCGCAGTCGTGCTTTTGAACATGTCAGTAGACCTGTTGCAAAACGTACAGCTTTACAATGACAAGGAATTTCAGGAACCCTTGGTACAGATCACACACTTTTTCCTTGTGTCTCTGCGTCTGTGCGTGAGTTGCGGTAGCTACCGCCAGCAGCCACCATCCGCCATACCGCCTATTTGCCGGGACGTCGTACATCATTGGCGGCATCCCGTATCTGTGGCAGCGTAAACTCATCGCGACAGGTGAAGACTTATTTGAGTATGTTATTCGTTGTAACTTACCTTCACGTCTTACAGTGTCACCGAATCCACTTATTTTGCACCGCAACATTGGCACGGTTAGACTAGGTTTGACAAAGCATCGGTGCAGCAGACGGGAGAGCCGGTACGAATGGAGAGATAAGAAAGGGGCAGCCTCGCAAGATAGCTAATGTGATACCCTCTCATTTCTGTGCGCTCGTTGCTCATCCGACTCTGCTCTCGGTTGCTCAAACGTTGTTGCCTTGGTGACCTGAGCCCGATAGACTCCCAATATTCATTGCGGGGCACGCGCAGGCTTTTGGGATTTTCGCAAAGTGTCTATAATACGAAGTGCCAGGTTGCCAGACACGAGTGGCTTGGCTCAGCAGTAGAAAAGGAAGCGTGTTGTCCAGGGTAATCGTTTCAGTGCCTGATGAGTAGTTTGATGTTTGGTGTTCCACGTAATTCCACGGCTAGGAACGCGGCCAACAGCACCTGAAGTGCGTAGAAGAATGACACTTTTGTCAATGCCGTGCCCCCCCCCCCCTTTCCCGTTTTTTTTTTTTATCCCACACATTTTAAGAAAGAATTTCAGATGGGGGATAAGTACCTTCCTGGAAAGTAATCTGGTGACTCCCTTTGGTCTACTAGATGAGCCAGCTGTGTAATTTGCGCATAAACCGTCCAGGTAATGGTTTCTTGTGGCCAACTCCCCAATGATTCCTGATTTTCCGGAGGCATTGATGTTGGGTGCGGGTCCCATTTCCTGCAAATAGGGGAGGTCAGAAGGGCCAGTTAAGTGGGACTGGCAATTTGGGTGCTCTGGATCATAAATTGAGCTTAGATGAAGTTTAAACTAGCCTGTCCTTCCTTCATGTTGAACTCAACCAGTTCTAGATTGATGTAGGTAGAACTGAACTTTACTGTTGTCCCGGGGCACAGCAGGGCAGAGTGAGTGTGAAAAGATGTGCTGGTACTTGTTAGTCGTGTTGATACAAACAAATTCCCTGTCATACAGTCCAATTTTCTTGACTTCACAGCGAATGAGACAGGACTTTGAGATGCCTCGGATGGGTGCCCAAGCAGAATAAAGTTCAAAAATATACGAAAGAGTCAGACGAAGAGGACGGACAGGACAAACATCTTTCGACTTTCACCACATTGAGGTCTTTATTGCCAGGCCGACAAGCAACGAGCTGCCGAAGATTTGGGGACAGGGTTAGTGGGAAAGATTAGACCAGCGAGAGAGAGGGGGGAGAGAAGAAAGGGGGGAAGAGCAAAGAAAAGAGCGAAGGGGGCAGGAAAGGAAGTAAGGGAGGTTGGGGGCGCTTGGCGTGGACAGGCATCTCGTCCCAAAAACTCTCCGAGTCAACGCCCACCAGTCCGGGCCGTCCAGGTCGCCAACTCCGGCCCCAGAAAGGTCATCTCTCTCTCCGAGAGCAGGAGTGACGGCGACGAGATGTTGCGCGGCGCTCTTTTCATTGCAAAGGCCTCCAATATTTCCCGCCCGTACCGGTTCTTGTGCGCCCCCAGGACGCGGGTGATGGGGAAAGTGGGGGAACACTGGGCGTATGCCCTGAGGTGCACCAGCATCAGGTGTTGCGAGTCCACCTCATCTTTGGCAATCTCCCGCTGGTGCTCGTATTCGGTCATTGACGCAGCGCCCTGTCTGCCCGATGTATTCGGCTCCACAGGAAAGGGGCACCGAATACACCCGACCGGTGGCGCAAGGGACAGAGGGCACAACATGCTTCTTGGAGCACTCGGTCTTCGGGGGCGGGACGTTGTTGGTGAGGCGGCAAATCGTACCCAGCTTGAACGGACATGTGAATCCGACTTCGGTGTCGAACCGTCGGGCGGCTGCTTTCAGACTGTGCGCGGTGTTGTGGTTGTATGGGATGGCTACGAATTTTGGTCGAGCAGGTTTCTGGGAAGCAGGCCTTTCTGTTATTAGTCTTTTTAGTGTGGCCGACAACAGGTTGCGGGGATATCCGGCCTTTATCAGTCGGCCGATTTGGACACCCAGGCTGGAGGCCGAGAGGTGATGGCAGGACTTGGAACAGGAGGACGAGATCAGACTTTTTACTATCCCCGTCTTGACCGTCTTGGAGTGGTTGCTGGAAAATGGAAGCACAGGCTTCCGTGAGCGTTGTTGGAAGCTCCAACAGGTGCCCTTCGTCGAGGGGATCAGGCGCAAGTCAAGGGACTGTAGACCCTCTGTCGAGGCGTCTTCTCTGGTGAAATTTAGGCCCCGTGCATTGTCCTTAAAGACCTGCTGGATGGTAGCTGCGGAAACACCGGAGTCGTGAAGCACAAGGTAGTCATCGACATACCTGTATACTTGTGTTCCCGGGCCGATGCAGTCGAGCTGGGTTCTAATGGCTTCGTCGACAAATGAGAGATAGACCTCGCTGAGCGCCAGCGCCAAACAGGAACCGATGCAGATGCCAGATTTTTGGGTATATATTCTTCCGTCGTGTTCTATGAGGGTGGACCGGAGGTAGACGGCGATGAGCTGCTGGAATGTGTTGAGAGAGATGCCGGTCGCGTTTTGGAATTTGACAGGGCCTTGTTTGTGATAGCTTCTTCTACCGAATCCAGGAGAATTTTGATCTCAAGACTGTAGTACATGTCCGTGATGTCGAGAGAGAACATTGATGTCTTTTTCCCTGAAGATTGAAGAAGTTCTATAGCTGGGAGGATCTTTTGTGAGTTTCCGACACGGAAAGGTTGATCTAGAGAGATGTTCGTCAGATGTTTCTGTAGGAAAAGGGCGACCGGCTTTTGCCAGCACCCTCTCTCTGTGACGATGCCCCTGAAAGGGGTCTCCGGTTTGTGGGTCTTGGCCGTGAAAAAGACCGACAAGTACTGCTTTGAGGGAGCCAAGACTTTGGTCACAAGAGAGGTGAGGTTGTTCTTTCTGATGGTCTTTGCTTCCGAGCGAAGGGAGCCGGACGGTTTCTTCTTTAGCTCGACAAAGTTCCTCTTGAGGACGTACTCTACCTTTCCGCGTAGGAGGCCTCGTTCATGAGCACAAACACACCAGTCTTTTCCGCCTCCAGAAGCTTGAGGTCGGATTGTCTGAGCTCGTCCACCACCGCAGGAAACTCCAGTTTTGCTGGAGGGGCCACGCCTTGTGTGCAGATCAGCCGGGAGCCGTTCCCGAGGAACTCCTGTTGGGCAGGCTCAGGAATCTTGGATGCTATCTGATGGACAGCAGCGAGTTGTTCTACTCTGGTCGGCGCAATGTAAGGGGCGAACTTGGGTCCCTTTGAGAGAAGTGCCTCCGCGCATGCGAAAGGACTGTGTCGGAGAGGTTCAACGGCGGCTCCAGCCTGAGGCTCAGATTATCTCTTTTCTCTCTGGGTGCGGTTGCGAGCATCACTCTCCAAGAAGCGCCCAGCAGATCTTGCCCGGACTTGTGGAGGAACACATAAGAGGGGTGTGCGGCAAAGAGTTCCCCGAAGATGCTCTTCATTAAAATTGGCAGCGATCTCTCCATTACTTGGATTTCGTGTGAAATTTCGTTCCGCGCGATCTGCATCACTCTGTAGTTGGAATTCCAGGTATTAGAAGAGAACCCAAATACCTGATGCACAGCGAAAGAGTTAGACTTTGTCTGACTCTTTCGTGTATTTTTGAATTTATTACCAACGCGCTCAATCCAAGTTTAGAATAAAGTTGCTCCCAATCTTGCCCCTTTGTTAAAAAACTGAGTTGCTCATGTCCATTTGACCTGAGAGCATTGGCCGGGGTTGATGAAAGTTGGAAACCGCTGAGCACTGTTGGGACCGAGCGTTTGACCCTGGTTGGTGGTGTGTCGACTCATGCCAGGCACGGGAGCGGGAGTGGGGCAGGAGACTGGGAGCCGATCAGCGGTAACGAACTGTACAGTATGTACAGATTTAATTACATCCTATGTACAGGTTAGGCGGCTGATCGTCAGCAGCGTTCATCGAGGTTGCGAGTTCCAGCAAAAGATAAAAAAAACACCACGCTCTTGCGCGCGCTCTTGCACCAGACCGTTTTCTTTCTCGTTGTCTTGCTACCCCCAGGTAGCTCGAGGCTGTAGGAGCGTCCTTTGTCCGGGACGTTCAAAACTACGCCAGATGAGAAGACTTCCCGGCGCTGCCAGTTCTGTCGGGGCAGCCGAGGCAGTTCCTTTCTTTCATGCCTCGGGAAAACGAGGGCGCCAGGTGTGACCGGTCCATCTCGCCGATCGCCGATACTTGGTGATGAAGCCGGACGCCCGCAGGGATACAACAGCTCCTCCGCCGACGGGTAAGCGGTCTTGAGGTTGAGGGGTCTGCAACCGCTCTGCCGAAAGCCGATGGCTCGCTGCTGTCTTCCAGGCCCCAGAATCGGTGCTGCTACTTTTTCACCTCTCAAACATGCAAGCAGCGCATGAATCACGGAATCACAAAACATCACACAACAGAAATCAGCAAGCATTCACCCCGCCCGGAAATTCGCCAAGTAAAGATCACCCTAATTAATCTCACTGTCATCAAATTCTGCCGTCCGAGCGCGGCTGACCCACCAAACAAGACATCGAGAAAGCACTAAAACACTAGAATGGCTAGAAATCTCTCAAGGCTTTATGGCGTCTGTACAACCCCCTTTCAATACATGCGACTGAGAGTGTCTGCATTCGAGTTCAGCTTCCCCCGCTTGTATGTTACTCGGAAGTTAAACTCCTGAAGTGCTAATCTCCACCTTAGCAGTCGTCCGTTTTTTGGCGACATTTGCTGCAGCCAGGTCAGGGGACAGTGGTCCGTCTCAAAGGTGAATGGAGCTCCCGCCAGGTAACAAGACAACTTTTGTGCGGCCCAGACTAGACAAGCACACTCCTTTTCGGAGGCGCTATACGCTTCCTCCCGTGTTGTCAGCTTGCGGCTCGCGTAGAGAATGGGATGCTCTTCGTCCCCTTCTTTTTGGCACAGAACAACCCCCATGCCCCGGTCACTTGCATCGCACTGCACAAAGAATGGCTGATCATAATCAGGTGCTCGTAGCACCGGCCGCTCGGTGAGCGCCTTCTTTAGGCTCTGGAAAGCCTGCTCCTTCTTCTCGTCCCACCCGACTTTGTTGGGCTCGTTCTTCCTGAGAGCATCAGTGTGGCTACCTGAGAATAGTTCGCGACATATCGCTGGTAATAGCCAGTCAAGCCCAGAAACGAACGAATCTGCGTCTTTGTTTCGGGTCTAGGGAAGAACGGCTGCTACTTTAATCTCTGAGGGTCGCCGACAGCCCTGTCCGATTACATGCCCCAGGTAGGTCACCTCCGCTTGCCCCAGTTGGCATTTTTCTGCCTTTACTGTAAGGCCTGCTTCGCGTAGCCTGCGAAACACTTCCCGCAGGTGCGAAACGTGTTCTTGCCACGTTGCTGAAAAGATCGCGATATCGTCCAGATATGGCAGTGCGAACGTGTTAGTTCCACGAAGAACGCTGTCCATGACCTTTGAAAAGCAAAACGGGGCGTTCTTGAGCCCGAAGCTGAGCATCAATGGGCGGAACGTTCCAAGTGGGGAAATGAACGCCGCATACCTGCTTGCCCGCTCTGTCAGGGGCACTTGCCAATATCCACGAATCAAATCCAGCGTGGAAATGTACTTAGCGGCACTGACTCGTTCTACCCTCTCCTCTATGTTAGGGATAGGGTACGTTTGATCTCGGGTGATCGTGTTGAGTCTACGATAGTCTATGCAAGGGCGGGGGTCTTTGCCCGCCACCTCCACCAGTATGAGTGGAGAGGTGTAGTCGCTCTCGGCGGCCTCGGTAACCCCAAGCCAGAGCATGCGTTCAATCTCTTCAGCTAGTATGTCTCTCCGTCTTGGAGAGACCCTGTACGCCTTCGATCGCACTGGAGTACTCTCGGTGAGCTCAATATCATGGCACACGAGATTAGTACGGCCAGGTCGATCGGAAAACAACCCCTCAAACTCACTGATCACTTTGCGCAGATCGCTCAGCTGATCTTCAGTAAGAACGTCGGTCTTTACTGCCTTGGCTATGACGGTGTCTACATCATACTCTCCCCTCTTCCCCTCCCAAGTAGGAATCTCCGCGGGGACTTCCTCTGGGGTGTTCCAAGCAAGGCTAACTATCTCTTTCCTCCCCACATAAGGTTTCAACAGGTTACAGTGATATATCCATACTTTCTTTCGTTTCCCCCCCGACTCCACAGCGTAGTTCGTCTCAGAGAGCTTTTGCAGCACTTTGGCTGGACCTTCCCACTGCACCTCTAACTTGTTTTTCTTGGAAACCCTCAGCAGCATCACTTGGTCTCCCACTTCAAACTTACGCTCCCTGGCTCCCCTGTCATAGTAGAGTTTCGCCTTCGCCTGCGCCCGCTGCATGTTCGCCTCAACTACTTCCTGTGTCTTATGCATGCGATCTAAGAGCTTCAACACGTACTCCACCACAGTCGGGTCTTCCCCTTGGCCTTCCCACGACTCACGCAACATGCGTAGTGGCGAGTGCAGCGAACGCCCATACACAAGCTCGGCCGGGCTGAAACCCGTGGCTTCATGTGGCACTGTGCGCAATGCGAACATGGTTGCCGGAAGACACGCCTCCCAATCTACTTTCTGCTCGAAGCACAGCGCGCGCAGAACTCGTTTGAAAACTGAATGCCATTTCTCTACGGCCTTTGATTGAGGGTGGTACACGGAGCTATGCACAACACAAATGCCACATTTCTCCAAAAATGTGTTCGTGAGGGCGCTAGTGAAAACACTACCCTGGTCTGATTGGATTTCAGCGGGAAATCCAATCCTCGCAAACACAGACAGCAGCGCGTCCACGATCTCGGCTGAACTCAACTCTTTCAGAGGACATGCCTCTGGGAACTTCGTCGCGGGACAAAGTAGCGTCAATACATACTTGTACCCTGACTTGCTCACTGGCAGTGGACCTACCGTATCTATGACCAGGCGGCGAAAAGGCTCTGTGATCAGCGGCACTAGTCTCAGCGGTGCTTTGTTCTTCTCGTGCGGCTTCCCCACACGCTGAAACGCGTCGCACGACCGTACAAAGTTTTCCGCATCGCGGAAGCAGCCTGGCCAGTAGTACTCTTGTAACAGCCGGTCCTTCGTTTTCTTAATGCCGAGGTGACCTGACCAAGAGCTCTCATGAGACAACTCTAAGAGGTCCGAGCGGTACTTCTGGGGCACGACCAGTTGGTCGAGAACCCTGCCCTTACGATCTTTGTAATGGCGGTAGAGTACCCCTGTTTGGCTTTACTGGTTCAGGCACCACTGAAGCTGCAGCCCATGGAGGAAACGATGCTGAGGCCAGCTGATATTGCATCCTTGCCGACCACTCGTTTCTCAACGCCCTTGGCGCTTCGTCCTGTGGGTCCGGTGTCAATTTTTCATCCTCTTTTCTCGGCGGGTCGCCAGAAGCTTCTGTGTCTGTGTAGAAGCACGACCGAGTGGCACCACTCATCTGGATGTCGAAGGCTACAACAGTGTCCATGCGGAGTAAAGAAGTACCACAGTCAGCAGTGTAGGAAAGTACTGTTGCCGCACCCTCCCTGAACATTACCGGTGCCTCGAAGGCTCCCAGAATGTTGATGGGTTTCCGAGAAAAGTTCAGGAGCTTCAGAGGTGGTAGTACAACTGTCGCCTTGGTCACAAAATACCGGACGAACAAGGCACTATCCCACGATGGAGACGGCTGATTTTGTGCCAAGAAGAAGCTGCAGCGTCGATTCAAATACCTGTGTACAGAGAACAGTGTTAGAACCGCGGAAAATTATTTATCTGCCGCAGGGTATGGCGGCGGCAGTAACCTTCATTAATTATATCCCCTATCGTTACAGTCATACCCTTTAGCGATGTGAACTGCACCAGACTCCACGTTTGTATCATGCCGAGCGAGTCTATAAGTAAGCCGCAACATTCGCGTCTTTACCTCGTAGAGCCCTTCCCATCTCTGAGCAGGCGATGCAGCGAAACCGCTAGCTGTGTTGCTCAGAGGGTAAATTCTTCTCTGGACCAAGTCACCAAATTTGAATTCCAACTACCTATGGCTCTTGTCATACTGCGCCGCTTGCTCAATCCTTACGGCATCGAGGTCATCTCTGGCGTCGTGCAATGCCTCAGACAAATGGTTCGTTAGTTCTTCCGCGTACCTAGAGAGCGGGAGTCCTGGTGTTCCCTTGTTGCTCCGTAACCCGTTCTCCAGCGGAGACGGTATCTCTTTACCCAGGTTCGAAAACGCTGGCGGGAAACCAGTCAATCTGTTCACGGTATTCCGAATGGCAAAACCCATCTCGGCAATGTGCTTATCCCAGTCTCGGTGTCTCTCTGTTAGCGCGATCAGCCTGAAATTGACATTCCGATTCACTCGCTCAATAATATTGGCTTGGGGATGGTACGGTGTCGTCCTCTTGTGCTTTATATGCAGCGCCAAGCAGGAGTCCACAAGCACCGTTTCAGGAACCCTGTATGAGTGTCTGATGGGAATTGCTCCCGAATCCTGCAGACGATGCAGGCTGGCAGGATACGCCTGTTGCGATGCTCCAATCGTTGCCACATCTACCGAACAAGTTGCCTGTAAGCAACGAATCGCAGCCTGTGAAAATGGCAAATAGCAATAATGAGTAAATAATTATTGATACCAATGTATATATGTAGAAAGTGCAAGTCTACATGCAGGGTTATACACCTGGTTTGCATAGGTACAAGATTAGGAAGGTGAGATGTGTCCGTGTGGGGAAAAAGATGAGACATAGCTAGGAGAATTTGGAGAAGTGACATGCAAGACCACAGAGAACAGCGGGTCATTGGTAAAATTATGCACCGTAAAATCCCGAGAGATAGCCCACCTAAAATCGAGTGGAAATATGACAGGGGCTAACTTTCGGTGTTCAGTAAAAAAAAGTTGAGAAATGTATCACAGCCAAAGAACAAACACACGTTTATTAGCACTGTATTCATTCGTCGTCAAAACCGTCAAACGAACAGTCGCTCTCACTGTCAAACAAGAGGCCGACCGCCTCCTCACGCAATGAGTTCGACGTGGTTGGCAGGGCAGCGGAAGGAGGGACTGCCGAAGCGAGCCGCTCATGAAGCTCTGTGTCTTCTGATCCATCGAGGGCTGTTGATATATTGCACCGCTTGAAGGAGCGGGCGACAGCTTCCTCGCTCACAGTCGCCCAAGATGAAATTCACGACATCTTGTCGAGATGGCTTCTTGAGGGTTGCCCTTGGGCGTCACTGCCCCAGCTGGAATGAAACTTGCCCAGGTCTCCAGAAGGCTGACCTTGAATGGTTTCATCTAGCCGACGTCAGCTGGCTGCACTATCGATGTGCAGCCACTCAGAACAAACACCACGTCGGTGTCCTTTGCCACGAGGGCCTTGCGGGTTGCGTCAGTCTTGTGGATTGGGGCCTGGTCCAGGACGAGCAGGCGCTGGACATCATCTCTGTTGGGACCCCAAATCCGTCGCATCCACTCCAGGAGCACATCGGATGTCATCCAGCCATTTTTAGAGAATGGCAGTTGCACGTTGGCTGAAATATAACAAATTGGAGAGCAGATAAGATACAAACGCGAGTACACAGGTCACGTTACGGGGCCAAGAGTCAAGTATGCTGCTAGACCTAACCGCCCATGCATCGGCCACCCACTGCGCCAAAGTCGCAACGCTCGTGCGTTTTAGACGTCTGGTCGGCGTCAGAGACAGTGCAGCGTTGGAGCTGCTTATCCACTCTTGGTACAGCCGTCGTACGTGATCTTTGAACAGTTTGTTAAAGCAAACTCCAACGGCTGTAACTGGCTTGTCATACCGCTTGGAATGACGACCAACTCTGTGCGAACGTCCTTCAGCTTCGTTTTTACCGGGAGAGTCAGGTGGCCCCTAAACGCATCCAAAACAAGCACGGATGGAGGGTTCATCAGGCTTCCTGGCCGTCTGCACCAAACATTTTTTTATCCAGTCGAGCATGAGCTCTTCGGTCATCCAGCCTTTTTCATTGCACCATATGAGACGGACTTCGGAAATGACTCATTTTTGGGAATAGTCTTCCTCTTAAAGATAATGAACGGGGGAAGCTTCCTCCTGTACGCCGTGCAGGCAAGCATCACTGTCGCACAGCTCTTCTCGTGCCCCGTCATGCGAATGCGCACTTCCTTCGCACCCTTCTTGTCCACTGAATATTTCGAGAACATATCAAAGTAAATGGGGGTTTCGTCTACGTTCCCCATTCGCCCGAGAAGAAATGGTGTTTTCTTTCTCAATGCGATGATGTACCGCCGATTGGACAGCAGCTTTTCTTCGTAGTTGTCAGGAAGCTTTTGCGCAACCGATGTCCGGCGGCGCAGAGAAAAGCCAGCTCGCTTCATAAATTTCTGCGTCCATCGTCTGCTCACTTTGAAGGCTGCCCGTGACAGACCTTATTTTTTGGCGATTTCTCGGGCTTTGATCTGCAGGATCTCCATTGAAACGAGCAGATGCTGTGCTCTTCTTTCTTTTACAAACGCAGCGAGTTCCTGCTCAACTGCTGGGAACCTGCCTTGCTGTGGTCCCCGGAAAGCCTTGTGCGTGCCTGCTGTTAGAAATGAAGCATCCTTCTGGGCTCGCCACTTTCATATATTACTTGTGTGAACGTCGAGCTGGCGACCCGCCGCACAATTTCCAACACTTTCTGCAAGCACGATCGCCTTTCTCTTAAAAGCGGCATCGTACTGCACGTGGTGCTGCTTCTGTCGCAGCATCTCTGGTGACGCCATAGCATCCTTCGTTTGTACAGCGTGGCTCTTGAATAATCACTCTGAATAAATATGGATGATCCTTTTAGTTTTCTAGCATTACGTAGAACGTTCACTTCTTTGACATAGTCCTGAAAAGACAATATCTCGGGGCGTTTTCCTTTATTTTTTCCGAGCCGATAGATTTTAGCCACAGATCAGCAAGGCACTCCAAGTTTTACACTAAATAAATCGTCAGTCGCTCGTGTTCTTAATTGGTCCTCCGTTTCACTAGGTGATTCAGGAAGTCCGAAAATGACCAGATTTGAGCGACGACTTCCATCTTCCAAATCTGTTAGTTTGTCATCCTGTTCCCATACAGTTTCTTGTAATGAGGCAACTGCCTCTTAAAGGACCTCTATCTGGTCAGTCTTGGTCTTAAGATAGTTCAATAGTGAGTCAATTTCTGCAAACCTTGTATTTTGTTCTGTTTTCAATTCGAGGAGGTCATTTTTAATCGCACTTTGGCCCTCCATTAGTGTTTCGAACATTTCCTCTACGGTTGGGCCAGGATTAGATGCATGTTGTTGACGGTGTCGCCGTGCCCACTGTCGTTCACGAAGGCCAGATAATACCCTTCGTCCTCGCCTTTCTTGCCCGTCCAGTAGGCCTGCACTCGTAAAGTCCTGTCGAACACTCCAGCGTTCTTTGGCAAGAAGTTTTTTATGAGCAATACAGGCAGTATAGCGCAGTGGCCATCCTGGTCATACCACTCATATGCAAACATGATGCTCACGTTGGCACACACGGAGCTCGGAATTAGTCCTCGTGTCGCTAAAGAAAAGGACCAAGCACAAAAGCCCCAGTGGAAGTTTCACCTAAAGCAAAACAAGCCACCAAGCTAACCAAGCCGTCCGGATTGGTTTAGATTGGTTCAGTCACTAGGCCTTTTAGGATAGGCTTTCTTCGGCTTCTTAATCTATGTTAAGTGGGGATACGGCCCCGAAATTCCATTTTTTTCCGAAAAAAAATGCATTTTCAAAAAATATTATATTTGGGTTCACTATGTTCTGAAGCATAGTTTCAGAAAGTTTTATTTATAAATGCGCAGTATTTATTTCGCAAAAAATTATTTTCGGCAAGCTCGCGGCCGCGCGCGGCGACCCGCCGAGCGAGCAGACGGTGAAGTTCGGCATTTTCAAATTAGGCCTATTCCGCGCTCGTTTGACGCAGCCGAGATATCTTACCCTCGTTGGAAGCGCCATTTCTTCTAGTTTCTGCCCATAGGAGCTTGCTACGTTTGAGGCTATCTGTGTCCCAGGAGAACCCCGTACATAAAAGCAGAAAAAACGTGGGAACTATGATACCAGCAATCCCATTGGTTGTGACCCGAAACAGGGCTCACGATTGGCCGCCTGCGCGCGCCATCAGCAGCTTTTTTCGTTTCTGATCGTATCGCTAGTTCGCCGTTCTTTAGATTCGTTTTCCCTCTTTGTTCCCTGTAGTTTTACTGCTGAGAAATGCCTGCTTCCAAAGTTAGCACTCGCAGTAACTTTGGCCGGCGTTCTCAGCGGCGGAAAGAAAGGGCCGGCGGAGACGGGGACTCGTCTCCGCCGGCACCATTGTTGCCGTCTCCGCCGCCATCGTCACGATCTCCAAGCTCAACTGGTGCTTGGCGGACATCGGAGCCTAAAGCTTCATCTCCGAATCGGATGTGCTGACCGCGTTCGAGAGGAAGCTCAGCCTGCACGATTTCGACGCGGGGATTACGGACGACCCAGAGCTGACAGACGCTCCTGTTGAAAAGCCCCTGAACGGCTCCTCAATGTGTCCGCCATGCAGACTCTTGTTGCGATTTTACTCTGCCTCAAGTGCCATGGAAAACTATTGAGCTTGCAAGAAGAATTTGGCAGCAACCTTCAGTTTGTTGTTAGCTGCTCGACTTGCGGAGACATTGTTGCGACACCGCACTCACCATCAATCGGCAAGTTTCGAGAGAACGAACTCTCAATACGTCTAGGCGTCGTTGGAAAAGACTGTGGCATCAGTTTCACAAAGCTCACGAATCTCTTCAGGGGCCTCAACGCACTGCCCTCCTCATGCTCATGTAGTTGAAGGTGCCACCAATGACTTGGGTAAATTTCGAGTTTCTGGCATCGTCCGAAAATAAAAAAAAAAACAAGTTGAAACTTCAAATGCATTTTTCTCAGTTTCACTTTTTGGCAGGAATTCTTGTTTTAGGAAAGCTATCGTTTGACATTCTGAATACAGAGCGACATCATTCAAGGTTTTCTGGGACTGAAATTTTCTGGGGAACAAGATAGACTACTTCACAGTTCAAAAAATCTACTCCTTCATGAAAAAAAATATGTTTTTTTTTAAACAAAAATTTTACATTTTCTTTTTAAATTTTGTGATGTTCTTATTTTTGTTATAATTGAATATTTTGCAATTTATTTTTTATCTAGGTTGCACTGTGGGTATTGTTCTTCACATTAAAGCAAAAAGTTTGCCACCAGCTAATATTATTTCTCTACGATAGACTTCCTAATGAAGTGTCTTTTTTCTGAAGTGCGAGAACCGTAGCATACTGTAAAGTTGACCAATAATGCTAAAACTTTGCAGATTATCCTTCCTCATAGTGCTGAAATAACCCTCAAAATTTGAACCAAATTGGGTGAAGGGTTCAAAAGTTGACCCTCCCAGGCCATATCCCCCCTTAAAGGGGTACTCCACTGGTTTTTTCATTGCCTCCGATTTGCTTGAAATTTTGCTAAACTAACCAACAAACATCGTGAAAATAGTATCCCAAATATTAGGTCAAAATATTGTTTTTTTGCAAAGTTATTGAATTTACAGTTTTGGTCCTCACCGTGTTTTTCAAGCTCGAAGTCTCTACTGGCAACAATGAAAAAGTGACGTCAGTGGAAGGCAGGGGTTCACTCTTTGGGCTGTAGATTTTGTTTTAAACTGATTCGAAGCAGTTTCATGGTGTCAAATGAATGCTTGGGAAGCTCACTGCAGTACCCGCGCTTCAGCACGGAACAAATGATTGGCATATTCTATTTTTTGGCTGCTTGCTCGACTGGCAAGCCTGCCTGCCACTGACGTCACGGCACTGAAAAGCGCGCGCATATTTGAATGTTGGTTTTTGCATCATTTTCATTTGCCGATTTCACAATATCTATTATGAATTTCGCGATTCTAAATAGCATACCGGAGAGACTAAAGGCCGGGGAGTCAGAAAATATAGTTAGTTGCGGTAGCTGAAAAAAATCGGTGGAGTACCCCTTTAATGCGAGAGGTAAGGATAGGAAAACTTTTGCTTCAAGTAAGTCTTAACAGCATACTCTTATAATTTACTAACAGATAAATTGCCTAGATCTAGTAGCTGGGACCCCGCACCCCCGATGCAAACTGATACAAAAAAAGGGCTAGCCGCATATCCATATCCATGGGAGGAACCGTCTGCTGTTCTTGGTCGCTACCAGTACTCGGATTTTGCGTTGTTTTGTTTGGCAGATTTGTTTGTTGTTTCGCTGGACGCCATGTGTAAGATTGCATTTTGTTAACTTTACTAGCGATGGCAAGACCCCGTCACAAAAATGGCAAAAAATATACTTCGACGCGGGCGAAGAATTGCTAATCCCCAAGTCTGCCGGCTGAAAGAAGCACAGGCATTGAGTTTGCGGGCTCCGATTTTAGCATCAAATTCACCAGAAATATCCGACGGCTCGAGCATTGATGACGATCTAGATAGCGAGGACGATCACGACTCAATCGACTCTGGTAGCCGCAGAGATGAGCGCGCGTCAGAGCCGGCTCATGTAAGCCCCGATGAAAGCACCACAAGCGACTCGGCAAGCGATTGTGACTGTATCGAGACTCCCGCCTTTCGGCCGTGGAAGTTGCAACAAAAACCAACGACCAATCGTGCAAAAACCACTCACCAGCGAGAACACCACGCGAGTAACGTGACAGATGGTAAGCGGCCTTTATAAACTATATTTGAAGCGGATCCACACACATCCAATTCCTGGCCGGGTAGTGACTTCATTGGGTTCCAATGAAATCGGATGAATTCCACCACGGTCAAGTGAGGACTCCGTCTTCCACTGAAATATCCACCGAATCCCTGTGTTTTCTTGTAAAAATTGGTGAACGACTTGGTCTTCCAGAGAAATGCCCACCAAAATCTAGTGTTTTCTTGTAAACACTGGTGAACCACTATGTCTTCCACTGATATATCCACCGAAATCCAGATTTTTTTCTTGTAAAAACCAGCAAAATTACACCAGTTTTCAGTGTATCACGATGGAAGTTGTCACTGTTTTTCTCAATAGGGATGTGCCCCACGCGTAAATTTGCGTGCAACAAATGCAAAAAAATTGGACACTATGCACACACACATACACACTTGTTAATTGGTGCAGTAGGTCTATGCAGGTGGGTTGCACCATAGTTACCAGGGCTTTCCTAATGCTACTCAAGTTGTGTGTTTTAATAAACATTTTTTTTGGCACATTATGGCCTCCGTTGCTGCTGTGCCATTAAAATCTTAATCTTACTTACTCAAGTTGTGCGTTACTCAACCTATTTTCTTAGCCACTATCTACCCTGTTCTACCCAAGGAGGAAAGCATTCTCACTTGAAGAAGTTTTGCTCGACGGATGGCACGTAGAGAGGATCCTTGCTGTCCTCGAGATCAGTTGGAACTTAGGTTTTGGCCGCCTTCATGAATATAGGATTGGCAGGTGCCAGGACAGGTCTCTCTGGTGACACTGAAGAGGTGCTGGTTGTGCTGGTGGCACTGGTGGTGCTGGCAGCACTGGTGCTGCTTGTGGCAACGAGTTCTTCTTTGAGTGTTTAGAAGTCTGAGGTATTCGGACAAAATACGTGCTTTTTTCTTTCAATGACATCCCATGCTAACTTCAAAACTTGCTTGTGGCACTGGTGGTGCTGGTAGCACTTGTGGTGCTGGCATTGTTGCTAGTATTGCTAGGTAGGTTCAGTTGGCACCCAATGACTGGTCGTCTGTCGTGCATAAAAGTTTGCTGCGTGTCTTAAGGGGGAAAACAGACTTATGTATCCAATCCCTCATTCTACTAATAGTAATAACAATTTTTATTTGCACCGAGCATGACTCAGGATTTGGGACATGCTTCTAGAAAACTGGGCTCTGGCAAAGGCTAAATTTCTCAGCAAGACTTTTCATTGAATAGTGTATGCTAGGCTTTGCATGCAGACCTTATGGAAGGCTTTGCTTGCACAACTTGTCTTTCTTTTAGATTGTAAATGATAAGTAACTGCTTTAATATCTAGGCTGTCGTACCAACGATAAATCATAACAGAGTCCCAGTATTCCCAATCTTCATTGCAAGGTCAATACAAATTTGTATAGTATCTATTCTACCATGTGACGCCGAGCACTAAGATACCGTTGCCCTATTCCCATGCTTACCGGCAGCCTTCTTTCCCAGCCGAGGATCTGTTCCTACAGCCTTGTCCTCCCTGGCATGGGGCATGGGGGCATGTACATCTGCTTTCACTTCTTCCGGGTTGGCGTGAACCGCTGCATCATAAGAGGCCGGTCAGCGACCACAAGGGCAGCAGTGCTTATGAGGTGCATTGCCCTTGGAGCAGCCTACGTCCTAAGTCGGCTCGTCGCCCTGGAAAACGGAGCATTTCCATCAAACGTCAACTCAAAAAAGTTTGTACAATCTCTTACTGAAATAAAAGCGCTACTTACCAGGATTATTGGGCGTTTGGACGCAGGCTCCTTCGCTGGGGTGGTCATCGTGAAGGGGTGCAGTCGAAGTGAAGGCACCACACGCCGATGAGGCATACGTGCCTCATCGTTTGTCTGTCATCGCGCAGAATGCTTGGTATGCAAAGGTAGTCCTGATCACCGTTAAAATGATCTGAGCGAACGTGCAGGTTTGCTTTTTTTATGTTGTTTTTCTCAATGCTCCTCTATCACACACTTCGGAGGGGTTCCTCTCAGAGCATGCAGTGATACTGGAGGTTCTTGCATCGGACCACATCACTCCTCAAATTCTGATTTGGGCATAGCGTAACACCGCAGCCAGCTGGCATCGCTGATGTTCGCAATGGCCAGTGGCTAGGCAAGCAGGCGAGCGGGCAAGCGAGCAGACACAGGCGAAGGGAAAAATGCAAGCACGAAAATGTGCTCGGTGCTTGGTGCTCGCACTTGTTCGTCACGCTCGGGCTCGCCAATTGGTAGCCAGGTGCAAAGGCAGGTGTGCAGCACCTCGCGTAGGTGGCGCCACTAAAACTTTGTGTTATAAAAGCTAATAATTACGAGGCTTTTGGCACATTCATTTACGTTCGTATGACATTTATAAAAATTAGCCTCAAATTGAGCGGATACTTGCTCTACTTGCAAACTAAATCCACAGATCCAAGCTGACGTCATGTTTCATTCCCACCATCCCCACCGCCGCCCCAGAGCACTGCACCAGATAGATTAGCTAAAAGATCGGCAAATAAACCTTTCTTTTTATTGCGATTACGCAGCACACTCACAACATTTCGATGGAACAGGGCGTGTTCTCTCTTACTTGGGCTAAGGTAAACTAAATAAAAGTAACAAGCCCCGGATTCTTTGAACTTTGAAATTGTTTCATGGGCCCTTTAACCGTGTCGCCTTCGCCACAAAGAATGTTGAAAAATCCACACGATGACTGCAACAGCTTGTCGCTTCCACCGCCTGCCACCTTGGGTTCCGTTGTGCCCCTGCGATGTCGTCTTGCCAAAGCCCCAGTCGCAGTCTTTATATTTTTTAAAGTGTTTGAAGCTACTGATGGCTTTACAAGTATGTAAATTAAAGGGAAACTATTTCTTAATGGTACAAACATAACAAATATATAAATAATTAGTCATTACTGCGCTAGCTGGCGGGTGTTTTGAATCCTAACAGCTAGGTCACGATAGGGTTTCAGTGGCCACTCTTTACGTTTACCATATTACTTTATGGCTGATGCACCATCACATCCCAATGTGCTTCTGCTGGCATGAGCTAGCTCCCAGGTGAAAATTCAAAGTGGTTCCACTTTGAAGTGGTTTATTGAACAGGGACCACTTTGAAGTGGTCCCACTTTCAAAATGGGACCACTCTAAAGTGGTCCCTGTTCAATAAACCACTTTAAAGTGGTCCCACCTTAAAAGTGGGGCCACCTGTTTGTAGGCAATAGCCGATGCACTTGTAGCAGTGTGTACATAGATTGCTGACGACCAAGCTTTATAGTATTATGTTAATATATGTTTAAAAATCTGCAGTCTTATGATGTAATAGTTTATTGAAATCTCTGTGGCAAAGGTGACAGATTGAGTTCAGCAGGAAGCTGCTCCCCTCCTCTTTCCACTTTAACAGAATAAATGCTGGAGAGGAGGCAACCTCCTCTCCAGAATTCACTCTGCTGAAGTGGCAGGAGGTGGAGAGGAACTTCCCCTGCTCTTAACCTAGAACAGACTATGTCTGGACACTTTTAGAAAGATTGATGCGCTTGAGGGCCTTTCTGGTATCTTGAATTTTCTCAGACAAGATGGTATTCATGTTAACCAGAGCACTGCTGACATCCACTTTCTTCATGTGACCCCAGTATGTGACTGTTTCTAAAAAAAAAGAAAAAGAATCAGCATCATATTTAAGAATTAATGCCACCCAGTAACTCACCAAAGACAAGGGCAACTTTTTCTGGAGACAACTCCTTTCTTGTTATGGCACCAGGATTCCTGCGATCCTTTTGTGCCAGTCGCCCTTCGTAGGTTCTCTGCGAGAGCCTCTCAGAACCCCAGATTGCCTGGGCTGTATCTTTAGCCACTTTTGCTGCCCTGGTGTTGTTGAAAATAGTTTGTCTTTGATCCTCCCTGATAGTTACACCTCCCTTGAGGTGGAACTGCAAAATTGGTAAAATTTGAGCAAACGTTAGAAAGGTAAAATGAAAGAAAAGCTGAAACGTACCCTGCCACTGTCCAAGGTGCTAAAGGGTGGTGCACTTCTCGGCCCACTGCACTCCGCAACTGTACAGGAAAAATATGTGTTTGTGTCTGATCACTTTCAGCATTCGTGACAGGACTAGGAGGGTTTTGCTACTGTTATTCTGACCCAGACCACTGATAAATAACTTGTAGCAACAAATTACAAGCCTTTTCGTCAAATAAAGTGTCATTATAAAAAATATTTTGGCAAAGCACAGTGATGTGATTGCTGCGCCAATTGCACCAAACTGCGCCAAGGGGCTAACCCTGCTAATCCTGCTACATTTTGCCAATATATGGGTAATCTGCGCCAAGCCTGCGCCAAAGGACCAGTTTTGGTTGCCTTTCAAAACCGAAACTAAACTGAGTACCGTAATTGAGTATGCATGAGCTAGGTGGTGCAAGCGGCCACCCGACACAAAGCACCCTGCATCAATCGTGACATTGTAACCTTGGAGCCGAGGAAAAGAAGGGACGTAAGACTGGCACAAAACTCCAATGTCAGTATTGAACCAGCTCGCCTGCACCCTTGCTTTAGTTACATCAATCGTCCATCCAGTCTCGCATGGTTTTTCCCGCCGTCTCGTGAATCTCGTCTCGCGTTATTTTTTAAACAATAGATGCGGGCGTGTGCTGACGCTCCGACGCTAACGTGCTGGGTACCAGCCATGCCGTCACACTGTGAAACGAAATTACATTTTTGCGCGGCAGGAGTTACTTTTTGAGCTGAAACACTCGCTTTTAAAAGCAACGGCCGTGGGAAAACCATATTTGGTCCTGCCTGCCAGTCCGCACGTCGCTACAAATATGGAGCTTCCTAAACTGAAACATAAGGACTGCCGCATGTTCATCAACATTCCTGTTCTTGTTTAAAACATATGCTACTATAAAAATCCCTTTTTATCTCAAAGACTGCTCTGTAGAGGTATTGGTTACCTAGGTTTCTCTTGGTTGGCTTTCTTTTGAGAGGGACCCCGGTACATGAAAAATCTGTCGCGCAAGAAAGTTGGGGAAGAGAAGTGAGCTAAAGAAAAGAAGGCAATGTCTGCACGCTGAACCCGCACAGCGCACTTGTTTGTCTCGAGTTCAGTCGTTGCACAATGCACTCCAAGAACGTTTCGACCCCGACTCGCGATGTCCTGCATCCATGCGCTCAGGTTCTTTTTTTTCTGTATGCTTAGCTTGTACCTCGCCTGCCGGCCTCGCAAGCACGCGCCGCTGAACTGTTTTTTGTCGCATGCTGGGCAGTTACATTTTACATACATTTTTGGAGACCAGTTGGCGACGGAGCGGGGGGTGGCGTGGTTTCGGTTTCGATCGAACAGCCGTCTCCGCTCGCGCGAAGAAGCACGTGCAGCTGCAAGCCTGCAGAAGTTGCCCCGACATGCATGCGAACATGATTGCATGACAGAGGCACCAGCCGGGACGCTTGCAATCCACTTTTTTAAGTTTACTCTTGTCAAAAATCTGGGACGTCGGGAATCAGTAAAACGATGGCAAGCGGTTTTTCAGAATTGCTCGGCAACGCCTACAGCACTGTACACTTGTGGGATGTCTCAATGTCTCTTTGGAGATATTGAAAGTGGACATTCATTACTATACTTCGTTTCAGCTTCCGTCCGAGCGCAGCCAAAGCTACGTGTGGCCGGAGCCAATCAGACGCCGGCAGTAGGTCACGCGATCTCGCCTGCACCTTTTTTATCACTCCGGTTCGCCGCCGGTCGTCCGCGCCGCCCGCGCTCGCCGAGTATTTCGTCTGCTACGGCTGGTATCGTCTGCTACAGGTTTAAAAAATGCACTTTCACGTTCTGAAATTTAGTCACAGGGGATGTCAGTACGTAGGCTGGCCGCTGCCGTCTGTGTACGAGCTTTTCACCTGTTCGGCATAGTTTCGAGATGTAACTACAGGTTGCAAGGTGCCCGATGACCCGGCCGTTGGTGTTTCCTTGTATTGTCTGGATATACCAGGGCTCGAGGCGCAGTCCTTTTCACTTCACCAGCTTCTCGGCGTTCAATGTGATCGGCAGGTAAAGGGGTGCCCCGAGTTCGCCGCGTATCAGTGAATTGTAGTGGCCCGGACGCTTTTCTTGTTTACAACGCATTCGCGGTACGATGCGGCCGGAGTCTCCTGCCGAATTTGAAAGCAGACATTCATCACGACCTCTCGCGCCTGACGCCCAAACATACTTTTGCGAAAGGACATTTTGAAGCGACTCGGTGAGGAAAGCAGAGAAGCACGTTATTTGGCCATTACGGGAACGAAATCACACAGAAAAACTGACCGCTGCAGCCGTGTTGCCAGCGGATGTATGTGCTTTCACCAAACCACATGCATTTACATATATTAATAAAACCATAAACTTCAGATATTTAATTCCTTTAGTTGCAAATAATTATCAGCAGTAGATATCTGGAATATTGTGCACTGTTTAAGCACAAAACAGTTATTTAGAAAAAAAAAGCTTTTGCTTTTTTTGTGGTGCGTAGGAATGCTCTTCTCGAAGATGCGAACCGTCCCTCAGCCTTTGGCTGCGCTCGGACGGAAGCTGAAACGGAGTATAGCCTAAGCCAAAGCGAAGCTTGCAGCAGCTTTGCAGAAAGTTTTGAAAAGCAACAAGTGCCCGCTAGTTGTAATGCACCTTTTTCTTGTGTGAAATTTCGCATTGCACTGCAGTATAGCTATGTGTTTCATCAGTCGGGGACTGCTTCCATTTATTATATCACTAGTCAACCTAATGCTGTGATATTTACTACTGAGCTGGTCATTTTCAAATAAATCTTAATATGTGAAGTTTGGTTTTCAAATAAATTTGAATATGCGAAGTTTGGTTCTTATTTATCGATAGTAGGTGCATATATATGTATCATTTAACTGAAGCATTGAAAAATGTGTCATGTCATTGACATTTCAGTTACATCTTGAAAGGCTCCTAGGTGGTCGAACTTAACCATAATTCATTTATTTCGGCGAGCAAAGTGCCCCTCGTTTGTCCAGCACTTAAAACAAATATTTTTATTTTTCTAAGAATATCTACTCCGAAAGCCACTTTTGGTGTCCCGAAACACTGTTTTGGCTGCTCCAAAAGGTGCTCCAAAACGGCTTAGGCCAATCACATCACTGGAAGCAGCCTTTCATGGAGAGAAAAATTGAAAGCTTCCATTAAGATTTTTTTTTTTTTTTTTGCAAACATGTATGCATTTTAAAAACTTGTCCTACAGCTTTTCATTTTTTCGAATGAACTTAATATTTATCACTTTATTTCAGTTTTAATCCAGGAAATATCAAATAGAGCAAGTAATTTCATTGAGTTAGAAATATGGTCCAGAGGCACCACATGGTTTAAGTAATTTGAAGTGTTACCATCAGTGGACAGGGGCCGCCGCTGACTATAGTCGGATGCAACCTGAGAACAATCTTTTAGCTCCACCCACAAGCGCATTGGGCCCATCTGAAATGCCTCCGCCGTCGAGAAAGTAGTTCGCTAGCAACGTTGCTTTTCCTTCCTTCAGGAAACGTGTTTTAAACTACTACAATATTTATTTAATTCATTCAGGACATTTAAATAAGTTAGGATATGTTTTTGTCAACGAAATAGCTGTTTAGTAAAGAAAGAATGTCATGTCCAATGTACCGTCTTCCCAATTCATTTTCTGTCGAAGATACTGTCTAACATACCGTCTTCCAGCCCCTTCGATTGAGGGAAAGCGAAGTTTCTCCAGTTGCTGCTGCTCCTGTACTGTTGTCTTATTATACACGTCCACTTACATTCGTATTATCTTCTCTTTTTTTTTATGAGGGATATATAGGGGTTGACTTAATTTCGAGTAAATAAGTCGCCTGACTTGCTTCTGGAACTGTTTTTGCTTGGAATGAACGGTATTCTTTGGTTTTAAGGTGCTCTGGTTTTCACGGTCGAGGGCATAGCAGCACTGTTGTTTCTCTTTTTGGTAGTGTTGCAGTGTCTCAAGTTGGTTGACCCTAGGGGTCCATGATTTAGGGGTGCAAGTCAGGGTTTGAAATATCTCGCACACTGACCAACGTCTCCTGCACGGTGATAACCAAAATGACACCAGGGAAAGGTTTGAATCTCAGATAGCACTGGCTTTATCAGGTCGCTATTCCGACGGAAGGTGCTATGGCAATCATGTTACCTTACGACTGATCACGACGAAAACTGAAAACGGCAGGCTTGTCATATAAATTAATACCGCTGACAAACTCATTTTCGCAATGTTTATTTGTTTGCTGTAGCACCACCAATAGTGCGGACGACGTCTGGTGAAGCAACTCAGTGCTGGAAGTTTTTATGCTCGTCTCACGCAAGGTGTATATACAGGGTGTCCCAGCGCTGTTCTGTCGTAGAATGGACCGCATAGATCGGTCGGTGAACGGAGCCTGATGAAACTTTTCACGAAGGTGTATTTGGATACACCTTCGTGGACATTTATCATACTAAAATTTCATGCCTAGGTTTCCTAAACGAAAGCGAGAAAAGAAAAGCCGTAAATCTCTATGGGCAGACAGACTGGGACGCGGACCGCGTCCCAGTCTGCATGGATTTACGGCATTTCTTTTCTCGCTTTTCGTTTAGGAAACCTAGGCTCATTAAAATTTAGTATGATAAACGCACCGTCTAAATACACCTCCGTGGAAAGTTTTATCGCACTCCGTTCACCGACTGATTTATGCGGTCCATTCTACGACGGAACAGAGTGCTAGGACTCCCGGTATGCAGATCTCACCTGCGACTGATAAGCACGGCAATCTCAGCTCACCCCGCGGAAACCACAGTGAATTGAAGCAGCGGTGCCGGTACTATGTTGAGTTGCAACGTGGGGCAGAGGCGACAGAAATCCAACGAAGCAGACGACGTCCGGTGTAGCTTCTCGCCTCTCAGCAGTGCTAAGCCTCGCGCCCGCTTCGAAATTTTCGTTGGCGATAGCGTCGCTGGATTCTCACGTTGTCGCGCAAAAACTGCTGCAAATGCAAGCCGATACCATTAAGATTTCGTGCCGTAACCTCAGGCACGTAAAATACGGTGCAAAAAAGCTGAATAATTGTCACGAGAAACTAGCGTCGCGTTGCTAAGGCCAGCAGCCATGTTGAGCTTTTTTTTCAAAAGGATCGCGATTGGTCCACGGAATCGTGACGTCATGAAAACGATTGGCTGGCGTTTCTCGGCGTAGGATTACATTTGCCTCTGAGAGACATTTCCGGTTTTTTCTTAGCTTGCAACTGACTATAGTCGGGTTGGATAGTTTTGTCCTGGCACTGGCTCCTACAGTAGCACTTGAAAAGACATACTTTGAGCATGCTATCTTGCACAATGATGCAAACCAAGCCGAGACTACATTTGAGTCAATCGAATTGCTCTGATGAATGAACAATTGTTTACCATTAGCAGGAACAGTTTTGGAAATGGCAAAGCTGGTGCTGGCCTCCATGATGACATCTGAGATATAGATGTGGAACATTCTGACTTTAACATGTCATTTACATAAAGCACTATCCAGAGAAATGGGTATCAGCATAATTGCAGAATATTCTGAAACATTGAGGTGTACGATATGGTGCATACAGTTGAAGAATTGCTTGGAGGTTGTTAAATTTGTGACATTGGTGGCGAGCAATAGATGGTTCTGAAACCCAAACTATTGGCAATAAAGTAGAAAGTGATTGGTGAGAGCATGGAGTATAAAAGTATAAAAAAATGATAACTGAAAGATTTGCTGACGTCATGCAGTCCCGAGACGTAGCTGCTGGGTAGAGAACCCGAAGAACGATTCACGTTCCCCTTTGTGTGTTGGATGAACCAAGACTCAACGAAGAGTCGCTTTCGCCACTTGATTTTTTATATGTGACAAGTAAATTTTTCTTGCAAAAAAAAGAGTCAATATTTTGGTTTCATCACAAGAATAGTTAATATCTGAAGCACAGTTTGAATTCCAAACAAAATAATTATTTTGACAAACGTTAAAATAAAGCAAAGAATAAATGCATACACCCGTGATGACACATTAATTTATACCTATTCTTTATTTCTTGTGTCCAGGAACAGCCAAAGCCTGAATGCTGGTACACACACATACACTCTTTGTACAAAAAAGGAAACACAAAAACATTGATCGGAATAAAGCTGAATGCCTAGCGCAATTTTAAACGAGCGTTCACTATCAAAGATATCAACCTCTGCGCTGAGTGTATTACTTTCAAAAGCCAGATGGCCAATGAAACAGCATCGCAGGCGAGGCGTGCGTGTGTAGTACTTTACAAAATACCAATTCCTTGGAATGTATATATATATATGAATAGCTTATAGTTACTTATCATGAAAATAATTTGAGCTGAAATTGAAATTAATAGAACGGGCTTATTGTAAACGATCTGTAGAACCTCCCTCATTTTCCCAAGCCGTTAAGCGGCAAGCTCCGTCTCTCAGGTTGGAGCCCTGCTCCCCTGAACTGCGCACTATTGCTCCCCGATGTAAAGAAGAAAAAGAAAAACGATAAAACATCTTACCGACTTTCCTCTTCATACCCTTGTGCGTCTTGAGAAGATTAGCTTCACTGTAATTCCCGGAACGAATATGTGGTCCAGTCTCGACCATCACAATGCTTTTGGACTCATCGGTTAATTTTAACTTCGCTTTGCAGAGTTTTCTATCTCTACATATCCATCACATGCTGAAACTGCAATTTTTGCTAACAGTGTACGAATATCCTTGGTAGAGTAGCGTCAGTGCACCATGCTGAGTTTTCGTGACTTCCATACCTGGCCATTGTACTTGCGAAGACGAGAGATAACCACGGGTCTTCTACTTTTTGTGGACGGCGTGCGCGGCCAGTATACCATCCTAACCGTATCACGAATTTGGGCTCGAAGTGCCTCTGTTTAGTAAAAGACATTGGACCAAACCTGTTTGTTGCGATATTGTAAATAAAACCTGAATCTGACTTTTTTTTTTTATAAAAGCACTGACTGAAGGAGGATCAGTTTTGTTTTTGTAGAAAGCATACCGTCTAACCATATCACAAAAAAAGCTAAATGTGACCTTCCAGCTTTATTATCTGAAACACTCCTTTAGTTTTCCTCTTCATCAGATCTTTCTCTCTCGTATCACAAATTCCAGTTTGAGGTTCCTTTTTTTTTCATCTTTTTTACACAAAAGCACCGAAAGAAAATGTCAGTTCTTCTGGAAAAAGCAAAGCCGACCGCGTTCCTAAAGGAACACGGTCATCTTGTGACGCGTGTTCTACTCATGAGCGGGCCCACTTGACGAGCGTTCCTATGACAAAATAGCCTAGAACCAGAAGGCCTATGACGAGTTCTCTGGGGACGAGTGGGATTGTGACGCGTAAGCCGGTTCCCGCACAGACCACCTAGCTGACACATGTGGGAGTACTACACTCAAGTGTGTCAATTGTTTTTGGTGCCCATCCTACATACTTTCGATCTTGCCTGAAGTTTCAGAAAGAGAAGTTTTTGACCTCGAAAAATTAAGCAGAACCTGTCATACCCTGAAGCACAAAAACGCTTTTCATTCCTCCAAGGAGGCACATCTTCCGAGGCGGCTGCCAGAGGGGCTGCACCGCCATCCAAGGCATCAATGGCCACTCAGTACAGTCCTCAAGACTTCGAGTGCTCACTCAGCCCCCCCCCCAACCCCTAGCGGGTTCTCAGACTCAAGTGGCCACGCCAAAACTTCCACATGTCAAGACAACATTTTATTGTCCTGGCCCTAAGCCTCTAGTTAGTCACTGCACTGATCCCCACATTTCTGAATTCATTTTAACTTAGCTGTGTTATGGAGCATCTCAGTTTCATACAATGTAACTGCCGGGGTCTCCTACATAATATTGATAATATTAATTACTTTCTCAGTGAATTACATCCAATAACTATAGCCTTACAGGAAACTCATTTGACTTCCAAACATACACCGCTTCTACGGAACTATCTTGTTTTCCGCAAAGATTGAGTGTCATCTCACTCATCCAATGGTGTGGCAATTGTGCAGTGGAGAGTAGCATGTTCTAAGGTCCTCTTGACATGCCGCTCGAGACTGTGGCTGCACTACTACTTACTGATAGTCTAATCACTGTTAAATCACTGTACCTCCCACAGTATGATGCCATACTTATGAATAATCTATAGAAGCTCATTTTGCCTACCTTCCATGACCCTTCTTAATACTTGGTGATTTTAATGCTCATAACAGACTGTGGGGAAGTGCACGAGGTGATTCTCAAGGAAAAGTCATGGAGCGACTTTTACTGTCATCAAATTTGTCTTTTTAACACCTAAGTACCCATTCTTTTAGTTTACCACAACACATTTACTTGCATTGATTTATCAATTTCATCACCATTATCGTTTTTATGTTTTACATAGAGGATATTAACAATCCATTTGGGAGTGACCACATCCCAATTGTTTTGAAAAGCCTTACTGACCTTCCCACCAATTTAAAATGTTTTCCTAGGTGGAAACTCGACAAAGCAGAATAACAAAATAGCTTTTGGCACAAGAAGCTAATTCTGCGCAGCCTTCAGGTATTCCGGGTAGGGGAGGTACCTGGAATCGCCGAGTAGAGCTTGTTGAAGCGCTCAAATCGTTCAGTCTGTAGCTCTGGTACTACTGCCTGTGTGTAAAAGTCAGGGTGGCCAGATGCGGCCGAGTGAATAAGCAAATAGTCGTCCCCAACCAAGCCCCAAAAAAGCGGCGTGACCTTTGTGAAGAAGCCCAAAACAAGCGGAAGTTCATTAAATGTACACATTCTTGAAAATAGTTTATTAATAAAAAATGAGAAAGAGAACTGGCTCAAATACGAAGGCGAACTCGCTCAAATACGAAGTCAGCGTGCCATGCCACTATCCTCCGGATAGTGCATGGCACGCTGAGTAATATTAACATGCCAGCTTGAGCTCCAGTTCTGGTATCGTTTTTGGAGGCGGCGACTTGGTGAAGCCCATGGTAGTCGGAACGTGCATTGGAAAGTGGCCGAGAGTTCCTCACGTGTTTTTCTGTTGCAATGTGCTGCACGAGGTCGGCATGATGAGCACGGATCTCGCACTTGCAGTACTTGCACGCTGCTTTTTTATCGTCTCCGGTGACTGGTCGCAGCCAGTCCTTAAGCTGTGTTTTCTTTTCCCACTCTTTACAATATCTTTTGCCATACTTTGACCACTTTGAAGCCATTTTGTGCAATATACAATGGCAACTAGACACGACGACCGCGACTGCCGACTGGCAAGATGGGCAAGGCGCCAAAACATTTGTGAATGGATTGTAATTGTTTTGTACTTTCTGACGGACAGTTGCTTGCACCACCTAACTGCGGCGCCAAACGGCCATGCTGTTTTTCGCGTTTTTGACGACAAACGCGCTGTCGATGAGCATGACGAGCAATAAAATAATATTTGCGGGAAAAACGCGAATAAGCCCAAAAAACGCGACAAGCGACTGGAAAAATCTACCAGCGACTCGGTGAAAAAAGAAGCCCAAATCCGCTTTAATAAGCGGAACTGGCCACCTTGGTAAAAGTAGAGAAACCCTGGCAGCAGGTACTCCTCCAAGAACTTCACATAAAAAAAATCCTTTCAACAGAAATGCTTTTTGCAAGGGAGTCTGCATTAGTGAAAATCACACCAGCTGTGCCCTGTCACACCAATCTGTCCTTGTACATGATAATAGTAAGCATGGTCTGTCTTCAATGTGGCATCATTGCCTACCATGCCTGACCAGAACTTGTCGTCCGCGCAGGCTTCCTCGGGCGTTAGGTTCTCTTTGGATTGAGGGCGCTTGACCTCTTGCAGGCTCTCCTCTCCCCCTTCATGGACAATGCCACCAGGTGACGTTGCCAGGAACGGGTATTCACTGTGCACACAGAGTCCAGTGGAGGTGACCGTGGTGTCATACTTGTAGTACCTGCATAGCAAAACATACTTCTCTATGGCACGAGGTTCCATGCACCTTCCACATCCCGAGGGTCAATGGCAGGCAGATCTCTGCTGTGCTTGCGGTAGAGAATCTCTCTTACAATGTACTCTGGCTTTCAACAGCGCACAGCCTTCTTGAAGGTTGAGGATGTCAGCTTGCCCACCCTTTCTCTGAAACAGGTGTCGTCGGTCGCTTTGCCATTGCTGTTGACTTGAATGCCTTCTCTCTCTTTGGTGCTTCATGGCCTCATGGACTCGAGGTGGCGTTAGTAGATGGCCTTAGATTCTATACTCCAAAGGTCTTCCCCATCTGGAATGAGTTGCTGGAAGTTCGCCTTCTCTGCAGGCCTTGCATACTGGAGCCACATCGGCTTGCTGTCGACTGCCTCCAACTGTTGAGCCAACTTGCTGGTAGCATCACTGTGTGCAGGCGTGTAGTATGCCGAGTTCTGTTTCTTCGGATTCCCTTTGCGCCCCTTGACCACTTTCCAAAATCCAATCTCTTCCATCAGCATGGGAGCTGGCCGCTTGTGTCCTATGTAACAAAAACAAGAGAGTCAGCGGCTCATGCGAGTACTTGTTTAGGCAGATAAAGGGTGAGCGGAGATGGGCAAGGGGAAAACAATGTGTAAATTTTAATTTAGAAATTTGTGGTATAATACAGGCGCAACATTGGTTGGGTGGCATTGTACCGAAAACCTATCGGGTAAAATTATTTCTCTACTGTTCTTACCCTTGTAGGGCCCCACCCACTCGCATTGGATGTCTGTGCATGACGGGCTCTTCAGCCCAGCAATGGCATACATGAGTCGTGCCACATACTGACATGTTTCGGTGAGTCTGTGGGAAGAGTATGAGACAAACATATGTTACTATCAGAGTACCGTCACTGGCAAATACGACTACGTTAATCAACACATAAAACTCTGAAGCAGTAGCGTGATGGTATCTGTTTCCTTCTGGCACAGCACACATGCCAGATCTTTCTGCTAAGGATAAGCAGCACATTGGAGTGATGAGATCTACTTTTGGGCTTGTGGCTCTTTGCAGAAAGGGGGGGGGGGGGGAGGGCGGAAGGGAAGGTGTCAAAGAAGAGAGAGTGTGCACATCTGCGGGATTTGAAAAAACTACCACATATGTGCGCGGACAGAGCCCACCTCTGTTGCTTCTTTTTATGCTTGCATAGCTTGTGCTTCTCTGTGGTAGCAGCAAATGTTCAGCACGATGAGCAAACACTACAGGCTTGAGCTTATCGCGGCGGGGAAGTAACGTAAATATGACAGAACAAGGTACAGAGCGTCTTTTTTGGACACGATCGGCTTTCAGCAGGGGCTCATGTAATGCAATGTGACATCGGAGAGCGTCCGCATTCTGGTAACTTTGACATTTCATGATCTCACGTGCGAACAGATGATTTCGGTTAGCGTAGCTTAAGTTACATCACCAATCGGGAACATGATATACTCGCAAAAGAACGCAGAGGCGCGCAAAGCCTCAGTGTTTTTCTTGCAACACAAGCATGGCAAAGGAAGCCAACGGTGAAAACAACATACCCAGCTGTGCAGCTGCAGCACGCATGCAGAACCTGGTGTGGTATTCGCTCCATCATCACCACTTGTTTTAGTGGCCAGTTTTCATTGGAGGCACGCATGTGCTCCGGAAGAAGCAGGTCTCTGCGTCGTTGGGGCGTCACTGCACATTTCTCATGTGCTTTTCTTCTTGGAAATTTCATCCTCGCGTGAGCTGAAGGTTTGAGATGTCTGAACACCTGTCGAAATCGGAACGGATGTCTCCTCTCCCAAGTGCAGGCGCGCCAACGAGGTAATTCAGCCAACCCTGCAAGTTCCACACATTGAGTAGTGCACTGCACGTAGGAATGGGGCCGCTGATCACGGCACTACCCCACGACGAGATTTGTCAGGGTGTCTAGCGACTGGGAAAACCGGGAATTGTCGGGGAAATTTTAATTACCGGGAAAAATCAGGGTTATTGTCAAAAAGCAAGCCCAGTCAGGGAAAATAAGCCAGAAATGCCATTGAGTGCCCTGAGCAAACACTTGAGGACAGAAAAATAGGCAATAAATTATGCTTGGGGCGAAGCATGGGCTCTGCTCACCCGATGTAGAGTGCGCTACCCAATGCACAGGGAACAGCCAACAAATCCAGTCCAAGCCTTGGATTGGATAGAGGGCGCGACGCTAGGCTAGATCCAGTTAGAGCTATTAGATTTAGTAACAAATGGGAAAGCCGCAGACTTTAATCGAATCCAAGCCGAAAGTAATTGAAAGTGTGCATCTGGCGGCCATGCTGCCATTCGGTTATTGACGTGTGTGCTTGAGCGTCGTGTTTTCCTTGTGCTTCCAGAAAGCGGCCTCTTCACTGACGATGTCGGCGGCAAAAAAGTGCTTGTTTAATCCGGTCTGAACAAACCCGAATATTTCGGAATATGCAAGTTGGATTAAGCCGGAGCAAAATTATCCTCACAGTGCTCAATGCTCAATGCCTTGTGTTGTGATGGCCTTATATATTTTACCGCCTCTACAGTGGTCGGGGAATTTCATCTGAAATTGTCAGGGAAAACCTAGAAAAGTCAGGGGGTCTCAAAATAATAATTTGCTAGACACCCTGTTTATGTATGGCTATATAAATGTGCAGATATCTATATATAGAACACAGCGAAGTAAGAAAAGACGTAAAAGGGAGCATGGACACAATTAAGCAAAGGTATAGCAGCCGTATCAAACATAAATAAGAGCAAGCTCGCGGAAGCACGTCGGAGCGGTAGAGCTTGCTATCCCGATGTCCTGCGGTTGTAGTTATTTTTTTTTTTAGTTGGTATTTGTGATAATAAAATGATAGCATTTCGTGGTCACTATTTCATTCAGTTACAGTATTGCTTTCTAGAATAAAGAAAAATGTTCTTGTAAATTCTTAACACTTCCATGTCCCCCTCCCCCCCAGAAAAAAAACATTTGGTTTGATTTGCATTTACTATTTTGAAAAGCACTTGGGGAATAAAAAGCACACACTCTTTATGGCGAAGTGAAAGTAAATGGAACTAGACCACTTTTTAAAATGCCCGAGACTGGGTGAGAATATGTGAAGCCTGAAGAGTATCTTCAGGCTTCACATATTGGTATAGGTGGAATTCACACAGCTAATGGTAAATTCCACCTATACCAGGGGTGCCAAACTGCTGCTCTTTGTGGTTCGAATTGCAGCTTCCTTGGTCAGCATTCTCCCTCCCTGTCCCCCTTCCTATTTCCCACAAGATTAGAAAAAAAAAAAAACAATAAACAACATAATTCCATTCTATAGTAGGTTACAAGTCAAGAAGGTAGGAGAAGCTCCTCCCACAAGTGTGATGCGCCCGTTTCAAATCTCTCCGCAGTCGAAAGAAGAGTTCATTGGAAACGCTTTTTGGTCCGCTTCAATAGATTCCCACTTGTCTCCGATCCCACTTTTTAAGAAAGCGACCTTTGTATTCGTCGGAGAGTGAACCGAGCCCCTGAAAGCAGCCTTTGTATCCATCGGGGGGGGAAGCTAATCCCCGAAAGTCGTATTTGTTTCCGTCGGTGGGGGAGAACTCTAATCTCCCTCTCGTGCCTTCCACAATGCTAAGTCAAAGTCGAAAGATAAAGCAAATATGTACAGAAAGGCAAGACCCACCTCGCGCGTTGGCCGCGACGTCACGGAAACGGTGGGACGCTATTGGATGCGGGGGTGGCGGAGGGATATCTGATTCCCTTTGAGGGGCATTTGCCGCTACCTTCTTAACCTGTAACTGACTATAGCATCCTTCTGCCATCGTACACGTATCAGACCATCCGGGTCAGTGGCTGCCTCACCATGCATGCACTTTTGTTTCACTGTTTAAAAACTGTTTTGCATCCCATTCTTTGTCACATTCGAAGTCAAGGATGATGCTTATCACCAGGACAAAGGTTATGTATGTAGTCCATTTAAGCTTGATCCAAGTTGCAAGGTGCTGGTTTCACAAATGGAGATGCACAAGGAAGATGCATTATGAGCCGTATGATTGAGTAGCTCCTCATTTCAAATCGTTATATTTTATGCCTCTTTGCATATGACCATCTGACCACCCACTGATTGAATGCTGTAGAGGAGAAATTTAGCCAGTGCACTGACTACCAATCTCGAGGCATTGCAGCACATGTAGAGGTGAATACATGACTGCAGGCCAGTACAATGCTGGATCATATTGAAACCACCAAAGGTAGGGATTGAGCCCAGGATACTTGGGTTCGATCTGCACTGTTAGCATTCACTCCTTGTGCTACAAGGTGCAGTATGTTGAATGTACTGTGACACCAATCTATGGCCTCAACTGAATGCATGAAAGTTTTTTCATTAAGGTATTATTGTGGACAGACAGTGCTGGCGTGCCCGTAAGTTCTTTCAACAGCTGTTGTTCAACGTAGTAAAGTTAATGCCCCATACTCTCTACTTCGTTGGAAATTGATGGCTACTAGAGTTTGTGGGGCCACAGATGTAGAAAAAGGCTGGATTGATTGTTTCAGCTCATATTGTCCACGGGGGTACTGTTATGGTGCTCAGCTCTGTTTTCAGCAGAATAAACAACTATTTGGGTAACCAATCTTTAAAGATGTAAGACCTACTTCTTTGGTTTGGTGGTCCACTGGAGACATTTCCTTGAGCCTCTTTTGCGGGTGCATGTCCCTGTGGCTCAGGTGGATGGCTCTGCTGCTCAATGTCCAACTCCTCTGCCGCAACCTCTTAGTAATATTGAGGGCTGTTGAAAAACCAGAGTTTTCATTCACAGTGATGTGATTGCTGCATCATTTATGCCTAAGTACACCTAAATACCTCTTGCCACATTTTGCCGAAATACAATCAATTCGCGCCAGCATTGCGACCAAGCAGAAGTACACACCAAGCAAAAAACAAAGTTTGAACACTTCTAACTATTCCACTTAGTAACAAAGCCACCCAAGGACACCAACAAAAAAAACCCAAAGCACACATCACCCAGACACGTTCCCCACCCCAGAGAATGTTTTCCTCATAGCCAGAGAATGTTTTCCTTTGTGCTTCCAGACTGGAAGGCTTTTGGATCCTGACCTCAGTTGTGTCCAGCAATATGCGCATATCAGGAAATTCTCGAAAACATGCAGGCATGTAGTGTTAGACCTCAAGAAATTTCGGGAATCGTGTAATAATTTTCAGTACGTCCTTCAGCATAAAAATCTTCTGTGTTTCTAGACTGGATGGCTTTTGAATTCTGACCTCAGTTGTGTCCAGCAATATGCGCGTATCAGGAAATTCTCGAAAACATGCAGGCGCGTTGTGTTGGACCTCGTAAAGTTTCGGGAATCGTGTAATAATTTTCAGTGCTTGCCTTTTCTAATGTTGTCTAAACTTACTGTCCGGTTGCAAATTTCTTGACACTTCTTAACAAGCTCTTTATTATTCTATTGTTTCTTTAACTCAAAATCCAGGAGCTCATTTCATTGTTTCTGCCTTTCTACATCGCTTTCCAGTTCCTTAATCCTGGCATGAAGAAGCGCAACTTCTTTGTTTGTCAGATAAGATCCCCCATGTTCAATACTCGAGAAGTAAGAGCTCGGCTTAGGATTTGGAGTTACTTCAGACCTTGTCTCTATTCCTAGTACATCACTAGGTCTTTCTTTGACAACACCTGCAGGACAGTTGATTCCATCAGTTGGAACAAAAGGAAGGTCTTTGTCCATCACAACAGGTTGCTCGTCCTCGTTCATGGGTACGCCACCACCGTCACTGTCTGGTGATACTGTCACAGAATTCGACTATTTTTTTTAATCTTTTTTTTTTTTTTAAGTTTTTGCGAGGGAGCGCATCCGGTCGTCGGACGCCCCCTTGCCCCGGCGCGTTGAGCGGCAGGGTTCGGGCCCCGTCCACTTTTTGTTTTATGGCCCCTGGCCCCCTCGTCGGTTGAGTGGGAGAGTTCGGGCCTCGCCCGCTTTTTGTTTTGTGGCCCCTTGGCCCCCCTCGTCCCGAAGACGTTTCTCGCGGGGTTGTTAGTTGGAGGCGATCCGATGGGCCGACTCGCTTCCCGGAATGTTGGGAATAGCTTCCCGATGTCTGAGTGGGGGTGCGCTTAATGGCTCGCTGGGGTAGGCTCACTGCGGGGCTTGCCAGTGTGACATGTGTTTTTTTTTATATGTATTTTTGTTGTTGCCACTGCAGAGAAACAATTATTTTTTGGGCAAGGGAGAGTGGTGTCTGCCGCTGGAATTAGGGAAAGGGAGGACCTCGGATTGATTCCGAGCCGAGTCAAGGCAGTGTGTGCGAAGACTGGACCGGTGGGTGGACGCGACGCGAAAGTTGGGAGCGACAACGGGTGCGGCGGAAGGGGGAACGCGGGAAGAGCTTGGAGCGGCTCTGCAGGCCCCCCAAGTGTGTGTTCTCGTGGGTGAGTGTGGTGCTGAGGAGCATCTCACGGAGCATCCAAGCACGCACAGACTTTCCCGTTTCGACCAGCGCCGCAACGGGCCCGCATCACCCACACCACTCTCCGGACCCAGGTTCACTCACTTACTTTAGTAGAATTGTATACCAATTTAGTCATTATTGTGTTATACTTTTTTGTTTGTTTGTTCTTGTGTACTGTCCAGTGTGGACAAGGCCTTTAAACCGCTGCTCTGCCGTTTTTGTTTTTTTTTTGTTTTGTGAGTAGCGCCTGCGCGATAAGAAAAGCGGTGTGATTTTTTTTTCTTTCTTGAATTTCATTATGTGTAAAAGCGCCGCGCGCGAGAAGGGCAGAGTTAGCATGTGATTATGATTTCGTTTGCGTTTGGTGTATGCGTTGAGTCTTGAACAGGATTCAAGTAAATCCTTCTTTATTTTAACGCAACGTCTTTGTCTCGTTCCTCGCCCCTCACAGTGAGTCCGTCCACCAGGGCGTGGACCTATCGTCCGGTCAGCGGTCCTAACAAAATTATAAATTTTGTTTGCATGGGGATCATTTGGATGTTTTATTGTTAATTTTCTGAACCTGTGACAGATACAGTCGGGCTTGTTGAAGAGCATTGATGTTGCACATTTTGAATACCACCATATTTCAGGCATAAAAGCTTTACAGCAAAAGAAAATTTCTAGAAAAATGTTAAAGCTCATAAAACCTGTTCATTAAGTAGACACCTTTTTTGGTCAACTTCCTCCAGATTCGCTCATTTTCTTCATTTGAACTTGCTAAGGACATGAAAACTCGAGCTCATACTGTGACCTGTATTATACAAACATTTCTTGCTTCAAGCAGGGTGCAGCAGACTAGCAATTCCATTGCACTTGGCTTTTGCAGCTGTAGAGGCTCTCAACACATCGGGGCTCTGCGCACTAGGCATGGTTCATCCAGTTCTTCTCTGGGAACAACAAAGGGCTCCGCAGATGCGAGGATGATGTTGTTAACAACACATACAGCTATCACAAACATGTGGATCATATGAAGGTTGTCCATGTTGAGGTACTTCAGTCGTCGAAATTTTCCCTTTAGCTAGGCGAAAGCTCGCTCCACCATTGACCATGTGGCACTTAAGGCCACATTAAATCGGCTTTGTCTTTCCATAAGATGGCCGTTGTCTTGGTAAGGATGCATGAGGTTGACTTGGGGGTGATATTCTGAGTCTCCAAGGATGTGATACTTTTCGGAAAGGGAACTAATGATGTCGTCCAAGCCAGAATTCGCAAAGATCCGTACGTCATGTAGGCGACCTGGGGACCAACGTGCACATGGGTGAACACCAGGCTGCTATCGCAGTAGCCCTGCAGGACGACGGAATGAAACTCTTTTCTATTGTAGTATGCTGCCTGCTCATCTTTGGGAGCTGTAATGGGCACGACAGCCGTCGACTGCACCCACAACACCTGGAAATTTCCACTTACGTTCAAAGTGCCCGGCCACCAGGGCATCCTGCATCGGCCACTGCATCATGGGCGATGCACGTCGTGCCCACACTGACACTACCTCTGGAACTATGAACTGAAGGGTGCTTTTACGCACTCCAAACCGGTCCGTGACACCGTGGTGGGATTCCTGGTTTCCCAGGAGCCATAGCGTCATTGGGACGTTGGAGGCAGTAGGTATCTTAGCTGCAATGGTTTTAGTCAGGTTGGAGTCAGTCAACTGAACCAACACCTGGAATGTGTGGAACGAAACTTTTAATAAATGAAAAAGAGACCATAACACACTGTATGAAAGTGCTAGGCGATATGCTATTTGGCTACCTCTTATAGCTAAAAGAAAATATCCAGGTTTTTGGATATTTTTACAGGCCCAATAATTAGCAAAAATTTAAAGTTGCCAGCAGTTTGACATGTTTACGTCCTGACGGGGTATTTATTTGTATTTCTTCACGTAATCAATTTTTCTTTTTTTTTTTTTCATCTTGTGAAAATCAACTTTTACTTACCGCTTTGACTTTATTCATTCAGAGGCTGGCACATGTTCCCCTTCCTACTGGCTGTCTTCCTGCAAAAGAAAATATTATTTTTCAATTTTAATACTTGAACCAAAATTTATTGGCCTTCCTTGCAATTATTTTTTTTCCTGAAGCCTCAAAAGGAATTCCGACTACAGAAATAACTGCATGCATTCGGAACATTACTCGAACATTGATGTGTACATCCTGAAGTGTTCCTTGAACTGCATGTCCGTATAGCATGGAACAACTTCGGACAACAAATCCTTCTATTCTCTGAATCCTACCAAAGCCTGAAGGCTCGGGGGAATCTGCGGAAGCGTATGTTATAAGAATGTATCTTGTTGCACTATGCATGCAGACATACCTTCAGGGATTACTTGCTTGAGGGCGCCAAGCACCTGTTTCACTCTTCGCTTAGCTCTTCTTTGCTGATACAAAAACTCGTTGAAGTCGTTGTCAAGTAAAATATCAACAAGCGGGCTGTTTCCGTCTGATGCCATGATGTCTGCTGCCATGATGTAGCGTGCGCTATTTTTGCAGTGCGCGCGCGAATTACTGTTGGAAGTGGAAATACGACAGCATTATTGCAAAACTTGCCCGTGCCATGGCGCGAGCAGAGCCCTAATGGCCTTATTGAGCCATTCAGTAGGCACTCTGAGAGCTCTGACTCGAGTCACTCCATTCGGAGGCAAGGGAGGCACTACTGAACGCGCCCAATAGGAACCCTTATCTGTATGGGTTGACCCATTCGGATACAGGAACCTGTACTTGTACAGGTTAACCCGTTTAGATATGGGAATCCATACCTTACAGATTGACCCATTTACCGTCGAATTCACAAACCTCACTCCACTTTAGGTGCCCCTCCACTTCCTCGAGGAAGGAGCGAGGGACGGCACTGGGCCAAATGCGACGACGGATAGGCAGCCTAGGCTGCTTATCTCTCATCGCAATTGGCTAGCGCCGGCCCTCGCTCCTTCCTTCAGGAAGTGGAGGCGCACCTCAATTGGAGTGAGGTTTGTGAATTCGGTGGTTAGATATAGGAACCAATATTTATACAGGTACACCTGTTCAGATAGAGAAACCTATACCTTTATGGGTTTACCCGTTTGGGCACAGTAATAGGAATTAACATGGTCTGAAACGTTTGCATACGGACATATAAATTTATGCAAGTTCAACAATTCACATGCATTTGTCATGCAAAGAATGAGCATGAGCCAGGTCATTTCAGGTTATGTGTCTTTAGTCAAGCCAAATTGGCATCGTGAGAACATCAACAAGAAGCTTAATCTCTAAACAAGCTTAAAAGTAAAGCTTCTTGTTAATATCCTGCAGCACCTCCCACACATAATAGTTGACCCAAGCTGTCCTCTTTCCTGGAGATGCCTCGCGATGATGCTTCCAAATATATTCGTTGAAGGCGTCTGCAGGGGAAAAGAATACAGTAATAAGTCATCCATCGCTGTCATGCATGTCTACAGTTTTATGAAAAATAAAATATTTTACTTCCTGCAATTATAAGCAAAGCAATTTCCACTACAATTTATGCTTTGTTAATATCTTGTGAGACTGTAGTCTGCAAGAGCGACTTCTTGTGATTATGCAGTCTGCTTAAAACAATAGGTACATACGATTCGAGCAGAAAGTTTTGAACCAGTTCAAACCGAGTTCGGAGGAGTGCAACAGCAGTGTGCAAGTCCTGTGGCTTTGCGAAGTTAAGCCGGAGCAGTACAAACAACACTGTAATCAACTTTTGAAAGACCGAAGGGTTGCCGTCTGTTACTGCATGAACGCTGAACTAACTTTGGGCGAGCGCAAGATTTTGTAGAGTGACGCTGGAACGCGTGCAGCACTGGGATAAATCAAACAGGTTAGTTCAATGATTATGTAACTTCCAGTTGAATCGAATGTGTCAGTTCTTGCACTGTGTGAACTAGATCAGCTGGTTCAGGTAAATCAAATATACCTAGTGTACAACTATGCACTTAAAGTTTGCTTCCAACAGTGTGTTCCTTGCATTTCAGGGGTTATAAAAATTATAAACCCTGGAGCGGGCAAAAAAAAAAACAGAAAGACACATAGCTCCGGAGCTTCATGTCTAGCCATCCCTTTTTGTTTCACAGTCCAGGGTTGCCACGTCTATCCTTAACCAGCTCGCCTGCCTGTTAACTAAGATAAAAGTATGTTCTGTGAATCCAAATATCTATTTTAAATTTTGAAGATGTGCCTCCGATTGCCTAGAACCTTGAACATATTTTATGCCCAACAATGTCACCTTGGAAACAAGTAAAAGCAACACTGAACATGATTCTCAGCCGGCGGTTTTTGTGCAGAAGAAATACTTCGAGCCGCAATTGTTCTTTCTGTGCATCTATGTAAATTGCCGACGAAGATTGCACATCACGAATCATCTGACTAATTTAATATCCGTGTCATGACCCTAGGTCCATTCATATGATATACTTCCCTGGTAAGAAAACTGAGCATGTTGTAGACTAGAAAGGAGAAACACCCACGATGAGAAGGCACTCCAGAAAATATGGGCAGTACTCAAAGGACAGAGCCACAGATAGTTCAGTTGCAGCAGTTCTAGTGAACATACAGACTGACTTTCGTAACTTTGCTGGTGGCAGCCATTCGTTACAAAAGAAAAAAAATAAGTGCCTCGCAGTTCAATGTTTTTCTAAAGAAGATGAGGGCCCCAGTTACCCTGGGGAGCCAGCAGAAGGTCCCACAAGCGAGGGACTGATATTGTGCACCTCCCCCAAAACTTGTAGGGATTAGCAGACATTTGCGGCGCGGAGCATGTTCCTGTAAAACACGACGAGTCCTCACCAGACAGGAAACTTCCATAGTGTGAATACATCATAAACCACCAAGCGACCTAGATGACCGTGACAAGGTCACTCTATTTTTCTTCATATATTAAAAACAAAGAGGAAGATAGAGTTTCTTCATTTCAGTTTTGCGCTCGGTGCTTCGTGTTCCTGAAGCTCGAGCTAGTCTAACCATGACCCTTTAACAGTCTATAATATTGAAACCTCTGAAATCCTTGGATTATTTTATCCTATTAATTTTGTTTTATCATATTGCAACTTTGAAAGTCACCAGTGTCGAATGTCTCGCCAAGTATGAGACATCTGTGAGAAGTAGGCACTTACTGCTGACTGCTGCTAACTTGGCTGGAGTCAGGGCCCTGTTGGCCAAAGCTCCCTTGAAGCACCAGCATGGCCCCCCAGTCACACTCCGTCCATTCAGGTTCTTCCTGCCGAAGACCAGCTTTGTGGCCTCTTCAACGAACATGGAATCTCCCCGGGCTCCCATGACGTAGGACAGCTCGTCCTTTTGCACCAAGACACCCATGGCCAAGGAGAAACCTAGAAATAGATCTGTGAATAGAATAATTAGCATATACCAGATAAATCTTCTGCTATGATGGCCCTTTGGAGGGAGGAACTGGATAAATCTGTTTCCTAAGAGATTAATTGTGATGAATTTTTGTGCACTTTTTCCCTATAGTTTGGGTGCAAACACCTTACGACATAAACCAGAAGTCTCCAAGCCCCGGCCCGCAAGCCAGATACGGCCCACAGCTGGTCTTTCAACTAAAGCCCGGCTTGCGGCCCGCTTCCAGCAGACCCGCTGCTAGCGGTGAGCAAAGTGAGAGTAAAGAATTTACGGCACGACACACTCTTAATGCACAAACTAAGATGCCAGAAAGTATGAAAGGAACTGCATCGTAACAAGGGTCCTCTCACCATATGATTATTTAACATTGTCATCACTAGCGTTACAGTCCTTAGCCCCCACTTTGTGTCTGTGTAACTATGTTAAAATTCCATTCGATTCTCATAGACATTGCACTTAGTGTCCCCTTTCATTACTATTGCATATTCTCAGCATTAGTTTTATCATTCTCATTAGTCTCTTGCACTGCGTCGATTTGCTAAAGTTCCCATGCGCTTTGGTTTATGCCTGGTCAGTTTCCATGGTCACAACCCTTGTGTTGTGTCATAATTAGCTAAATATTAAATGGTAATTTTATGTATACATACCCATCAAACTTAGGGTTTTTTAATACTTACTCTAACATTAATTTCTGTGTTTAAATATGTATCCATTAAAAACATAAAAAGCGCCGAAAAAACACAGGGACACAGACGAAGGGAAACGGGACGAGGCACACTCTCAACTGAAGTTTATTGAAAATTCACGTTATATAGTTACAAAAACCCTTTTAACCTTATCTGCTCATCCCGCATTTCAAAAATTCGAACTCATTTGTAGATAAGGATAGGGACGTGTCACTTATACATTTCTTCTCCCTGGTTCTAATTACAAATGCCTCATGTAATTCTTGCGACACTTTATCTTTGTTTCTAGCCAAAATCTTAGTGTCATTGAAGGCCAGAGTGCATGAGGATCTATTACAATGAATTGCAAGATGCCCCGAAGGCGTCGTTCTTGTAGAGGCAGCGTGCTCGCTAGTGCGATCATTAACGCACCTGCCCGTCTGACCCACGTATGTCATCCCACACGTCATGGGGATTTTGTAGACGCCAGTTTCACATTCCACATACTTTTTTCAGTGTTTAGTAGTGCACGGATCTGAAGACGGCTGTGGGGAATTTATCTGGCGACAGTGTCGTGCCATCTTATTGGGCACTGAAAAAACTACCGGAACATTGTAACACTGAGCTGCCTTTTTAAGATTGTGCGTGACATTGTGCATATATAAAATTACAACAGGCCTCAAAGTCCGTCTATCGCTGTTGGATTTGTGATTACCTTTAATCTTTTTTATCAAGCTTTCTGCCACTTCAACCAAAGATCTCAGTGGAAAACCAGCTTCTGCAGGCGCTCTATCTGCCCCTCAAAGCTGCCTAGAAGTGTTTAAATTGTGGTGCTCCGGGTTGAGATTTACGCATGAATTACCAAAGAAAGCAAACTGCAATTCTTGGACCTCGAGCGATCATTTTTGGGGGACCATGTTTGTTTGAAGTATGTGCTTCGAGCAAAAGAAGGGCATCCTTCCTTTTGATTCCGATTTGATTGTGAACAGGTGCATAGCCAGTTCGTGCCTGGGGGCTTCCCTCAGAAAGCCATGTTTGCACGGTGTACAAGGCACAGCTTTGAGGGGCAGATAGAGTGCCTGCAGAAGGCTGGTTTTCCGCTGAGATCTTTTTTTGAAGTGGCAGAAAACTTAATAAAAAAGGATTGAAGGTAATCAGAAATTAAGCAGCGATAGACCGACTTCAAGGCCTGTTGTCATTCCATGTATGCACAATTTCACGCACAATCTAAAAAAAAGCAGCCCAGTGCTACAATGTTCCGGTAGTGTTTTCAGTGCCCAATAAGATGGTGCGACTTTGTCGCCAGATAAATTCCCCACAGCCGTCTTCAGACCCGTGCACTGCTAAACACCAAAATAAGTATGTGGAATGTGCCACTGGCGTCATCTACGAAATTCCCATGACTAGTGGCATGACATGCGTGGGCCAGACGGGCAGGTGCGTTAATGATCGCACCCGTGAGCACGCTGCCCTTTCAAGAACGACGCCTTTGGGGCATCTTGCAATCCATTGTAATAGGCGCTATATCACCGCGGCCTTCAGTGACACTAAGGTTTTTGCTAGATACAAAGATAATGTGTCGCGAGAATTACATGAGGCATTTGAAATTGGAATCAGGGAGAAGAAATGTATAAGTGACACGTCCCTATCTTCATCTAAAAAAAAGTTTGAATTTTTCAAACGTGGGCTGAGCAGATAGGGTTAACATGGTTTTTGTGGCTATATAATGCATAAATTTTCAAAAAACTTCAGTTGAGAGTGCGTCTCGTCCTCTTTCCCTTCGTCTGCGTCCGTGTTTTTTCGGTGCTTGTTTTGTTTGTAATCAACCAACGGGCCCAAATCTCCACTGTATCTATTAGATTTATTTACCTAGATTTTCTTCGATTGTAATTAGTATTTATTTTCTGGTCTTCGAGACTGCGACAGATTGTTAACCAAAAGGTTGGAGACCCCTGACGTAGACGAAGGGGTCAAAATGTCAGTCAATTGAATTTCACCTTTAGGAAAAAAAACAAGGGCAGACAGACAACTTTTTGTGAGTGTGTGATTGCCAGGTCTTTCACTTCTCCTCCTCAAGTTTGATTCTCGTTACCAACACACTCGTCCTGTCCAATTGCATTTCCTTTGTATCCCATGAAATTTTCAGTCACAGTGAATGCCACAATGCTATTTGATGGTTTTACTAAAAACAAGCCGAGATGGATGTTTGTCCATGAAAAAAAGCAGGGTGTCTAGCGACCGGGAAAACTGAATTGTCGGGGAAATTTTAATTACCGGGAAAAATCAGGGAACTGTCAAGGATATTGTCAAAACGCGAGCCCAGTCAGAAAAAATGAGCCGGAAACGCCATCAAGTGCCCCTGAGCAAAGACTTGAGGACTTGGGGGCAGAAAAATAGGCAATAAATTATGCTTAGAACGGAGCGTGGGCTCTGTTCACCTGATGTAGTGTGTGCTACCCAATGCAAAAAGAACAGCCGACGAATTCAGTCCAAGTTTTGGACTGGTTTGGATTGAGGGCACAACACTAGGCTAGATCCAGTTAGCTACTAGATTTAGCAACAAATGTAAAAGTCTCAGACCCCAATCCAATTCAAGCCTTAAGCCGAAAGTATCCGAAAGTGTGCATCTGGCGGTCATGCTGGCCATGTGGCTATGCTGCCATTCGGTTATTGATGTGTGTGGTTGAACGTTGCATTTCTTTGTATCGTGTTTCCGGAAGTTGCCCTTCACTGACGATGTCGGCGGCAAGAAAGTGCTCGTATAATCCAGACTGGAAGAACTTTAATATTTCAGAGAATGCAAGTTGAATTAACCCCGTGCAAAATGGTCTTCTCAGTGCTCAATGCCTTGTGTTATAATATTCTTATATATTCAACTGCCTCTACAGTGGTCACAGAATTTCACCGGAAATTGTCAGGGAAAACCTGGAAAAGTCAGGGAATTTTAAGATAATAATTTGCTAGACACCCTGAAAAGCCTTTCTTTTTTTTTTTTCCTTCAGGTGAGATAATTTTTTAATATTTTTTAACTTCTTATCAAAGCTTACCTCAGTTAAAAAATAACAGTCCCAACAAAAACTCATTGATCCATGCAAGCGCTTTTTTTTTTTTAAGAGGTGCTGATCTGGCAGCACTTGCAATTTCAAGCTTGCCAGGTTTATTCTCCTGCACGTGAGACCAGTTGTGTCGTTTTTTTTCTGACCTTTTTGAATATTAAATGGACACTGACAGGGTATTTATGCTCGCCGAGGTTTTTAGTTTGATGCGACACATGAGAGCCCCACTACCCAGAACAGAATTCGTGGCTCGAAATTTGGTCTCTTTCCGCCCGAAAACAGCAGATCGAGAGCTGGCTGGTTTGAGTCGCGCTCACTCTCCTCTTTGCGGTCATGGAACCTTAGAAAACGGTCATTGACCGTTTTCTAAGGTTTAGACACGACCACCAAATTTAATCAAAGCCGTAGGTCATCAAAAGCACACACAATATTAAAAAAAAAAATAATAAAATACAATACCTATTTTTTTTGTGGCTTCTAAAAAGCTGCAAATGCGTTTTTTGGGAAGGAAAAAGTATCACAGCCACGTGACTTCCACCACCTCTCTCCTCGTCTATATGTCTTCTTCCTCCCCAGTCCAGTTTCAGTTTTGGTTTCGAGCTGTTGCGTCTTTTGACTTTATTAAAAATATATGTGACGCTGTAGCAAAATATTGATTAGATAGTAGTCTTCTGACACCATAATGAATCGGCTGGCAAAATATAAAAAATAAATTTTGGGGGGTGTCAGTGTCCCTTTAAAGAGTGTGTGTCCATAGCTTTGATGGGTGCAAAAGGGGTGCGAGAGTGGGGATTCTGAGAACTCTGGATATGACGTCACGCTCCTTGGAAAAAAGGCTTCAACGCTATTTTGAAAGCGATTTTCTAGAGATACCAGATTAAAAAGATAATTTTGATATTCAATATTTTGGAGGTTAAATGTTGATAGATGATTTGTGTGTTTCTTTTCTCAGATACAGAACCACTTTATCTTCCTTTTAAGTGAGTTCAGAGTAAAGAGAGAGAACGAAAGAAGGAAAGAACGTTAATAAAAACCAGTGCCATAGACCCCTTTCGAAGCAAAGCGCCCTCTATCGCATGCAAATGCAACCAGGTCCGGCGCCATTGTGAAGTGGTCCCGCTGGCGTAGTCTGATCGGTGCTTTGTGGACGACGATTCCCGGTCTGAGACGCGTGCTGCGTCAAGATGCCAACGCACTGCTGCGTGCCTCTCTGTACGCAGAATGGATACGTTGATGAAAGCGCAAAGAAGGTACGTATCAGAAGAGTTCTAAAAAGTGTTCTGAAAAACCAAGTCCGCGCGCGCGATCCTTGATGCGGTTTATGTTCGCGTTGCTGAGCCTGACTTTGACGAGCGTCAGTTCAACTACTTTCTCCTCAGCTTTTGCAGGCCTGATAGAAAACAATCTTATCGCCCGTGGGCATGAATGTCGCACACGATAATCCGGGCTTAAAAGTTGTAAATGGGCCCGCGGCACCCTCCGTGGCAACCATCGCTTTAAATCGTACGGCGAGTTGATCCGTCGGTGGGCCCCGTATCGGTAGGCTCCTTCCGTTTACTTGCAACTCGAAAGTTGACACCCGGGATAGGAGCGTAGAGCTAGATCATGTGTACACCGCAGCAGAAGGCGTAGTGGAACCAAAGGCCCCCGAGGGATCGCCGGAGCATTCCATTTTAAACGTTTAGCTCGCCTCAGCAAGGCGGCAGGGCCGTACCGCTTAACATTTGGAGATGTCGAGCTTTTGTTAGAATTTATACCAGCAGGCATAAAATATAACAAATGCTCGTGATAATTTGTAATCATACATAACCCACATTTATTAATCTATAACAAATTGCGTTGCTAATTTGTAATTTCTGAGAATGGTATTTTTGATACGCTACCTTTTTAATTTGCAGGTGTCCTTCCATAGATTCCCCAAATTGGAGGAAGTCTACCGGAAGTGGATAATTGCTATCAAGCGTGACGAAGGCACATCATTCAAGGTGTCGAAGGCAACCAAAGTGTGCTCGAGGCACTTCGTAGAAAGTGACTTTGTGCGGAATGTGGCTAACGGGCACAGGCTGCTTTATGAGCATGCTGTGCCGTCATTGTTCAGCTTTAAGAAGCCACAAGTTGTCAGGAAGCCTCCAAAACAGAGAACGTCAACTGTACCACAAGCAATGCAACCCGAAGCAGACTTGCTACAACCCGAAGCAGACCTGCAACAATCAGAAGACACCACCACTGCCCCCGAGCTGCCAGATGAAGATCCTGGAGCGAGCCCAGTGCCCATGGAACCGCCAGTCTGCATGTGCAGTTTGGAGCCCGAGCTCGAATTAAGGAGGGTAGCAGAGAGGAAGCTGCACAGTGAAATCGAATTGCTGCGAAATGAACTGAAAGAAACCAAGGTCGAAGTGTACCGACTGAAAGCCGAGCTCCAAAGAGCTCTAGCAAACTGCAAGGTGCTAGAGGAGAAAAATGTGCCTTTCAGCGTTGAAAAATTCCAAGAGAGCGACGAGGACATTCAGTTTTACACCGGACTACCCAATTATGGTACCTTCATTGCTTTCCTCGAGCTCATTGACGCTGGAGAGAATGGTAAAAATATTATTATGCGATCCGGAGTTAGCTTGCATGCTTCAGAAAAGGCTGGGGGGCCACGTAAGCTATCGGCAAAGAATCGGCTGTTTCTTGTTCTGGTTAAGTTGAAAGGTGGCATGTTCCATAAACACCTGGGACATTTGTTCGACATTTCAGTAAGTACTGTGTCGAAACTGTTCAGCGCGTGGATGAGCTTTTTGTATCTCCATCTCACGAACCTGGCTCTCTGGCTACCACGAGAGACAATCGACGGCACTATGCCACCAGCTTTCAGGGAAAAGTATCCGACAACTCGAGTCATCTTAGATGCCACAGAGATTAGGTGTGAGGTGACAAGCTCGTTTGTGACTTAGTTGGGGACGTACTCGTACTACAAATCTACGAACACGTTTAAGGGCCTGGTGGGCATTTCACCCAACGGCCTGGTGACATTTGTGTCCGAGCTTTTTATGGGTTCCGTTTCTGACAAAGAGACTGTCATCCAGAGTGGCCTTCTTGAGATGCCCTTTGATAAGGGCGATTCTGTCATGGCCGACAAGGGCTTTAAGATTGCCGACCTCCTCCAAAAACTTGGCGTAGCACTCAACATTCCTCCATTTTTGAATCGAGGCAAGTTCTCCACCGAGGAAGTCGTAGAAACACAGGACATCGCTGCCCTCCGGATTTACGTTGAACGCCGAATCCAGAGAATTAAGTCCTTCCACATTTTCGACTGCCCTATTCCCATCTCGTTGGCACCCCTTGCCAACCAAATATGGACTGTATGCACAGTCCTCACTAACATGCAGTCCCCACTCATCAGAGACAGTGAGTAAACTGCAAGGTAACTTGTAATGCTCATTGCAAAGCTGATAGCTTCGATTGTTCAAAGGTAATTTATTGTTTAAAGGGATACTACAACAAAAATTCGGCGCTCATTTTTTGGTCTATATATGTGTTCAAAGGAGCAGTATCACATCGAACATACCAATGCCTTGCTAAAAATGTCTCGAAAAGGAATTTTAAAACAAATTAAACGATTAGCAAAGAGCACCTGGTGGATTTCGCTGACGCCTCGTTTGTAATGCTCGTCTATACTCCGCGACAACTTTTCTTGGCAATGCAGTGGAAGGTACGTCCCGCGTCTCCTCTCTCATTTTGAGTGTACGCAGGCTCTCCTCCTCTCCCCGGAAATGGGGGAGGAGGAGAGCCTGCATACACTAGAAATGGGAGAGGGGACGCGTGACGTACCTTCCACTGCATTGCCAAGAAAAGTTGTCGCGGAGTATAGGAACCTTGACAGCTAGTGACGGAGCTTGTCTCGCCTCCGGCCACGACGAAAGAAGAGGGGAACGAGATACTCCTCTCTTCCCGAGAATGCCTTTTGTGTGTCGCAGAAGTCGCTATTGTCCCTCTACAAGATTATAGAAGATTAACCCGTCACTCAAAATTCATACAAAGCAGCCGCTTCGGTTGCTGGAACGACTAGGCCATTCTCTCGACGTCAGCCTCGCCATAGCTTTGCTCGTCCCAAGACGAACTACGTCACGATTGCGTTGGATGTCACGTGGTCTCCGCTGGGCCTTCTCCGAGCGCTTGCCAGAGTGGGCTGTCTATAACGAAAAATACAACCACCAAGCTCAAAATACAAACGTGCGATTTTCTTTTACGGATATTGTGGATCATATTCAACCTATCTTTGAACACAACGGGAATATTTAAAAATATGTTGAAGTATCCCTTTAACTGAAGTGAATTCACACTGAAAGGATCCGTGTGCCTCACTGCAGATTTGTGTACTGTCCCAGTTAGGAGAGAGGGCGAAATAAAGATTGAGTAGACAGAAATGTCGGCGATTGTCACACTTAACGAATCGAGTGCACCGTGTCTGCATGTTTGCCAAGCCCTGCTAATATTGCTTGTCAGTGCACTTCCACCTTGTGAATAAAAGACTTCTAAACACTTACCATCTATTTGTTGTTGGCAGTCATTAAAGCCCTTAGCACAGAACATTTAATTAGTAAGGGGGCAGTAGCTTTTACAGTTTGCAAAGCTATTGTGAAAAGAGAATAGTACCCTCGCCTAGTGTGTTTACTGAGACAGCTAAAGTGGCACATGCAATGGGTCAAAATCGTTTATGCAAAAATGTTCCAAAAGCCAAGACTCGTGATGATTCAACGCATAACACCGACTTGAGAAAACAATACTAACAATTTAATCGGCTGTTTCGTCCCAATTTGGAAGACATCGTCAGTGTGCGCCAGGAAACACAAATAAAAAGTACAGCAACCAGTTCGCTATTTAAGGATGCCTGCATACACTTCGGGGAGGGTGATCATGGAGGTGCAGCAACGGGTACGCCTTTTAAGTGTGGGAGAAGGGGGGGGGGGACCGCGGTGCAATACTAACCACAGTTCCCTCTACGAACTGTATGTGGACGTCCTTAAATAGCGCACTAGTTGCTGTACTTTTTATTTGTGTTCCCTGGCACACACTGACGATGTCTCCTGAATTGGGACGAAACAGCTGATTAAATTGTTAGTATTGTTTTGTCAAGTTGGTGTTATTTGTTTAATCAATCCTTTATTCGGAACACGGAAGGCCCTATCTTGATGTTAGACAACTACCTGCTGCACTCCAGGTGAGGCAGCAGCACGTTGAAGTAAAAGTCTTCGAGCTTTGCACTCACGCTCGCCCATTCGCCCGCATTGAACCTTATTCTCTCGATGAGTATGAAGTGCTTTGCGTAGACAATGAAATCCCCCCACTGTAGCCCGGAAACAGCCATTTGTCCAAGAACTTGGAAGTGATGGGGGTGGCCGTCCTTTAGCTTTGACTGGTCCTGGTCCACTTTGGAGCAGAAGTCCAAGTGCTCGAGCTCGTCCACAGTCTTCAGCCAGAGAGACGAAGGGCACTTTATCTCACGATGCCATGAGGGTCTTCGGCAGGATCATACACAATCCTGTCCGGTGACGCTCCAAGCCATGGAGCTTCCGGGTCAACAAAAAGTCCACAGCCACTGACTGTAACTTGGTGCCCCAATCCTTTTAGGATATCTTCGTAAAACCTTGCAGCGACCGGCTCGTTGATGATGCCGTGCCTGAAAAATTAGATATGGGTTATATTACCACCCAGATATAAATGACGATGCTGTGTCTGCATACCATGTTCCCATTTCTTCAGCCCAGTGCACACTAGCGGGCACAGGCTGCTTCACGAGCCTGCTTTACCATCAGTGTTCAGCTTGAACAAGGTGCGAGGTATCAAGAGGCCTCCGAAACAGGGAACACCATGAATCACACCACAAACAATGCAACCTGAAGCAGGCTTGCAACAACCCAAAGGCACCACTAGTGTCGCCTCACACTGAAGAGATTTGACAATGCATTTTGGGGGGAAAGCTCAAAGGCCAAAATAGCTCAAACACGTTGTTCAAGTCATAGCAGTGTAGCAGCCGTGCCAGCTGTACCACTGGAGCGAAAGAAAAGAAGCCGAGGCGCACGGAAGAAGACCACGAGACACTAGCTTTGCGATTCGGCGACCGAGCGGACCGGCGGCTAGATCGGACAATGTTTTCTACTGTTTTGGTTTTCTTGTAAATATTGTATATAAAAATATGTTGAGTGCCACCTGACTGGTACCCACACCAGATTCTGCATTGGGTTGCACAATTTTTTTATTATCAAAAACAATTATGTGCACTTTCAGAGGCATTGACAGTAGAAATTCAGGGTATGATGAAAACAGCTCTAAGTTTGCTTATATGGATGCACAAGATCTATAAACAGCAGCCATACTCTGTTCACTGCTAAGTTGACAGAACGATAGAAGCTATGTGTATGGCAGACCAGTAAGTGTCGGCTTTGCGCCACACAATCAGGGTCCCTGCCTATACGAGCGCACAGAGTCAAGCAATAAAAGACGAAGAAATTTATCCTCCGAGTATGTAGCCCCCGCAGCCCTGTCAGCTTAGGTGTGAATGGAGTACAAGTATATTTATTTTCAAATGATGCTCATTTGTTTTAAGGGAACAAAATAACACTTTTTTATTACGGTTAGTTGAGTCACTGCCTAGTCACTGCCCTATTTGCCTTTAAGTTGTTCCCACGCACAGTCCTCCGCCTCTTGTTCACAAGCCCCTTTTTTACCTCTCCTATATTGTACATCATCTAAGGAAATAGTCTTACTTTCTCGCCGAGTAAAATCGCTACGGTGAAACTATTCTCGCCAAGTCTGGCCCATAACATTTATAGGTTTAAGGGGGGACATGGGCCTAAATTTTTATATTTTCGTGAAAAAATTCATTTTTCGATTTTGATGTTCTCAGTTTTAGAAACTAATTATACACCGTTACACCAAATTTGATAACCATACGCCAAATATTTACATTGATATAAAATATTTTCAACACATTGTGAAGCAGTAACAAAGTAAAGGAGTTCTATGTTTAAATGCATTTTTCTCAGTTCCACTTTTTGTTGCAAATTTCATACGAAGGAATCTTTTGTTTGAAGGTGAAAGTATTCTGATACCACAATCAACATGTTTCTGAACTGAAATTTACTGGGGAATCGGGCTATCTACTTTATTTTTTTTTAAGTTGAAGCCCTCAGTGATAAAAAACTAACTTTTCAAAAATTGACATAGGACAGATATGCATCTCATATTTTGAGGTTATAACTCTTCCTGAAATATTTACATTTAAGTTATTAAAACTAGATAGCCCGAGGTCCCATATTCCCCACTTTATATTCAAGCAGTCAAAATAGTGCTTAATACCTTCATTTGCATATCATAGATTTCTTAATGAAGAGTGACACATCATCTTATGCAGGTATGTAAATTTTCCCTAGAGAGCTGAAAGTTTCCACAGTACACCTACATCTGAAGCTAAATCTCCCCTGCAAATTTCATTCCGATCACTTGAGTAGTTAAAAAGTTCAACCTCTAGCCAGTGTCCCCCCTTAAGGCAGTTCGCAAGATATTTCCTCTTGATATAGAATGATGTATTGCATATCTATACACTATGCTTGCTGCTTTGGACCTTGACCTAATATTCAGTTTGGTATGTATTTAAAAGCAAATGCTGTCCTGCCAATAGGGTGGTTTCGTGCGACATACTTCTGGTTCAAAATCTTGCCGGAAAGGCGCACAATCGGGGACTTATTTCCTTTCCGTAACACATCGCTTACTCTGTTTTTGTTCCTTTTGAAGTAACCCTCGACGTGTCTCCTAAGGCCGTTTCGGTCAATGACACCCGTCTGCTAACACGTCAGCATGTCCTACACTCTTTCATATTTAGCGTGCAACACTGTCAAAGCTACTGGCGCGAGCGCGTGGCTTCATTTATGGTTTTGTTTGCGCGAGAACGAGTGCAAATGATCAACAAGATCAAGCCCCACGCTCATGCCAGTAGCTTTGACAGCGTTGCACGCTAAGCATGAAGCAGAGTATAACTCCGAATAAAGACCCGTACGTTTGAAAATCGGGTACCAGCTGATATTTTTTGTTGTTGCCGACTGCCGTTGGAGTGCAGACAATCAAAACACCAAACAACTTAAACGAGAAAGGAAAATCAACCTCACAGCATCCGTTCATAAGAATGCGTAGGGACAAAACTTACACCAAAATTCGTCGTCGACGGAACCACTCGCTGTGCTTCTGAGACTTACCATAACCACAAACAATGCCAATAAGCGATCAGATGTCAGAAGACATACAGTGGTGCCTACGCCGGGGAAAGCAACACGGCAGCAGAGTGCAACACCAACATGTTCAATCATTGCGCACCGGAAGTAAAACTGTGTTTCGTGAAATCGCCCTATAGGGTGATTCCTCTGGCTCATCAAACCTCGGCTCTGCACTAAAAACCTTTCAAGCTTTACTGTAGCACATATCTTTCTTTGGATCTAGCTTCAGAAGGGGCTTCACTGTCATGTACAAGCCCTGTGTCTCAATGGTATACTCACTGGTCGCTTTCCAGTGCTCCCGTCATCTAAATCTGATCTATGAGACACCGGAGCGCACCTGAATCTGAGCGAGACAGACAGTGCGCCAGTCGAACGCTCGTGAAGTTTTCCGAGTGGCGAAAAGCAAGCCGTGCCAAACGGAAGTTTCTGCGAAACTATCAAACAAAGCAGCGTTACAGCCTCAAAACTTCCTCGTACTTTGGTTCTTACCTCTCTGTCAGAGTAGATCCTCATTACTGCGAAAACATGAGCCTTCATTTTGGGCACTGTGCATGGCACTTTGAACAATTGTGCAAACTGTTTCCCCGTTGGCTTCGTAAACACAACCGTCGTCGTTGTCGTCCGAGCTGCTGCTATCACTGCTGTCTGCTAGGTCGACAGCAGCAATGATGCAATGCCCCATCAGCATTAAACGCCATATGGGGAGCACAACACAACGCTGGGATCGGTGAGGCATTTAGGCGCGACAAGTCTGTCAGCCATTCTCTTTCAACCGAACAATGGACTGGCGGAATGGCTGGAGTGACGTGACCGGTTGGCAGCATGTCTGCATCCTGCACGCTCCCACTTCAAAGTCAGAGCGCCTCAAATCGCTACAAGTTGGAGGAATACGAGAGTCGGAGCTTCGGTAGCGCTCTAAAAGAACCAGCCGAACATACTTGGAGCGCCCAGCATCGACCAGCTAAATGCACAGCGGCTTTTCAGAGTGCTCTAAAACACTGGAAAGCAACCAGCCGTATATACATGAAAGTAGTCTGCCTGAACACAAATTGATGAAGGAATGAGACAGATGTGCCTTAGCAAACATAGAAACACCTTAAAAGGATGCTGAACCGAAATCTGGATTCCACAAGGCACGGCAGCAAAAGCGTACAAGGGGATGCTAAAAACATCAAAACATCACTCATACAACGATATATCAAACGAATGACCATATTTTTCTAAAAAAAAAAAAGGAGGCGCATTTGACACTTATGTTTACGTCTTGTCTCCCCGAGGAGAAGGGAATGGCCTTGTGTCTTCTCCGCCTCGCCGCCTTGAGGGGGCGAAACCAAGGGAGGAGGAAACGAGATATCTTGACGTCACGCGCCTCTACAGCCTCGTTCAATCTCGACCTTTTTTCCCCAAAAATATGGCCGTCGATTCGAGATGTCGCCTTACGAGCAATGTTGTAGGGATTGTAGCGTCCCGCCTACAGCTCCTGCATTGTTTTCTGAAATCAAAATTGTGGTTCCCCATCTCTTTAACATTTGTGGTTTTTGTTAACACCTCACCTGACAGCAGGAACTTTTGATATGTCTTTTGGGGTGACGAGGGCATCCAGACCCTTGTCAGTCCACACTGCCCTTCGGAAGGCTGTGCCAAAGTGGGATGCTGTCAACCGCAGCTTGCGCTCTTTACACCACGTGGGACTCCGTGACTGCTGCCTCGTATTCCTCTCGAGGTCTCTCGCCTGCTGTGCTGTTAGCTGCAGGCTCTAGAATATACAAATAAAAAAACAATGCTGAAATAATGAACCAGAGCATTTTGTAGTGCAAACTGTTTAGAACCAGATAAATTTATGACTGGTCCTATATAGATGCAAAAATCCCAAAAGGCCGCTCGCTTGGTTACGTTGCCTCACAACAACCACTGTTGGCTGCTTTAAACGGTTTGTGACAGTGACTCCCAGAATACCCCTCGGTGCCGGAGGAGGGAACTGCACCTTTTGCAACAATTTACATGCACCTTTGCATGAGGGACCAAAGTTATTCATTCCATAAAGGTGCTTTTTGGTCCTGGTCTGCTCAATTGTGGACTTACCGACAACTGTATAGTCAACGTGAGTAAAGCTGCAGTCTTTATTTCAATTCACATCAGCTCTGGCATGCCACCGAGCTTCAAGATCAGTTTGTTGGCATTGTGTGCGAGCATATCCCACCCATTACGAACATAGGGTGGTCTCAATAACGCCATTTCAAGAACTATTCGTGCGCATACTCAAGTGCAACAACATCAAAACAAACACATAGCCCCCAGCTGCCCCCCCCCCCCCCCCCTGTAACATAAGAACAATATTATCAGTGAGAATATGATGCGACAAGCAGAAATGCGTCTCCATAGTTTTCCGTGCACACACAGCAGTGGCAGACCTTACAACAGCACTTCAATGTGATGTCATACAATTGTTCACTATATAGTGGCATTTACAATAACGATCTGTATCATTACCTCCGAAATCTCATTTCCCAGGAACGGAATGGGAATCTCCCATGGTTCCCTTCCACGGAAGAACTGGCATTCTTGTGGGGCTTGGTAGGGGTGGCTTGTGCACTGGGGGATATTGGTGATGACCTTGAGTCCATGGGGGAAGACAGGCTGCTGGTACGCCAGCGGTGCAACAGCCAGTGCAGGGCCAAACTTTGTGTCCCTCGAGGTCTTGTCTTGCACTTGAAGCAAAGCTGCTGCAAAGTCAGTACAGCTGCCAAGGCTGAGGAGTGTTTCCGCAAACTTCCTCGTAGCAGCTTCTTGCTGCTCCTGGCTTCGGGGAGCCACCCTGCTCTCATAGAGGCGGGACATAAGTGGGGTGTCCTGGCCGCCCTCCCTCACACATCTCCAGTCAACTAACTGGATTGAAGTACCGCGGATGTGAGGCCCTCGAGGTACTCTCCACTGTTGCGGCAGGTCCGTGCAGGACAGCTCTGCAGGTGCCTCGCTGAAGCCTTTGGCCTGCAAAAGTGCTACGGTCCGAAGCAGCGCCATCAGGTGGTTGCACGCCACACCTCCAGCAGGGCAGTCACAGTTTCCATCCAAGAGTTGGCCTTGCACGTCTGTTGTTGCCATCACCGTGTAAGGAGGCTGAGTCTTTTTTTTGCTGCGGAAACAGGAGCCCTTCAGGTAGAAACGTCCTCCGCTGATTGGAATAAAAGAAATCGTACAGAGTGTTTACACATTTCAGAGACTTGAAAGCAGCTGCAGTTGTGAAGTGGACATACACATTTTCAGACAAAATAAGGATCAGTTACCATACACAACCAGCTGCGAATTCCCCTTGCCATGCAAACAGCCTAAGGAAATAGTTTCAACGTGCAAACATATATTTCATACATTTACAATAACATTACTGATCCAAGTGGCCTATTTTTTTTTCTTTTTTAGGAAAACACCAAAGCTACCACGGTTGGAATTTAGGACATTATATTTGCGATACAGCAACAACTTCTTCAGTTGTGCAGTCATACCAGTTCAGACGGTTTCTATTTTGGTGTGTTCGCGCTTTACGATATTTTCCAAAAATTCGAACGGGCGAGGCACCGTTCAGAACTACGGGTAAAAGATCATTTGTGCCTCCGCGGCTAACTTCTCGACTGGAAGCTTCAGGCGCCTTCACACCGGCGATGCGATGTAGTCGCGCGATAACTTTTATCGCTAAAGCGACCATCGCGGGAAAAAAAACAAAAAAAAAACGACGCAATTTGAGCAGTCGCTACCTGACCCGACTTTCTGCGATGCGGACCAGCGACGTTCGGAGAGAGTTTTTTTCCCGAAGCGACTCGCCAACGAAGGTGTTGGACTCTCTCATGGCGCACGCCGTTAACATCTAATTTCATTGCGATGCGATCTATTGCCGGTGTGAACGAGTTGGCACACGATATGCGATTCAAACCGTAGAAAAATGAATCACTTGCCTTTTTCGCGAGTAGTTCGCCCTTATTGAAGCGGGCACCACATACGCCTCGACGACGAAGTTGTAACTTCTCTCCATGGAGCGGTCCGTGGCCGAACGGCTTCTGTAGAACTTCTCCACTTCGCTGTCGCTGATCGGTGGCAGTTTCGAAAGGTCGTTCACCCAGCCGGTGATGGGGAAGACGCCCGCACAAGCCATTGTTCGAAGGAACAGAGATCGGTAGACGCGCTCCGCACCGCCGCTAACCAGACGAATCACAGCCGAAGCGAAGTGGCCGAACTTGCCGAACTGGCCAAACACTTCACAATGGCAGCGGTCGCCCAGTGTTGCTAGATGTTTCTGCCTTGCCGCTTAAAGATTTTCAGGGTTGCCGAAATTTCGAAAGGGGTCTATTGCAGGCCCAGATAGCGAATTGAAGAGCTCGCTCAGGTATGGATGCTTCACGGTGGAAGCTTTGCTTTGAAAGCGCAGGGTGTCATGTTTGCGCTAATGTTTATGCGCGATTACTGTGCCGCAATGCGGCTCTGAAACGAAGCTTGTCAACTGACTGGGCCATGCAAGCCACACTTGCATGGCTCAGGAATGGGAGGAAGTCTGACCATTCACCAGCTAGCCTGCACTGTAACCTTTAATATTTTTACAAATTAAATGCACCACCTAGACAAACTTATGTGGTAAATTTGTCGTAGCTTACAAGGCCGATTTGTTCCGATTTATTTTAAGTGTCGTGGCTGCCATCTGGACTACCCTGTAGTTCAACAATGTAAAACCTTTTGCTTTCGCTGCCCAGTTCTTTGCAAATCGGGCACAAGGACATAGTCGTGTCCACTAAATTTTGCGAATTCTAGACGCCGGAATGCGGCCTCTTTTGAAGGCCGTAATTTCCGCTTTCCACATGTCCTTAAATTTCGCTAGTTTTTGGACGCGTGAAATTCGCAAAAAATTAGGAGCTTGCCAACATTGATGGTCGAGTCCATGATGCACAGAAAACAACTTCTTACCACAAAGCATGTGGATCTTGGCTTTCTAGTAGCCTTCTCCGGCGCACGTTCCAGTAGCCTTCCAGTAAACATTTGACTAAAAACCCCAAGACTGGGACAAGGAGGGAAGGACAGACACAGTGTCAAACACAGCTGAGATTCATTCGACAACAAAAGGGCTTATATGGGCATCAAATCCTACACTAAACACAAGAAACGAGAAAAAGAGAGAAATGGGGAATCCCGCTTTAAAAGCAGTACAACTAAGCAACCTTTACAATAGAACTGAGAAGCAGTGACCTCCTTTATACAATAAAAACAAGACAATTTTTTTTTCAACATTTTTCACAACAGTGCCCCTAAAAATCCCAAAAAGAAAGTGAATGCAGTAACACTAGAAAATGAAGGACGTAACAAACCAAACAACCAAACAGCGGCTTTAAAACGGTCAAACAGGCGCTTGAGAGCAGACCCATTAAAGTGGGAACATGATGTTTTCAGAGCACTATCGACTAGATTGTGAACAATGCCAGCCCTCACATGTTTTGAGTGACAACTGCGAAAAGGTAGGAGAGGTTTTGCAGTTGGCTTGCCGTATCCCCTGCAGAAACTGGACGGATGTTTCAGCTGCAGATCTTAAACTTGAAAGCTGATGCGTATTCTGTGAAAGTGATGCCGCTATCTTGGAATCGGTACTGCAGATCAAAAGGTTGTCAACGTATCGCCTTACAAGAATGTCGCTTGGAGAACGGTTCCGGATGATATCATGCAGCTTTAGTTCTAGATAACTTAAACACACTCTTACATAATTGGAGGAACTGCCAAGCTGATGCGTATTCCACATTTCTGAATTAAACCTTGATCATTGTGTTGAACCACAGTTGGTTGTAAATATAGTTCAAGAATCCTGAGGAAGTCAGTAACCCCAATCCCTGACTGGAATCTAACAAAATTGTTTTGAAGAAACTGACCTACGCGTTCAAGTAATGTCTTAGGGTCTAACGAGTAATCTAAGTTTGATATCCATTGAGAATAGAGTGCGATGCTTTTCATGAAAAGGCTGTTATTCTGCCATCAAGTCATCTGAGCAACGAATGGTTTACGGACTTCCGACATCCAAAACACTCGGGGCCTTCTGACGAAAGGACGACACCAGTTTTTGCCAACTGCCTTTCTTATTTACCACAATTGGAAGAGAAAGGTCCACCTGATGGTCCTTAAAGAAAAACTTGATTCCAAAAGTGTCTCTTGAAGTTACATTCATTTTGGAAACCAAGAACGGAAATTCACTCTTCTTTATTATACTAACAATTTGCCACTTCATCTGTCTAAGGTTTCCATCAAACTGCCTAAACAACTCCTCTATGGCTAAGTCTGATTGTTTTTGGAACTCATTCATTGGTAATACAGCAAATTTTCCACATTTGTTGGTTTCGAGAAGCATGATGTCTTTTTCTTTTAACTCTTTTTTCACGGAAGTGACTTTCAATTATCCCTTCAGTCAGTCCTGAAAGACGAATAAACCAGGGAAGACATACTTTTCATCTATGTTTATTCCAATGCTTAAATGTTTAACCACCGATGTCGATTCCAATTTTTCACGGAAGAAACTTTCCTAAAATTTCTACGGGCAGTCCTGAAAGACGAATCAACCAAAAAAGACATTCTTTCATCGATGTTGATTCCAATGCTTAAATGGTTAACCATCATGTTGATTCTAATGCTCAAATGTTTAACCATCACCAGCTCGTTTGCACCCAACCTTTTGTTTAGCCTTCCAGTAGACGCTTTTCAGCACGTCGGGTTCAAAATTGTCAACACTCGCCGGTTTGAACTTCTTTATTAGGTTCACGCTAACTATTGCCTTTCGTGCCTTCAACATAAATCTTGCACGCATAGTACATATTGACACCAATGATCGACACAATGGTCGAGATAGCCCTAATGTCTAGTGGGTTTGGTCCAGAGCACTGGCCAGCTGGCGTGGGTAAGTAAAGATTGGATTGGAGTGGATTAAACTAACATTCGGACTTAGTTTATATTAGTACTAATTATTGTAGAGACCATTGGGCCCAGAACCAGAGGGATTTATTTTCCTAAAAAACAACAATATACCAAGCGGCCTGGCGACCGCACAGGGTTGCCTGCGGCCATATCACACACGAGAGTTGTGCCCTCCACGTCTCCCCCCCCCCCCCACAGAATGTACTGCACCCAAACACCACACTGCATCGCACTAAAGGTTCAACCTCCGGGGACACACCACCCCTCTGCCACGCCTGGTTCTTTGCACAGGAGTGGTACCGGAGTCATGTTCATTGCGCTGGAAGTTATGACTTGTAGGCGAAGGTGGCTGTTGAGGTTGAGCCGATCCTTGAGCTGCAGGTGCAGGGGGTTGTCGAGGTGAAGCCCGTTCCTGCACTGCAGGTGCCGCCGGCTCTTGAGAAGAACCCAGTCCTTGGGCCTCTTCTCTTGCGGTTACGTCTTCATTGCCTGTCCTGAAAGGCTCGCAAGTTTCTCCGATCGCACTGCCAGATTGCTCTCTCATCAGTTTTCACCACATACGACCTGGGACGTTGCACTGGACTGAGGACAGTAGTAGCCTTTACCTGTCCTGAACAAACCCAGATGCAGGTACTGTCTTCCAGCCTGATGGCGGCGATCGTAGTCGGTGGCTTGCTGACGCTTGATCTTTGCGTCCTTGGTGGCCACCTCCTACTGTGGCTTGCTACTTGGCACCAGCAATCTCCAGCTTGCAAATTATATAGTTTTTCTATGTGTAGGGCTGTGCAACCTGAAGGGGCCTTTAATCAAGCACAGTCTAGTCCACTTATAACAATATCGAAATGCCAAGAAAATACCATCGTTGTAACCAATAATTGTTATAAGCGGGTTGAGAAAAAAAAGACAAAAGAGATCAAAGAATTTTATTTGCAGGCAAGTAAGGTAGTGCAAGTGCAACTACTTGTTTGCAGAAAAGCCATAGTCTGTCAGCTTTGATTGCTTCACGCAAAGCTGGCACGCATCTCTCTAGAGCATCTAGGTGCTCCACGTAGCTTAGCGGGAGGTTCTTTGCGAAAACAATGTCCCGGAGGGACTGTATCATCCGCTGGGCCTCCTGTGATGACAGTACCTGGGTAGGCTCCTCAACCGCATCGTCAGAGTCGTCGCTGTCACCGCTGTCCGCGGAACGTACACGCGCGACGATCGCCTCATCACTGAGGCACTCGGACGTTTCCACAATATCGTCTGCATGAAGGGAGTCGTCCAGACCCGATGCATCTTCGTTAAGCGCCGACCACAACTCCGGCACCCCTTCATCGTCGGGCGCTTCGCAGGCCTCTACTGGCATCTCTTCCTCCTCGCCTGCTTCGCTCGTGTGACACCGTCGAACGAAGCCCGCCTCCCTGAAGCAGTTTTGCACCGTGGAGGCACGTACTCCACACCACGCTCCGAAAATAAATTGCACGGCCATCAGTAGTGTTATTTTCATGTCTGGTTCCCGGCCTCCCTGTGCAGCGTTTTCCACATTCAACAGAAGCCTGTCCAGGCTTCTGTTGAATATGGACAACGCCTCCTATTGAAGGCGTTGTCCATATTCAACAGAAGTTGGCGTGATCGCCAACTTCTGTTGAAGTTGGCGATCACGCCGGCGTCTATGGGCTGCAAGCCTGCCGTGGTGTTAGGTGGAAGGAAGAACACTTCCACGCTTGCGCACCACGGCGGCGGCGGTGGTGGTGCGCATTTGTTCTTTTGTTTGTTTTTTTGGTTCTTCGCGTCTGTTTACTGCCCCCCCCCCCCTTTACTGTGTATTCTCTACGTATTTTTACGTAGAGAATACACAGTCCTTTCTCATTTACAGTGCTTGCAAAGCCACTGTTTTCGTGAAGCTCTTTTCAGTCCAATGCATTTCTCATGAAATTACTTGCGCTTTGCATTGAGGGTTATCGCACAGTACCATTTTGCCTTGTTCTGGCCTGTTACAATCGCAATACACAGTTCTGGTTTCGCTATTCTCTTCAAGAGGCTTTGAAAATGCCTTGTAGTGCAGCACAGGCAGAAGAAGCACACACTCGAAGAAGTGTGTGCTACTGCCTGTGCTGCGCTGACACTTTGAAATCATAGCATCCGTAAACTTTGCATCAGAGGAAATTCTCGCGATGTACATTTCCGGTCCACACAATGTAGTCGCAGTATTTCAGATTGCAAACAAACATTGCATTTGTAATTGATAGTAATGTGCATAGTTTCTCTTGAGCTGCATGCACCCTTTGCCTGGGAGAATGAGGCTACTTTTCTTCAAGTAAGTGTATCCGGCAATGGTGTAGTCCTGATCACTGTATGGGTACTTCACCTCAAGCACACCTACTCCACAACACTCGCAGCTGACAATACTGTCTGGTGATGCCCCAAGGAATGGATGGGAAGAACTTGTGTTAAGTCCAGATACTCTGTACTGAAAGTTCACATTTCGACTAGATAGTGCATCTACACACATTTTCTGCGCACCCTGTTTCTTCTCAATTCCCCAGGCTGTGGACTTTGTGAATCTGATTCTCCGGATAGCACATCCGTTGTACAAGGCTCTGCGATTGTTTTGCCAGTGATGTCGCACAAACAGCCTTGGTGTTAGAGACCATCACCCTGCCAGCATGAAAAATAAACCGGTTTTAAGCATGAAGTCTGTGACCTTGTTTCTTCCTCAATCAGTTTCAATACCTGCAATATAAACAAATGTTATTTTAAAAAAAAAACGATTAAAAGCAAACAGAAGGGATTGACAACACAAACTGAATGACGTGAATTAACCTTAGACAAAGTACAAGCAAAATGAAAACAGTCTCGGATTATATCCAAATACACCATTGTATTCGAACAGGGAGCTTCTCTTAATCCTCAGAGTGGTGTGCCAACGTTTCACTAGACGAGTGGTTTTTTGGGCAAGTTGGTTTGACATCTTATACAACCTTGTGCGCAGCAAGGACGAGGACAAAAGCAGAGAACAGGACACAACAATGCACCTTGTTGTGTCCTGTTCTCTGCTTTTGCTGCGCACAAGATTTATAAGATTTCACTAGACATTGGCACGCCGCGCTGAAGATTATGAGAAGCTTCCTGTTCAAGTTTTCTCTACCAGTATACTTTTATTTATTATTTATTTATTTACTCCCTCAGGGCCCGAAGGCATTATAGTGGGGTGTGGACAGAACATCTAAAATACAACACATAGTAAATTAGGCAGGTGAAAAAAGAAAGAAACATCAAACAAACTTGTTACTCGGAGCAGAGAACATAGTTACAAACGGCATCTTTAAACTCGGCACTTCCAACTATGTCAACGATGTGAGCGGGAAGGCGATTCCAATCCAAAGATGTTATTGGCATGAAAGACTTGTGAAAACTTGATGTGTGACAGGGAGAGATAGCTACTTTATTTTGATGATCGATACGCGAAGAAACATAAGAGGTTTCAGTTATCAAAAGTTGTCGTAATGCCGGGTTATAATGATAAACTTTATGAAACAAGCACAGTCTGGATACTTTTCTGCGGAGAGAGAGGATAGGGAGGCCAAAAGTGTTTTTCATTTCAGTCACGCTAGATGTGCGATGATAGTTGTGTAAAATGAATCGAGCGGAACGGTTTTGAACGGCTTCAAGCGATAATGCAAGTGATTTGGCCGGATCCTAAATGGCAGCAGCGTATCCTAGTTTATTGCGGTGCAAAGATTTATAGAGAAGCAGTTTTAAGGAGGGGAGCCAAAGAGAAATTTCTTTTAAAAAAGCCTAGCATGCGGTTAGCTGTATTAGTTACATATTTAATGTGAGTGTTCCAAGAAAGGTTGTTATTTATGTATACGCCAAGATATTTCTATGATTTACGGGTTCCAGTAAAACATTGTCGATGTGGTAAGACGGACAGGTGTTATTTTGACAAGGGACTTGTAGATTTGCACTTATTAATATTGAGTTTCATTCTCCATTTAGCACACCAGCGCGAAATATTGTTAAGGTCCGTCTGTAGTGATTGAACATCAGAATCATTAGTTATTTCAGAGTAGATGACACAATCGTTGGTGAAGAGACCAATAATTGATGAGATATGTGCTGGGAGGTCATTAATGAAGATTAGGAACAAAAGAGGACCTAAAACAAAACCTTGTGGCAAATCGCTGTTGTGACTTCATTGGATTGAGACAAGTGCAGTAACTGACAGTACGGAAAACTGGTGAAAAAGTAAATTAGTTGACTGAATGCTTGCACAGTGTGATGTTAGTCTACCGTCAAGAGGGGCGATTGTCTCTGCGCTGTAGATGAGGAATTTTGCCAGCGCAGTATAACTGCTAGCCTGAGGGTCTTGAACATGCGTCACGCACTATAAAGAAAATAGTGTCGCCAATGAAAAAGCTCAAAGCACTTGGCCAGGACTACGACTGGGGGCGGTGTTCGGGCTTTAGGCAATACCATATCAGCCTGAAGGGTGCAAATGTGCTCAGTTGGTATGGACTCGTTCAATTCTAGGAATGATACCGTCTATTATGTGCACTTGGCCCCCACCAGTTGCAGTCTCGGTCATATCTGCTCCAAGTGGGTCTGCACAGCAAGACTTACTGCGCTAGCTTGCATATAATATGTTCAAAGTATACAAATTTAAGCTTCCTAACGAGCTCGTCAATGTGTGCACTATCTCGGCTCACAGGGAGGATTAGGGAGCCCTTCTCACAGTACATCCTAAGGTGATCCATCTTGAGGTCTAGCAAAAACATTCCAGCTGGCACTGAGAGTAATGTGAATGTTTTTTTCGCAGGTGGTTATTCTCACCCTCTTTGATTATGTACTCATCCATCTTCGCAGCGATCAGCTCCCTTGCTGAAGTGTTTTTTCCCGCCTCGGGGCTTTTAACCTCAACCAGGATCGACGGCACATCATTTACCTCTGCAACACCATCAGAGCTGCACCCCAGCCAGGGTACAGGTGGATTTACAACGAGTCTGAACCTTCGGACACTGCTTCCCGTCATTTCTGTGTATTTTTCCAAGGCAGGTCCTTCGCACCGTTTCCCATGCCGGGTCGCCTTATTTCCTGGGAAGCTTTCGCAGTACATCAGCTGGACCTTTCCTGCCCACGACCGGTGTTCCGTAGGGAGAAAGGTGAAGTAGGCATGACAACTGCTAGCAGTAATGCGCAGCTTGCGCTCACGTTGCCTACGACCGCCCTTTTGTAAGAGTGTGTCATGGCAAATGGCTGCTGCCTCATCAGCTGTCACGGCAACATGTATTTTGTAAAACTGCTGCTCTTGAGGTGACAGATTTTCCCACATGAACTTGTTGATTCTGAAATGCCCGACATTGAGAAAAGCAACGGTGTGAAAACTAACTTGTTCATACTGTTTTACACAGGTGCTGCGACTTATGCCGAGGAAGAAATTGGTGTCGGCAGCACTTACAGCTCCGGAGCTGCCTTCTGGACTTTTGCCATGGTTGCTGACCTCACTTATTTTCCTGCCTTTCAGGTGAAGGGCAAGAGCAGATTCGGTGGCACACGAAAGGAGATCGCTACGTATGTCCTCCAGCACCTTATCGTCCACTTGTACCTCCGGCATGGCGTGAACGTGACAGAGTTCTTGCAACATCTTCGGCTCGTACACCTGCGTTGTCCGTAAATGACCCCAGGCTTGCTTCAGGTCCGTTGGAGAGGGTTGCTCGATGTCCCAACACTAAAAACAAAGTCAGTGTGAGCATGAGAATTAAGATGAGTGCAGCAAGGCATGTAGTTGGGCCACATACATTTTGACAACACATGAAAAACATGCACAAGAAAAATTAAGTTGTGCACACACACCGCTTCGTTGAAATCTGTTTGATTGGTAAATCTTCTATTTTATTTTTAGGCTTTCGTGTGCATGTATGTCAGTATTGTGCATATTTACTTTGATTTGTTCATGCATGTTTCATGCCGTTCTTTACATCAGAATTTAGGCAAGACAATGAATGCTTCATATCGAAGCCAGGCAGATAAATATTGTGTGGTCTGCCGTCTCTTTTCAACTTCCAGTCGACCACAGGCTAAACGGACCAGATGAGTAAATCCTGTCATAATCTGCAGCTTCACTTGTACTTTTTGTGCCGCTCTTGGCTCCGGATACAAGCAGAATCCCAGAGTCTGGCAGATGATGCGTAGTCCAGATGAATAAAATAAATAAAGAACTAAATATGTTTTCTCTGTCCCTTTTTGTGCATATTACAGTGCCTGGGACGCGTCTCAGAATTCTCAGTGTCCTATAGTGTCCATGCATTTCAACTTGTTCGGTAGTTGCAACATAATACGTCACTGGAGCCAGTCGGACATTTAGTCAACCATTGTAGTTTTGGCAGTTGGTTCCAGGATTGTCGGCAAAAAGGTCGCCGTTGTCACAACAGCCCAATATTGCTTCTGTTGTTTGCGTCGACTGTCGGGATGCAAGGTGACCAACGACAGAACATGCTTGTCCTGCATCCAAGTGTGCTGGCGTGACATTGCCGGGACTGCAGCTGGCAAAGAAATACAATATTGCTTGCGTTGTTTGTGTCGACTGTCAGGATGTAAGGTCACTAACGACAGAACAAGCTTGTCCTACATCCACCTGTGCTGGTGCGAGACCACAGGGATTGCTGCTGGTAACTAAATGCCCCAGTAGTGGCTTGTCGGGCAGAAATCGAGTAACCAACAGTGAGGATATGGCAGACACACCAGTTGGACATATTTCAGGCACCACGTTTATGCTAAGAATTACCCTCGTACAGTGAGTCTTAAAAATCCCAAGAAAGAATTGCAATAGGCAGACATGTACACCTTTGCCAGCCATTGCTTTCGCAGACGTGTGTCAGTGACTGCTGTGTTCATTGAATCAAACAGGTGGCACACTGGATGCCCATGACTTACCACACTACTGAAGCGATAAATACCTACCTGTTGACCCTTCTACAGGATACCCATGTTTCCCATAACAGCATAACTGCTTGGTGCCCTGAAAGATTTGATGCCAAACACAAAAAACAAAACAAAGTCGTAGCCAGTACCTCTCAAATACGAAGTGAAGTAATCCATATTTTTGTTTGCTTTTTGCCTCAGTTCTAAATATCACAATGATATCTCTGAAATGTGCACATAGCAGCAGAGATGGTGTTCGCAAAACATAGGAAAGAAACTTAACACAATGGTCTCACCGGTTTACAAACAGCATCAGAGCAACTGCATGTTTGCACCGTTGAGATGCGCCTGCCTTGCATGAGCAGAGTGCCTGAAATCCCTCCCCAAAAAGAACCAGATTAAGTCAATCAAAAATATAATTTGGTAGGGCATATTCGTGTCTAGCTCGTGAGAACGCTTTCACGATGACTATTTGTTGCCATTGTAGCTCAAATTCTAAACAGGATATATGTAACAGCAACAAAAATATGTGCGATCGACGTCTGCAAAGCTCCCAACAAGGTAGTTGTACGGCGTCGTAGGGACGTGCGAGCATGTTCGTATGAACACCGCATCATGCCGATATACGCGCCTACATCTCTATGAATGTCGCACATACAGCGTATTAGAGCATATCACACAAGACTGATAAGACTGGCGACACTGTTCATTCTCGTGCCTCATTTAGGTTATTCTAGTAACGCGCACAAGTTTCCAGCGTGGGTACTACGATAACGAATCTACATAAATGTACGACTTGCCTCTACCTTGCCGTCTTAAAAGACCGTGCATCGCAGCTCGTGTTGCTTTTGTTTCGGGCTGCTCGTCTGTACGCAGAACGCTTGTATTGTGAGCGAAGACGTGGAGTGCGTGTTGATGCCACAACACATAAGGTGACCGGCGTTCAACACCGCTTCGCCTTCAACGATGCACTGTATGCGACAGTCGCCTTCACCTGTGCTTCAGCAATGTCTCTAAAGTTAAAACCAAAGCTTCAGCCATGCCACTATTTAGAACAAGCTCCGAAACAGCAGCAAACACGTCCTACAGCACCCCGTCGTGGCCATCGATCATCTAGTTGACTGCCTTTTTGGATTTCTCAGTGGCACCCCCTATAGTTTGTGAAAGTTGCGAATTCCGGTACATTCAACATCAGTGGGGTCGATGGTACCAATACCCGGCCGGCTTAAATCTGGATAATTGGAGTCGTCTACACTAGAAAAGGACTCCGTGAACATTTTGTTTAGTAAAGCTGCACATTCGCATGTTTCTATCTTTTCACCGTCAATGTTTCTTAGCTCTAGGACGATTTTCTTCGAAGGGTTTACAGTATTCCAAAATTGCTGAGGATTGCTGCGCAACATGGAGGGCAAGGTACTGTTGAAGAAACGAAGTTTAGCCTCTTTAATAGGTGTCTTGTATATAGCAGCGGCTGAAAGATACGCTGCCCAGCGATGTTCAGCAATGGAATGCACAGAAAGTATTGCGGCCCGGAACAGTCTTTTCTTTTTGTTTGAGAGTTTTCTGAGAGTCCCATTAAACCAAGGGGACCCAGGACAATTTCGTATAGTTCATACAGGGATGTATTTACTTGAAAGTGAAGAAACCTTATATTTAAATAACGCCAAGTTAGTCTCAATAGAACGCCCAGAAAACTCTCGTAGATATCCACTCAAGAAAACACAGATTTCCGTATTAATGACCGGGAAATCTGCACAAGCATAATCAAAAGCACGCTTAACCTCGACTCGTAAAAGAGACTCCGGTAGATTTTAAAAAAAGTGCAGCAAAGAATGATCGCTCAGACCAGACAAGTAAGAGTTGGGCAATATTAACTTGCGTGACGTGGTCAACACAACATCCAACAGCGTTGCAGAAGAATTCGAAATTGGAGTGGGCTGCGTAACAATTTGCGAAAAACTGAAATCCGCAAAAAAATCTAGAAAGTCATTTGATTCCGTAGAAGATGTACTCTGGCGAGGGCCATCGCTTGACCAAATTATGTCTGGGTAATTGAAGTCTCCCAACATAATAATTGGAATGTTAGGAAAACGAACAGTGATTGCGTTGACGACATCGTGAAGTTGAGATACAAAAGACGCATTCTTTGAAGGAGGCCGGTAGCAAACACCCAAGACATATTCGCAATGGTTTGAACAGATACATACCCATATTATTTCTAGCTCAGTCACTATGTTTACAAGGAAAGAAGAAATGGGATCCGCGATAGCAATCAAAACACCGCTGCCAGTTTTACCCTCTCTGTCTTGCCGATAAATGTTGAACTTTTTATAACTGGGCATAATTTCACCATCACGAATCTTACTCGTCAGCCAAGTTTCAGTTAAAACAACAATGTTAGCGCCTGATGAATCAGTGATAGACCGCAAGTCATCCCCTTTATTGATAATACTCCTGATATTTGTAAAAAGAATGGACACTTTTGAAAGCCGAAAGTTGCATGTGACCACTACTCCTCGCTACATGCTATGACGCAGTTGTTGAAGGATTTACGTGTATAGTTCTATTAGCTGTTGTCGCAGTCACGGGTGCACTGCTGATACGCTGGACCACCTGACGAACGCTGTCAGTCAATGGATCGTAAGTATAACATGCTTGGCCAATAAACAGTTTGTTGTATCGCAACTTGAAGGTTACGTTTTGTGAGACGCCAAATTCATAAAGCTACCCTCTCGCTTGCCGCATCGTGGGGCGAAAATCCTCGTTCACTGTTGTCCCTCCGATCTTAAGTGCTACGCGGGAGTTCAAAATCTTATCTTTGAGTCTGTACAATGCAAATTTTGCTATGATCGGTCTACAATTTTCCTGCGGAAAGGTTCCCAATCTGTGTGCCCGTTCGATGAACTTGGGGGCTATCTCTGATTCGACTGAGCGACAGATTATCTCAAGAATTTTCCCTTGTGTTTGAGCCCATGTCACCGTCCGTGAATTAGCTACACCATGAAAAATCGGGTTTGAATGCCTTGACCTGTCTTCGAAGTCGTTCATGCGACTGTGCAAGCAATATTGTCTTCCTGTACAGATTGTATCTCTCTATGTGCCTGTGCAAGTTCGTTGCTGATACCAGACATTCTTGTCTCAACAAGGTCAATCCTTTTGCCAATGTGCTCAATTTTGTTTTCCAGTTCCACTTGGTTAGCTTTAATTTCGTTAACCATTTTTATTAGTCCCGACTGCCCTTCTATTTTTACTGAGTGCGCAGAAAGATCCTTCAGGAGTGTAAACATATCGGCGAACTGTTTCGCTTGTACATCCGACATTGGGCTTGGATTTAGTTTGTCTCCAGACAGCAATAATAAGACGGAGCGCACAGAATAGACGCACTCGACAAGAAGTTGCACACACGTGCCGGGGCATGGCAGCACAACAAGAAATAGAATGTCGCTTTTGAATCCGAAAAGGTGTTTCTTACTAACCTGCACGATAAATGGAAGGTGATTACACGACATGGTTCGTGCAATGCTGCCATGCCAATGCCTACTAGAACTTCAAGGCCTGCGCGTCTCATCCGTGACGTCACACACTTTGACCGAGTGTTTTGGAACGTGGCTGCTGCCGTCGGCTAAAACGCGTTAAAAAAAAAGGAATTATGTAGTTTGCGTCAATTTTTTTTTCATGTTTTTCGTTTAGTTTTGGTTTATCACCAAAAATATCTCATAGATAAGATAGAAGGCATTCAAAATCGCGCTGTGAGGTTTATTCTGAATAAGTATTCTCGAGCAGAGAGTGTGACACAAATGAAAGTTTGTATGGGTATCGAGCCTTTAGAAAAAAGACGTAAGAAAAATAGACTTAAACTTATTTACGCTATCAACAATGATTTAACTGGAATAGACAAGTCTAATTATCTAAAAATGCCCCACTATATATTGAGTAGGAGGGACCACGTAAAAAAAATACGCGAAATAAAATGTCGAACTAACTATATGATGTTTTCTTTTTTTCCGAGAACTATATCGGAATGGAATGAACTGCCGTCTGATATTGTATCAGCTAACAGTTACTCTTTTATTAGCCTTAATAATGCAATGTAAGTTTCTGTGTTAAGTACATCATTGGTTTTTTCGTAATATTGCTATTGTGTGCTGGTGTGAATCATGTTTATTGATGTTGTTGGAAATTGCTGATGTGTGCTGTTATGTGACTTTCCAATTTATAATGATATATGTGAATCATGTAACCCACTCCTCTGCTGTAATGCTCTGGCGCTGCAGAGAATAAATAAATAAATAAAATAAATAGTTTAGAAGCCTTGACTAGTTTGCAGAGCAAAAAAAGAGTTTTTAATGGTAATTGAAGCCTGGAGACACGGTGTCTCGTAACTTACCTTTAATGTACTTTCTCTCATCCTAGCCATCCGGCAGGGGCAAGTTTCTGTGGCATTAAGATTTAAAGGTGATACAACATACATTTCGTAACGCACGTCTTTATTTTTGTCCGAGTGCACTGAATCATTTCAGAGTTTGCAATTTCTTCAGATGCACTGCAGCTTTTCTAGACCTCAACTGGTCAGTCTTCATTTGCACATAGTTCTTAAGTAATGTGTGGGCGGCTGCCCGCAGGATGTTGCTAAGCACTGTGTCATGGTGCTGCCCATTGTTGCAAATGTCTAGGTCTTCGTTGTCCAAAAGCAGGTGCCTTGACAAACTTAGAAGCACCTCTCTTTGGTTGCCTTCAGCATGAAAGCGTGTGGCATTTTCTTTTAATGTGAGCTTTTCTAGCACAAGCTGCGTGTGCAAAACAGCGTTGATGACAACCGACTGAGGAAACTTGAGGCCACCTCTCGTGAGGTTTTCGATGAGGACGTTCCTGTCCAGTTGCAGTTCCCTTTCTTCCGTTACGAGGTTCAGCGCACATGCCTCACAGGGAATTTCCTTGAGCGCTGCATGCGCACAAAAGCCTGCTATGTATGCTATAGCTGGCAAACTCGGTTCTTTTTCTTTTAAGTCATCTTCTGTTATTTTGATGTTGTAGTCTTTCATCAGTTTGTCTGCATCGCGAGTCACACCGGATGGCTTGCACAATTCTTGCATATCTGGGAAAACCAGCGAGTCCTGAAGCCTCAGTTTTGTCTCGGACTCAAATATCTGCTGGACCGAGATGTGGTAATTTGTCCCAGACAGGCGACGATAGCAGCCAAACCTGTCCTCTAGACTCTCCGTCTGGAATTCGCCTAGTAAAACATACTCAAAGTTTAGCTCCTCGAGGCAGTATCTCGTGACTTCAACAAGTGAGTACGATGTCAGTCGGAGCGCCGTGTGTGTGTCTGTTGTTAATGCCCCAGTATCCATTTTGACAGTGCCCCATATGTCAAGCCAGTTCACAAAATCATTGAGGAACTCCAACTGCATGTCTGTCAAAGCTCTGACTGGTTCTTGATTGGGGTCCCGAAGGCGCCTGCCTTTGCAAGGAGTTTGCACATTGACAATGCTCCACCACCGATGTACCACATCAATTAAGTCTGCGGTTTCTGAATCATATGGCAAACCAAGTTGCCTTCCACGTGTTCTAAGGGCTTCCGCAACGAATGGACTCATCACCTTCAGGGCAAGTTTTACATTCTGGCGTTCAATGTTCGATGGATGTAACGCTTTGTACGTCAGCCCATAGCCAAATTTTGACAAATCTTGTTGCTCAGAAGCATGTAGATCACGGAGCGCCTTAAATGAGGCTCCTTTTATCTCCACCTGCGACTTAGTGCTTGAGAACTCTGGATAGAAAATGCAGGTGTCCAGATGTTTTTGATTGATCCAGTTGTTCCTGATACACTTCAACAGGTGTACAGTGTCTACAATGTAGAACAATGGTCGTGAGGCATCTGCTGGATGTGGGTACACTATATCTAGCTTCTTTTTTGAAAACAAGGACATCACCTTTCTGTTTATTGCATTATTGTCTGTGATCACCGCAATCACAGTGAGCCCCGTTTCCTCAAGTCCTAGAATAACCTTTTGTACTACTTCATGCAACCGGCTCGCATCAATCCTAGAGACTGGCAAAATGTGGACCACATCCTTGTGCGCTGAAAGTAAGGACTGGGTCATGAAGACATGCGCAGTTTTCGCAGCTTCGGAAGTGTTTGATGCGGTTCCGGCCAGAGAGCCTCCTTTGTACTCAAAATACTCTTGAATGTGGATTTCATCCATCATTAATGTTACTACTTTTTCGTGTGGCTTTAGGAGGCCTGCCCTCTTCTTTATGTAACGCAGGAATCCTTCATCATTCTGCTCATTTGCTGGGGTTGCATTGTATTTGCTGCAAAGCTTCATCACTGTGGACCTGTGAGGCAATGTTAGTTTCCCACTGCTACGAACAAATTTGTATGCATGAGGCGAGATAGTGTAAAATAAGCTTGAGAATACGAGAAGTTCCGTAGAATACCTGAAAGCTGTTCCTTTAAGCAGCAGGTGCAGTTGCTCCATCAGGAATGCGAGCGCTTCCGTTTTTTCTTGCGGCAAAAGTTTGTTGCTTGCGAGGTCGTCCAGAAGCGAAAAAAGTAACTCGACACAAGCTTTCAGTTTTTCGTTTTTTTCGCACACGTCTGGGGCTTTGAACTCTTGCACTCTGTCTAGAACACATTGAAGTTGTCGCATGTCGTCCAATGTCTCGGGAATGCTGACTTCATCAAAGCACAACGTCACTCGTCGCCAAGAGGCAGTCACTTTCATGGTGTCCGTAACAACGACGGAGTGTTCAACTTCCGGGTGTCCCATGCTGTCATCTATGTGCACAAACAGAACCGCCGATTTGGCTTTCTGTATCAGCCAGAAGTCTGCGACGTGAAGATCTGGAAGCCGTGAAAGGAACTGGTCGTAGGACGACACTCTGTTCTTTTGCTCCTCTTCCTTGTGTGCTGATAGTGAGAGCTGGATGGCTTCTTGTAGCCGCGTTGCCTCAACACGCTTCCTCTTGGCTTCCGGCTTTTCTCGAACTGGCCCACAGTCAGGCAAGTAAGCAGGGCTATTGGGAAATATTGTGGGCACTGCATCTGGTGTCAACCGTGTAAGGCTCATGGGAGCTTCTATAGTTCTTCCATCCGAGTCAGTATACGAAGTGGTAGTCCTCAGGTACTCTTTCTTGAAATGTAGCTCACAGACCTGCAAATAACGGAAGGAGGGAGCGCTGTTTAAAGGAGGGGCTGACAGCTGAAATGCATTGAGTGTATGTTCTCTAATGCATGCGAGAAAGTCTTGAGCAATCTGCTTTATTCCGCAGTGGTTTTGAAGAGAGTGCAGTCGAACTCCTTAAAACCAATCTTTTTTTAGCCTTTATTATCTAGGAGGCTGCCTGACTGGCGACCGGCATGCTCAAGACCATGTAGCAAGTAGTTACGGCGATTTCACGCCGAACAAGACAGACGCTGGCGTGAAAAGGTCCGATGACTTAAAGAAACAATGACGCTATTGAGTCACACATTTTCCTTAAAGGCAATCATAGCACCAAAAGAGGGTCTGCGATGCCGGTTAGCACCACATGCTGAAAATAAATATTTTGCAGTGCTACCACGCGATAACGTTGAAGCGCACGAAAGCGGCATGCTATAAAATAAAACCAACTGTTGTGCAGCTTATGAACTTTTTGAATAAAAAAACAAACGCCAAAACAGTTTTAGGGACTATCGACGGTCGAAGCGAAGGTCACGACCGACGATGCACTGCCTCGCGCAAGTGAGAAACAAAAATTCCTCTCCGCTGTTGTTTCCAAAGCGGCATGACAGGCGTGTTAAAACCGACCCACGACTAAATCCCCCCCCCCCCCCCCTTTTCTCCCCTTGTTGCTACTAAAAGCTTGAATTCTCTTAAGGGGGGACACTACCCAGAAAAAAAAAATTCTGCAAAAAACATTGATTTTGAAAAATTATATATTTACATCCATCTCCATCCAGAGAGTATTCCCAGAAATTTTCACTAGTTTACACTGCATAGTTAATTTTTTATAAATTATTTTCTGTCCACCAAAGCTAAAGAAAAGATAGGGTTTGGAGCACTTTGAACACATTTTTCTCCATTCCACTTTTTGGTATAATTTCATTTTAGTCAATCGTTTGATAATGGCAATACAAGGAAGGCTCGTTCTTCACTTTTCCAGACTGAAATTTAACAAGGAATGCGCCTATGGAGTTTGTTTGTCACTTTACGGATGTCTTTTATAAAAAATGTTGACATTTTGTCGGAGACACAGAAGACCAAAAAGTTGACCAATTTTGCAGAAGAGAAAATTGATAGAAATCAGTGACTTTTTACAAAAAACTTTCCATAGGCGCACCTCCTAGGCATTCTGCTACATATCTAGCACATAAAGATCTTGAATATTGTGATAGTTTTCCAACGATAGATTAACTAAACAATGTAGGGGTGTTGCTGATAGAAGCTGCCCTAATTTCCTTCCGACTTAACCGACAGACCTGAAATTTTGTTATGCACCCACTAGCATGACCACCAGCCTTCCCTATAAATTTAATTAATTTTAAGCCAAGGGTTCAAAAGTTGACCCTCCCAGGGGGTGTCTCCCCTTAACAATCTTACCTTGGGATCACGCAAGGTGGCGATCTCAATGTCGTGGCGACGTACCGCACGTTCCCACTTTATTCTTCTGTCGTCGTCTTTCGGAAACGAGAAGACACGAACCTTCGGCCCGGTATCGTAATTCCCGCGACAGTTGGGAACACAGCAACGGCCCATCTTGTTTCGTAAACCAGCCAGTGCACAGAACCGACAAGGTCACAAGTGCTCGCTCACATCGGAACCACAGTGCACATGGTTTCACGTAAACAGCAACCGAACGCGCACCAAACCGACAAGGTCAGAACTGCTCGCTCACATCGGAACCACAGTGCACATGGTTTCACGTAAACAGCGACCGAACGCGCACCGAACCGACAAGGTCACAACTGCTCGCTCACATCGGAACCACAGTGCACATGGTTTCACGTAAACAGCGACCGAACGTGCACCGAACAAAAGAATGCTTGAAGATGACAGTTGTGACCGTTGACGCCGCTGCGCGACCGGCCGAGCGAGCAAAGTTAGCGACGGCGCCGCTAGCGGCATCTGCTGGGCAGGCGGCAAACTAACGTCGCGAAATCGTCGGGCAAGGTGCGGTGACGTCAGAGCATGGAAAAAAGCAAGCGCGCAGGCCTTGGAGTTCTAGTAGGCGTTGGCCATGCCCACTGACGAATTTTCAGTCGGTTGATGCTCTTGTATGCAGTGGTGCTGGTGGCGCTTCTGTCGATGTCGTCGGTGACGACACCAAGCCGAAACTGACGTGATTACCATTGCTCCCCTTGGTGTTTTGTTTGGAATACACCATTGTAAACTTATACCAGCTTTCCCACATCATTTTCCCTTTCATTAATAGACATGATCTACATACATACCTCGGGCTCGATACTGATTCCACTGGCCACATTCTCGCACTCTTTCAGGACGTCAGCCGATGATGGCAGCAGACCATTTTTGTAAATATTGCACAGTAGTGTTGACTTGTGCTTGGAAGCTGTGGGTTTGTAGCTTTCAGCATAGTCGTCAAGAAGTGAAAGAAACGCTGGGTTTGTATCTGCTGCGTCCACATCTGCAAGAACCTGGGCCCACTGTAGATCGCTTGGTCTTGTAGGTGCTGGTTTCGGGTACCGCAGCGCTTGTAAGTTTGACGGCTCAGCTTCGTCGATGCATCGCTTTTTTGCAGTTGCAGAGAAGTCCACTTTGGTAATGGGCACACAGGCCAGGTTGCTGCAGTAGGCTGGAAGCTCTGCGTTTTCTTCGCCGGTGCCAACTTGCTCAACTCTGTGCTTCACGACTACCTCCAAATAAAACAACACGGCTCCAATGTGAGAACATGCCTCGCCAAGCCCCCCATGCAGTCGCAGTGGGCCAGAACCACCTCACCATCTGGTTTCGACAGCAACCAGGGCTGCAAACAAGCTTCTCTTGCACTTTGCAAATGGTTGACCTAAATGGAATCGCAAAAATAGAAATTGTAGCAAAGCATTTTCACTCAACCACTTTTGCATAAAATTCTTCAATCGCATGTTTATTCACAACACTCAATGGCTGGTATTTTTGCAAGAGTGGAAATGAAACTTGTAGGCATGGTGGCAGTGATTCACTGGAGAGAATACCTGCGCTTTGTACAGACCGCGACGGTGTCAGTGCAAACGGGCGATCGCCGTATTTTGATATTGGTCTTAGAACCGAAAGGCTCTCATGAAGTTTCCTTTTTTTTTCGAAAGTGCTCTCTTGGCGCAATAATGAAGGCGGTAAAATATGCCCGCTAGTACTCTTTCCGTCTAAAATGCGGAAATGCTCGCTTGTGTTCACGTTATTAGTGTTGCGATGTGTTCATGAAGGTATATCCCCCCCCCAGACCAAGTAATTCGTCATATCACTGGTTTTATTAAACTATACTGCATCATTAGACAACAGACACCTCTTGCTTACCTTTCCAATGACTACAACGTCGTCGTTAGGCAAAGCTTTCAGTTGTGGAAGCTGTATCCACCCACTGGCCAGATAGCTATGTGCCTCCAGTCCTTTCTGAGCTTCAAACTGATCCCTGGTTATAAAGCTTGTCTTGTCAACAATATAGTCCCTAATATCAATGTCTTGCACTTTCGGGTACAGGTCGTGCTCTATCACTGTATCGTCGGCATCAAACGGAAGCGGGTCCATACCACCGCTTAGCATGACCTCGGCAAACTTGCACCGTATTCACTTAGTATGACTGCCATCTTCACGATTTCATAATTTTCAAGCCCTGCAGCAAGAAAAGAACAGCAGCCTGAGCACCTGCACTCCTGTCAAACTGAAAACTCGTACATGACGCACGCCCGCCCGATAGAGAGGTGGCCGCCAAAACGGTGCGCGACCCTGAAGGCCCCGCGGGCCTCTTTCGTCCGCCCCCTCCCCTCTAATCTCTCGAATACGGACATGACGTCATGTGCAACCTATGTATATGAAGTTAAAAGGGTGATTGCCAACCATTGTGTACTGGCAGCATCCCGGAGAAGTGGCCATGTCAGCTTACTGTTCTCATTCTACGCCTTGTCGCGGTTCGTTCACAAGGCAAGCAAGCAGTTTTGGTCTCCACTCCATGGCACTGCCAGTGTGAGAGCCGTCGGCAATTGCCTGTTCACCTTTATATAAATCATTACTGTAATGATAATGCAAAAATTTATTTCTGTAAACTATCCTTTTTGTTGCCATTGCCTCAGAGTGCTGCAATGTTAAAGTGGATGACGTGAAGCTCGGAAACTTCTACGGGCTGGTGTAAAGCGAAGCCCCTGCTCAAATGGATGGCTGGTTGCTCCATTGTTCACATTTACTTCATGCAAAACTATGTATCTTTTCCCATATGCAGGCTGTAGTTGGATCACTGTCTATGTATCAGCAGTTCAACTTCAAACCACTCCTCATTAGATGTTTTCTTGGAATGCAAAGGTTGCTTTCGTTGCTGTAGAAGAACATACATTTTCATGAATCGCTTCCTACCTCTTGTATAAGCATAAAACTCTTCTTGTGGGGATTAAATAGTAATATTGACTACCGATAGCAAATAGAGACTTGCCACCATACACAACACTCCTAATTTGCTAAGTTTTCAGAGTATAAATCATGGTTGCAATGCAAATTTTTTGACTACTTTATATAATGGTCTTTTATTACTGTTTACCAAGTGCTGAAAACACCGTTTTGATCAATCAAACTTGTTACCACCAAAACTTTGAAGCATCACACATTGTGTAAAAAATGAAGAATACTTCACTGCCTCTCCACCTCTGTCCATTACGGATGTGCATTGTATTCATTTGAGAGCTTTATCTTTCTCGAGTTTACGTCATCCACAGATGCCAGCAACAGGCTCTTGAAGTAGAAGTTCTTCGCCCTTTTTAGATGGAACTTCATGAAATCCTTGTTGTAGGGGACAGCTACAACCTCGCCATGGCCCTTTGACCACTTATAGAGTTGGCAGATGGTCTTGCCAGTGCAGTTTATTGCGAATTGAACTTGATGGTAGAACTTATTTCGTCCCTTTGGTAACAGCTCGAAAGCCCTATCACCATTCTTTTTTATGTCATACATTCTGGATTTTAGTAGTTCTTTACAGTTCGGTACGTTCGGACACTTCATCTCTAAAAGAGTCAAATCCATCGATGATGCCATCGGGGCTGGCTGCAAGCCATGGGAGCTCCGGACAAGCAACCAGGCCCATTTGTCGCACAGTGCAGTGATAGTCGAGCATAAATTTCCTGCCCTTTGACCACTTATAGAGGTGGCAGACAGTCTTGCCAGTGCAGTCCATTGCGAATTGAAGTTGATGGTAGAACTTATTTCGTCCCTTTGGTTGCAGCTTGAAAGCCCTATCACCATTCTTTTTTATGTCATACATTCTGGATTTTAGTAGTTCTTTACAGTTCGGTACGCAAGTCCATCAATGATGCCATCGGGGCTGGCTGCAAGCCATGGGAGCTCCGGACAAGCAACCAGGCCCGTTTGTCGCACAGTGCAGTGATAGTCGAGCATAAATTTCCTGCCCTTTGACCACTTATAGAGGTGGCAGACGGTCTTGCCAGTGCAGTCCATTGCGAATTGAACTTGATGGTAGAACTTATTTCGTCCCTTAGGTTGCAGCTCGAAAGCCCTATCACCATTCTTTTTTATGTCATACATTCTGGATTTTAGTAGTTTTTACAGTTCGGTACCTTCGGACACTTCATCTCTAAAAGAGTCAAGTCCATCAATGGTGCCATCGGGGCTGGCTGCAAGCCATGGGATCTCCGGACAAGCAACCAAACCCGATTGTCGCACAGTGCAGTGATAGTTGAGCATAAATTTCCTTCCTTTTGACCACTTATAGAGGTGGCAGACTGTCTTGCCAGTGCAGTCCATTGCGAATTGAACTTGATGGTAGAACTTATTTTGTCCCTTTGGTTGCAGCTCGAAAGCCCTATCACCATTCTTTTTTATGTCATACATTCTGGATTTTAGTAGTTCTTTACAGTTTGGTACGTTCGGACACTTCATCTCTAAAAGAGTCAAGTCCATCAATGATGCCATCGGGGCTGGCTGCAAGCCATGGGAGCTCTGGACAAGCAACCAGGCCCGTTTGTCGCACAGTGCAGTGATAGTCGAGCATAAATTTCCTGCCCTTTGACCACTTATAAAGGTGGCAGACGGTCTTGCCAGTGCAGTCCATTGCGAATTGAACTTGATGGTAGAACTTATTTCGTCCCTTTGGTTGCAGCTCGAAAGCCCTATCACCATTCTTTTTTATATCATACATTCTGGATTTTAGTAGTTCTTTACAGTTCGGTACGTTCGGACACTTCATCTCTAAAAGAGTCAAGTCCATCAATGATGCCTTCGGGGCTGGCTGCAAGCCATGGGAGCTCTGGACAAGCAACCAGGCCCGTTTGTCGCACAGTGCAGTGATAGTCGAGCATAAATTTCCTGCCCTTTGACCACTTATAGAGGTGGCAGGCGGTCTTGCCAGTGCAGTCCATTGCGAATTGAACTTGATAATAGAACTTACTTCGTCCCTTTGGTTGCAGCTCGAAAGCCCTATCACCATTCTTTTTTATGTCATACGTTCTGGATTTTAGTAGTTCTTTACAGTTCGGTACGTTCGGACACTTCATCTCTAAAAGAGTCAAGTCCATCAATGACGCCATCGGGCTGGCTGCAAGCCATGGGAGCTCCGGACAAGCAACCAGTTCCGTTTGTCGCTCAGTGCAGTGATAGTCGAGCATAAATTTCCTCCTAGCTTTGGGTTATTATGCGGGCAGAAAAGCCGGGTTTACTTTTCTCGATCAAACTCTACTTCAGAAAATGTTTTTACACTCCTCAAAGAAAGTTGAAAACTTCTAAGTTTTCTAACTTCAACTGCAAACTGAGTTGGTCCTTCCCAAATCACTACATTTCTTCTTGACATCATATATCATGTTTTCAAGCTTGTGCATGGTGGCCTGTGCTTTCACTTTGGGTAACACCCTAAGCCGGCAGTCTGTTCGCATACAAAAATGAAAAATATTGCCTTCCTTAGCTTCTGTTCGGAGCGCTCTTAGTGCTCTCATGTGTCCGAGACAGGCCTCCGTCAAGTCTTGTTGGCTCTTGTCTCCCGCATCCCTGCAGCAGGAATATTTACTTTTGTAACACGTAACTGAAGGCGCGAAACTTTTGATTGATTTAATGCACTTCTTTAATGCATTTTCATAATAAAACTTGCATTTCGCTTTCTTGCATAAAAATGCTATGTATGAATTGTATTAAAGACAGAAAACACATGAACGTGACAATGCATACCTTTTGCACCGCTTCTGCGACATCTGCAGTCTGTAGAAAAAACCAGTCATTTTCTTTTATGCAGGGAGGTGCTTCTCTCAAACATATTTTTTTCAGCCTTGTTAACTTGCAGAAGACAAAAATAATACCTACCCCATCAGCTGCTTGGTCTTCAGGTGGTGATGGAGGCATCATATCCAGGGAGGAGCTACAGATGCAAGAGCAATATTATTAGAGCACTACTGATACAGAATTGCTTTTAGATTTTTAAGTCAACTTACAGCATGGGGGCAACAGTAGTTTGGTGACATTTAATAAAATATTCCAATTAAATATTAGTTAATATTTTAATATGAATATTTAAAAACTCAAAATATGTTACTGAAGGCGTAAAGTATGTGTGCACACCAGCATGCTAGATGCAGCAGTTCTAACCAATACTTTGTAGAGAGTGCATATTGTGTTGCCTATTGAGGCAATCCGGATTTTCTCTTACTCATGAGCAGGTGACTCGTCGAAGCCATGGCCTGCAGTTGGAGGCAACTGCCAGTGGTGCTTGTGGCAGCTGGCTGCTTGCTGAACTGCAATTCCATCAATTAATGTTTAATGTGTAATTTTTTTCCCCTTCTTGCTTGCATCATCTTTGTTTTCTATTATTCATCTAAGGTAATAATTGTACTTGCTTCTTTGCACGAGCTTTCTCTTGCAATATTTCATCATAAAAGAAATTGCCAGCCATAGACCCTTCATCATCTGAGAAGTGGCATATGTACTATACTAATGGCAGTATTTTGTTTACTGAAAAAGGAAGAAGTTGAAGATGCTCCTAAGCAGATGATTTTAGGCCTATACATTCTAGACGTTAGCGCTACCTGAAGCAGGAATTGGATGCAAGTGTTGCATAAGCATTCAGGGTCAGTAAATCGGTTTTTAGTAGCACATTCTCAGCTTTAAAGTCCCTTAATGTATAGAACTTTATCAAGGCATCTATGTGGGTTGGCGCTTCATTCTGACTGCTTGCATCTTTTTCGCCATCGTCACTGAAAGAGTTTGAAGAGGAACTGTACAGTGAAGCGCACATTGCTGTTTACCGTTGACTTGCGAAATTGGCGGTGCCCGATAAAATACTTCAGACCACAGGTTCATTCCCGCCATTAGTATGGTAAAAGTTAAAGTTCCATTTGAGTCATCAGATGGCACTAAATTATGGAAAGGGTCTATTGTGGCACTAGTGCTGATGTTCATTGCTTTTGTGTGTGTTCTTCGAGTTTTAGATTATGTGGTAATGTTCTCTGATTGTGTGCTTTTATGTTTGAGTTTTTGTGTGCCTATAGTCACTCATTATTGTGCAAAGTTTATATTCATTTCTTTTTGTGCATTTTTAGCACTTGTATATCATTGGACATCTTTTTTCTTAATCTCATTTGCATGTTACATATTCTTGAAATTAATAACTTATGAGCATTATTGTGGAGGCGTTGGTAATAATAAACAGTCATTAACTGTTTTTCTTGTGTGCACCTCAAGAATTATAAGAGACAGGTCCCAGCCACATAAATATTGGCTCCACAGCACTTGTTTCTGTTCTAGGAATGCAATCGTGCGATAACAGAAGTCTGACAATGGCTTCACGCCAGCAGAATAATGCTGCTGAAAGAAGCACTTGCTTTCTTAATGCTAGAATGTAAGAATGCCAAGTTAGCTGCCTCGGTGGCTCCAAGGCAAAGGGCCAGCCTATGGATCCCCAGTTTAAGGCTTTGATTCCCGGTCATGTTTATTGCTGCTTACCCTGTGCTTGTATCTTCATATTGCAAGCTGCAGTACACACTGGGGGAAAATGTATACAGGGTGTTTTTCTTAGCTGCACCAAATTTTCAAAAAAAAAGAGAATGTGAGATAGTCGTTTGAGCCCTGGGGAAGTGTTAGGGGCCATGGCAGCCTCTAGAAAAAAGGTGAAATTAGACATTTAGTTAGCTAATTAACTAAATTGTTTTAACTTAACTTTTTAATTTTTCACTTGAGGGTACATAATGTATTTAGAGGATTGAAGATCGACCACAGTATGGTCTAGCTGTGTCGTCAAATTTGGATAAACAAATTCCTAGTAGGCGCTACGGGGTCGAGCAATGTCACTTTGGTAAATGGCATCAAACCGAAACTAAACAGGAAAGAGCGCCGGTAAAGTTATCGCTCCGCCCTTCTGGGCATGTGATTCGTCATTATCGCGGCCGACTCGCCTAAGCAAATGGAGTCAGCCGCGATGATAACGAATCGCATCCCCGGAAGGGCGAAGCGATAACTTTACGGACGCTTTTTCCTGTTTAGTTTCGGTTTGATGCCATTTATCAAAGTGACATTTCTCGACCCCCTAGCGCCTACTATGAATTTTTGTATCCAAATTTGATGACACGGCTAGACAATACTGTGGTTGATCTTCAATCCTTTAAATACATTATGCGCCCTCAAGTGTGAGTCAACAGAGCGAGCGCGGGCGGCCAAATTGCAGCGTACTCGGCTCTCGCGTCGCGATTGTTGATTCAGAGCTCTGCCTATCCCAATGACGTGTGCGTGAATGTTTTTAAACGGCTCCTCTCGACTGCACGCGGGTCAAATGAACCAAAATTAACAGCTAACAATGTGGTAGGAATCGGTAGCAACAGTAGTACTCACCCGGGGAACGAGGCACGAAGTGGCGTGTTGTTTGTTGGCACTCCCGTCGAAAAAGACAAAATAAAGGTACAAATACTATACCTATACAAGAAACATTGTGCGCAGAAGAGAATAGATACACTTAGAAGAAATAAAAAATACACTGGAATAGATAAAAATAGGTAATGAAATCGAAAAAGATTGGATTAAGAGGAGGCAAGCGACAAGGCAATGCGATCTCAAGGCAGAGCGGCCAGGCGAGAGGCAGTCTCTCCCACAATTCCTCGTACGCGGGCCGGGGTGCTTGGGGGATTTCGCAAAAGGTCTATTGCAATCCTCGACACCAGCGGTCATGACATTCCATGCTAGTATCATAAATTTACATACGAAAGTGATTGTGCTGCCTGTCGCTAGTTCCGGTGCATCACAGTTCTGTACACGAAGCTCCGTTTAGTTGCTGCACTCGAAGAATGATATTCGGAGCAGGAGTAGAGGAGAGCGGACTTAACGTGCCCATTTTAAACAAACTTACCATGTGTTCGGATACACTATGCCATGCCTCCAACTCAGTGTCACCAGTAGACTGCACACAGTCCGTAATCTGAAAGATATTAAAATACTGAGACAATGTCACAGTGGTAGAATTTGCAGACTAAGTCACATGGCTTGTCACCAGCACACTCCATTCTCTACAAACTTACCACATGCTCGGACACAGTCTGCCACGGCTCGGCGCCCAACTCGGTGTCATCAGTGAACTGCATGGAATGTGTGGTCTGAAACAAATTGAAGACCGAGTCAATGAAATACTGCTTGAAACATCAAATCAAGTCGCAGAGCTTGTCATAACACTCTTTATTCTCAACAAACTTACCACATGCTTGGACACAGGTTGCAACGACGCAACGCCTAACTCAAGGAGTCTGTAGTCTGTAATAAATTCAGACCTTTTCAAGACCGAGTAAATCTGATAGTGCTCAAAACAGCAGGTGCATTTTCATGACCAAGTCAGAACTCCCTGTCTAAACACCTTTATTAGAACTTACTGTGTGCTCAGGAGGAGAAGGTTGTTGTGCTAAAGAATAATTGTGCCCCACGAGTGCCAAACTCGAATTCTGGAACAAATATGATCTTATTCAGTGTACAACTACAATGCCATTGCAGAACATAACTTTTTGTTTCTGCAAAGTCAACTCACAGAAGCAGAGGTAGTGGCTTTGGAGGGCAACTTTTTCTTCTGTAACAGAGACCGCCAGAGTGAGTTTGATTAAGGTTGTCACAGAAAATCGAGGAAATATGCGTGTTTCTTTGTAAATATACCCACCTTGGTAGTCGGCACCTGGTCACTGACATCACGCGCCAAACGGCGCCTCCCAAAGACCACCTGTCAGACCCACAAGCCATTAGCTTTTCTATCGCGATTATGCTAATATTTACCTTTCTCGCATACCCCAGGTCTAACTGCGGGACGCTATTTTCGTCTGTCTTCCTGCCGCCTACGAAATGTGCCGAACACACCTGTGCAGTTGGGAACGTGTCAGATGTCGCCAAAGCAACAAAAACGCTTAACTTACTCGTGAGTTCACTGTTGGCGTGAAGTTCGCCCGATTCACCGCGGAGAGCCACTTTCTTTTCCATCTTTATCGACAGGAAAGCGGTGAAACTTGAGTTCTTCCCCGTTAGCAGTTGATGTTCGCTCGTGGTTTCGCTTGCGGCTGTTGTTTGTACAGTGTAACACCGCACAATGCTTACCAGAGGATCGAAAACGCTTATTTCTATCCATGCGCGAACTCGGAAAGCGGAGACACAAACCAAATGAACTCAAGATGCAAAATATGTGAAAACACCATGACCCAACAACACCAACAATGCTTTCAAGAACCGCGTGAGATTTACAATGTTGCCAGGTGAGTGTAATGTCCCCGCAATGGCGAATCGGCCGTGCACGACTAGAGGGAGACGTCACTTCACCTGGCAACATTGCAGGAGAAGCAGAGAACAGCTGGTTGGAGAGTGAGTTTGCTTCAACAAGGCTCGCGCAGTCCGAGGTTAAGCCGGAGAGCCACTTACAAACGTGTATACAAATAACAACAATCTCCAGGGAATATAAGTTGACAGTTCACGAAAGGCGTTGCTGCGGCCACTTCAGGCACTGTCATATAGAACAATATATACAGATAACAACATTCGCCAGAGAACATAGGTCGACAGGTCGTGAAAGATTTTATTGCAGCCACTTGAAGCATTATCATTAAATTAATATACAGTGTAATCCACTTATAACGATACCAGATATAACGATATATCGCTTATAGCGATCAAATTTTTTAGATTTGATCGCTATTTTTTTAGATTTGATTTGATCCAGATATAACGATAATCGGCTATAACGATTGGATTTTGCGGTTTTCTCAATATCGTTATAAGTGGACTGCACTGTATACAAAATAAAAAAAATCCCCTTGGATGTTATAAAAAAAAAGGGGAAGTAGTTCACACTCAGTTGTCATCCTCTGGAGGTTGTTGGGCCAGGTGCTCGGCCTGGAGCTGGGGCTGGGCCTGGGGCTGAGGCTGACGCAGAGCATTGCTGGATAGCAGGAGGATCACCTCTCGCCTGAAGGCAGCATTTTCCTGCATGGAGAGGACACCCTCCTTGATATTCTGTACGATCCGGTCCATGCTCTGCGTCTGCTGCCCCACGTTCTGCGCCAGCTGGTCCAACCGCTCCAGGAGCTGCTCATCCCGAGCGTGATCTGAAACATGATTTGCAGATTTCTTGACTTCCAACATCTCATACAGGTTACAAAGACTTTGCTGACACCAACTATTGATAGCTTATGTGTGAAATAAGCCTGTGTTTAATCATGTTACTGTGCTTCAGGGATTTGTCAACATATTACCTGTCCCTGGAATCTTTCGTCCTTTGAGTCGCGGCCTACGTTGGCGTCGAGCAGGCGCTGTTGGTTAGCCACGGCCAAAAAGGTCGCCTCGTCCCGCCGCTCCTGTCGAGAGACTCGAGGGACTAGACGAGGCAGCCTTGGTCGAACCGTGGCTTGCCGTGCTCGAGGCTGTGGCATTTCTGCAGGAAAACATAATGCACTGTAAGATGTGCAATCTCTTATGTGTTTTTATGGAATGAGATGGAGCTATGCTGCAGCTTTAGATTCTACACAGGTTTGCCCCTGTAGTAACTTTTGTAGTTTGCTGTAAAAACAATACTGCAAATGAATGACTTGTGGTAAACCTCTTTTGAGCGCCAGGCAACTAGCTGCTCCCTGTCGTGTGCGTATTACCCTGTAAGAGTGGTATATGTTGCATACTATCGGGAAAAACAGATAAGTAGATGGTTCATTGCAGCAGCTGAATGTAGCTGGTAGTGCTGTGGCTGACGCTAGGATGTACCACTCCCATTTACATGTCATTTCAATCACCTTTTATGTAAACTAACCACCTTACTACAGCTCTCATCAATGCTTCTAGGTCTAAGCAAAGTCGGGGCCGAACCCAGGAAAAATATTTGGCAGTCCAGGATGAATTTTGAAGCTCAGACTCCTCCTCCTCTCCTGGATATGGCCCTGAGCCCAGGAACTATTTACATACACGTCCCGTAGTTTTTAATAGGTAGTTATCACACGTGCAGTCCTTTCAGGGTTAGCCTGTACAGGGACAAGTCAATTTGCCCTCTGTACACCCTAGAGTTGGCGGTATTTTGAAAGGGACCGATAAATAAATTAACCATTTGTTGCTTATATTTATCACTTTGAACAATGACTATTGTAACCCACCAATAAAACTATCAACAAATGTTCAGAAAGCTGAACCCACGTAGGTAACTAAGTGCCAATCCTGCTTTCTTCACTTCTCTTTCACGTAAGTTCATTGAAATTTTAATGCAATGCTTCCATTAATTTTAAATACAGATTTAAGCGTTCACTTCGTACACTTGCCCCACCTCCTGGAACTCTGCAGAAATAAGCAATACATGTAGATTGTTGTGCTTTTCCCTGTCAACTACATACCTCCTCCTCTGGAAAGTAGGGTACACGAAACCCGGGGGCGCCCAGGGCAGAGTCCAACCCGACAATGCACGGGATGCGGGAGTTGGTCGATGAGAGTCGCGCCCGGGAGGAGCCTCCCCCCGTTTTGCGGTTGTGAATACAAAATATATATCTAACTCTGTCCGGAGTATTTATCTACTGGCCTAGCTTACCTCTCAGCATCGACGACTGCGCACCGCTTGCAGGCTTTGCACACGCGGTTCAGCCAAACCTTCCACCGCTCGGTGCTGCGCGGCGGCCCGAGGTGGTTCATGCGGCAGGTCAATTTGGCCCATAACCTTGCCTTGTCATCTCTGGTCAGGTTAGGCGAGAGGTCAGAGGCCCCACGAGCCAGATCGCGATGTTGGAACATGAGATTGTCCATTTCTTCCTTTTGTAATGAATTGACTGGCTCGCAGGGCTCTCTCTCGCTTGCCTGATCAGGCATGACAGACATGATTGAGGCGGTAAATTGTCTGCTATCAGTTTTCGAAAAACGCGCGCGTCCCCATTCCGCAATTGTTGCTGGCAGCTTTTACATCACACAACTTCGGTTTCACTTTTCTTTTCAGTCCAACTAAAGAAAAACATTCTAATTTCATCAGCATTCAAAGTTTTTTTTATTTACGACGCTCTGTAAAATACATTATATGTGACGGTGAGCGTCGCACTCCCTTGGCTACTGTCGGCTCAATGCAAGTACAAGAGTCGGCTTGGTTCGCTCGTTTGGCTTCGTGTCTTCACGGCCGTGCATCGGAAGTGTGTCGTAGTTAATTACTGCGATGTCGTCACGGCGTCAGAAGGTGAGTTTCCGCGATGCGTGGTGTTGCTAAGATACGTTCATTCACACCTATGTCACTTCCTTCTCTCTAGTCGTCGTCGAAGTACAAAACGTGCAACATAGCCCCCAGGCGCTAAAAACCAAGATGGCGGCTCGCGAAGAGCCGTGCGGTGGTATGCATGCAAACGGAACCATAGAAACCATGCTGACTTGTTTATTTTCTAACTATAAATGGCCACTGACTTGACACTTACTCGTCCTCGCTGAATCCAGAGAATGAATCTTCCAAGTCACTGCAAAAGAGCAGGTTGACGCCTTCGTCGTTGACGCTGTCGCGACTCGAGGGGATTGCGATCGCGGGCTCGCTAATGCCCGCAAGGCGGTCGTGCAGGTGTCTGTCCTCGCTGCCATCAAGCGCGCCGCTGATGCTGCACCCCTTAAATGAACGGGTGATAACCTCTTCAGGTACTGCAGCCCAAGCTGCCGACACAAAGTTCAAAACGTCCTGCCTTGAAGGCTTCTTGAGGTTGCCTTTTGCCGTTTTCTCAACCTTCCTCATAAACTCCGCCCTTGATGAGCAGAAGGAGCCCTTGAAGGACTTGTTCCAGTAGACATCTGAGGGTTGAAGAATTCCTCTGCACCCTCCTGGAATATATGCAATGTCTTTGTCAGCCGCTTCAGCTGCGTCCACAATGGCCTTGGTCTTGTGGATCGGCGCTTTATCAATCACCAGCAAACGGTGAGTATTGTCGGTGTCGGGACCCCAGACACGGCTAAGCCACTCGAGACACTTCTTGGTCGTCATCCACCCGTTTTTTGATGATGTTAAGTGAACATTCGCTGCAGAAACAAAAATAGATTAACATAAAAATGAATCTTGCAGTTAGCGATTCACTGCGTCATGAGCGTTACGGTTACGTCATGAGTGAGCTCTGGAAACTGCTGCCGAACGAACGCGAGTCATATCGTCTTCACGACTCAAGGGTGGGCAGATTCTAATATTTGATAGCTCGAGTCGCTAGAGTCGCTGCACCAGTGAGGCACTCAGTGTGCCTAGATTGTAGTGCTTCCAACTGCTCGATCGGAGTCGGATCGTTTACGGGGCGCGTCTGCAATAGGAGCTGCGAGATGTTGGAAGTGTGGATCTCTGCCCGCTTTTCTCATCGCCACACGACAACGCGACGCATGCGAACTTGCAGCCAATCTGCGCAGGAGACGTCCGTCATTAAATTGCAATCGCTCTCCATCGTTTGAGTTGCTCCCTCTCTTCGATCTAGGCTATCTACCGTAAAATACCGAGAAAGCGCCCCCCCCCAACTCAAGAGATAATTCAACCAAAATATGGGGGGGGGCCCTTCCTCAGTTCCGCACCAATATTCAAGATGGCGGATAAAGAAAATGGCGGCCACTAAAAGTATGCAATCTAGACTGCAGTCTTAGCAAAAATGATTTCCGTAGACAGTTTCCTTGCGAACTTTATCCTTTTATTCGCTGTCGAGACCATCGAAGGATTCCTCAGAATCTGACCCAAAAACCAGGTCCACACACTCATCCCTCAGCTCGTCGCGGTCTTCCGGGACCACGGCGCCGGTGTCAGCGAGCCGATCGTGCAGCTCACCGTCCTCGGACCCGTCTAGCGCGTTCGTAATGCCGCTGCCCTTGAACGAACGCTCTACAGTTTCCTCTGGGACGGCAGCCCACGCCTCAGCCACAAAGTCCAGCACATCCTGCCGTGATGGTTTCCGCAGGTTTCCCTTCGGCGTTTTCTCTCCCTTCCGCATAAAGGCCTCCCTGGTTCTCCGAAGATTGGCCTTAAACGGCTTGTTCCAAAAGATGTCGGCAGGTTGAAGAAGGCTGGTGCAACCGGCTGGCACGTACACGATGTCAGTGTCGCATTCCTGAATTGCATCTTTTGCCGCTTGGGTCTTGTGTATTGGCGCCTGGTCCAACACCAGGAGCCGCCATACGTCGTCAGTGTTGGAGCCCCATACCTTGGTCAGCCACTCCTTGAACTCCGAAGTCATCCAGCCATTTTTAGAAGCGGTCACGCGGCAATTCGCTAAAGATGAAACAAAAAAAAAAGACATTGTATTTAACGCGAGCTCATAATGCATTATACTATTTCTCTCGGTGGCAAAATAGCAAGCGAAATGTTCTCACCTGGTACACGAAGGCTCATGAAGGCCCTCGCTGGAATTTTTCCGCTCGGCACCTTCAAGATGATAAACGCTGGGAGCTTGTGACCAGAGCCGCAGGCTGCTAAGGCAACCGTGAAACCCCGCCTGGCACAGCCGGTGTTTGTAATCCGGACAGTACTTTCTCCCACGAGGTTGTTGGTCCGGTTCGCGGAGTGTCCATTCGGACCATTGTTTGATCCATATTCGCTATGTTGAATAGAGTCAGGTTGTGGCGACTTCGCAGAGAGCCGATTGCAGCACGGAATTCTTGTGTCTCCTCCGCGCAGTCTTCGGGCACTTTTTGGCTCTCATTAGTTACTTGCCGCATTGAAACACCGAACCGCGCCTTCCACCTTTTTAAATACATACTGGAGGCCACAAAATTGTTCAGCTGTAGGTTATTTGCTAGCCTCACAGCTTCTTCAGAAAGGAGCCTGTTGCTGACGGCGCGTCCAGCACTTCTTTCGCACTCAAGAAATTCAAAAAGCGCGTCGTCCACTTCCTCGCTGAAAACGGGGGCTCCGTTTCCCAACTTGCGTTGTAACTTCGACTTTCCGAAGTTCTGTTGAAGAAGCACCTCATACTTCTTGTCCCATTCACAGATTCTCTTGCGATCAAGCTTGAACTGACGCGATGTCCGATGCACGTTCTTGCCATTCAGCCTGTGCCACTGGACGACCTCTATCTTCTTTTGCACAGTGTACGAGTGCATAGCGCACACAGTAACGCGACTGGTTCCTGCGCCGTCAAACAACAAAATGGCGAACAAAAGGTTCACGTGGTTCACGTTTACTTTTGGATTGGATTGGATCCCTGGCTACACATAAAAACAAAACTTCCAGAACGAAATTTTTTTCGGGGCCACCGGCAGCGGAAAAAGGGGGGAGGGGGGGGGGGGGCGCTTACTTGATAGTTTACGGAAATGCGAAATGTGCGGAAAAAGGGAGGGGGCGCTTACACGAGGGGGGGCGATTACGCGGTATTTTACGGGAAGCACTCGCAAGCGTCATGCGTCACCCACGACCACAACGAAACAGTACCCCAAACTATGATAGCTAAACATTCATACCTGGTATCCGAAGGCCCATGTATGCCCGTGGAGGAATCCTCCCGGTAGATTCCTTTAGGACGACAAATGCTGGAAGTTTCGAACCCGATGCTCGTGCTGCCAGGGCCACCATGAAACCGCGACGGGCGCAGCCTGTGTTAGCAATCTGAATACTGCTTTCTCTTGCCACATTGTTGGTATGCGTCGCTGGGTTATCCATGCACACCATCGTTTGATCCATGTTGGCAATGTTGTAAGGTGTGTAGGCGTGGCACGTTCGCAAGCTTGTAATCCTGGTGCGAAACACATTGACGGCTTCGCACAGTCGGCAGGGGCTTTGTGACTATCGTTGGTCGACATGCGCATAGTTGCCCCAAACCGCTTTTTCCAATGCTTGATATATTGCCTATGCGCCTTGGAAGTTTCCGAGGTTGAGGTTTACAGCAATGCGGAGCGCTTCTTTTGCTAGAAGCCGGTTACTTGCGGCATAGCCGGCATCTCGCTCAGTCTGCAGGTACTCAAAGAGCGCGTCGTCTAACTCTTCACTAAAGTCTGGACCACCGTCAGTCAGCTTCTGCTTCATCTTCTGTTTGCCGTAATCCTTATGCTTCAGCGTGTCATACTTCGCGTTTCACTCGCGGATGCGTTTACGATCGATTTTGAAGTGTCGATAGGTGCGACTCACGTTCTTGCCCGATGCCAGTTGATGACTTCAACCTTCCTGGATATCGTGTACGAATGCATGGTAAATATCCACTTGCTTGCCGCACGAGGAGTGAGGGTCCAGCGGCAGTGAGTCGAAATCGGAAGCGTTTATCCAAGCTTTTTCTAACAAAAGCTCCGCTGCTAAGTGGGTTTGTCTTTGGGGTCCATCTGCGTTAAATGCGCTCCTATTGGTCCTGACATTGCTATCAGTTCAACATCTCCAGTGTTGTTTAAACCTCACACAGTGCCTGGGTGACCTAGATAATAAAGTTCACTTCCTCGTGTCCACTAGTTTCCTCCTTTCCACTGCAAGAAAGTGGACATCCCCGCCCCGCTGGTGGTCGCCGCGTGTGCCGTCAGCGTTTCCGAGAGGGTGGGTGCTTAACATGTACTTTGCACTATTTCGAAGTTCTGGTAATCTTAATAGTGGGCGCTTGTCCGGTAATGGGCGCTTCCGCAGTATTTTACGGTAGAACGCAGCTGGATAAACATATATGTCATAGAGTCTTCCGAGTTCATCTTCTGGGCTGGCTGCAATGTGAGGATACTGTGTACTTAGGTACAGCCCAGCCGTGTGGTACGTGCAATTAGCATGGGCACTTTTGACCTTGCACACGTAGCTGTGAACTGCCTCCTCTTCATGGTCCACTCCCCATCTTGTTGCAGGCATTGAAAACTTGCTGGCTTTGGGGTAACAAATGCACTTCAGCACGCTGAGGGACGGTTTTTTTATGCTAGTGAAGCTCGCCGACTTCATTGTGGACGCAGTGATTCTCCCCACCCGGTAGGTGTACGATTTGGGGCACTTGAAGTGGGCTCCTGTTGTTGCTTCAGCGAACTTAACCATTGCAGCACTAACAGAAAACGAGGCGAAAAATGCATCCTCCCAAATTTCAATCAGCTTGTCCAGGGTTTCGGAGAGGGCTCCTTGAGTAAAGATTCCTCGAAGTGTGCTTGGCTCCCCTGCTTGTGGAGCGGGAAACGCATTGTTTCGTCCCTCGGCCATCATCATCACTGCTGGTTTTCGTTCAGCAGCAGAACATATGTCATAGAGCCTTCTAAATTTATCCTCAGATGGTTCCGGGATGGGGAGTCTCATGCTCACAACAACCTCTTCCTCACTGCAACCTTGAAGCCGTTTCTTCTTGCTCCTACCCGAGAAGTTGATCTCTCTGAACCTCTTGTACTCCACGGTTGACGTGTAGGCAGGCAGCCACCTGTTTTCTTTCTAAGTGCAGGTTGACGAGTCTTTGACTCTCACAGTTGTCTCGAGAGCGAAGTGTGTGGCACCAACATGCATGCAGGCTTCTCCGGCTCCAGCCAAACAAGTGCAGTGGGCAGTAATGATGCTGCCATCCTCGTGCACTAGTATCCAGACCTTGGCTGGAGTCTCCCTTAGCCTTTTGGAGTGGTTGACTTGAAATGACGGAAGCACATAATGCAGATTAAGAACACAATTATGCATAGGGTTAAGCAGGGCCAACAAATGGAGGGATAATGTTTTAGATAAGCATTTTCAAAAAAGAAAAATTAGATTGATTTCATTCCTCATACCAGCTGAAATCTCTTCCCCTCGATTTCTTTCTCTTTCAATTAATTCAGATGTACTCACTGGAACTTCATTTTTCAATTCAGCGCTCACTGCTGTTTGCTGCAGGCCTCAAACGTCTCTTCCTTGCACTTGTACATAGCGGTAAGTTTTGGGCGTCGAACAAGCGTACGTTGATGGAGCCAAGGTAAGAAAACAACGGTAGCGTGTGTCGCGTACGTACCTCGCAGAGTAAAAGGGTCCTGCCGCCGCTTATTCCACGTGCCGAGGGACCTTTCATCCAACCACTGGTGAAGTAATTGGGGTTCAAGGGGCTTGAACGCCTTCATCTCCTAAAGAGTCGCGTAGCTGACGGAGAACACCAGGTAGTTCACAATGTCTCTTTGTGTCATGTTGGGGAAAACACCAGCGTCGGTCGTCGTGTCGGCACCGACATACAGCTGTTACGGATCTTTACTGTCACAAAGTTCCAACTTCTTTACATATCTGGCTTTTATGCGGCCAACGACCTCGTCGAAATGGACTCCACAAAGCGGCACACTGCGCTCTTTCGACGACGGCATCTTGTTCCCAATCGCGCTGCCTAAATACACTAGAGCGACTCGTTTGTCGAGTAAGTGGCTTCAGACAACACGTAAAGTGATTAAAACAACAGAAAAAAAATATGTGAGGCTGCCAAACCGCGCAAAAACCGGCCGACTACACGGAACAGGCCATACCGATTGGACTGGAGTCTGCGGCTTTCCCTTTTGCATCGGGTGATCACCAGTAATGGATACTGGATCTAGCATAGTCAGTCGCACCTCCTGCCACTTGTGCTTCTGGTTGGTGTTCTGTTGGTCGGCTGCACTCTCTCCGCCGATGTGTCTCTTCACCAGACCTCCAGCCGCCTTTTCATCACCTCTACCGCCAATTAAATGTCCTTTTGTTCTTCCTCTTGCTCTTCACCGATCCGCGACCCCGGTGCTGTGGTAGCATCGTCATACTAGGGACCGGTGCAAGGTGCTCACACTGCAGCACCAGGTGCTCCGTCGTCTCGTCGGTCTGCCCTGTTTGGGACAGCTCTTCATGCAAGAGCCGACTCCACGAAACGTTGTGCCGCCTGAGAATCAGACACTCATTTATAACTCGTAGGTATCTTCTTTCGGGAGAAGATCCACCTGTGGTGACAGGCTCACTGTTTTGCATATGTTGTGGCTGTGTTTCTCACCTTACTAGCACTTTAATAGCTATAAGGTGGTCATTGGCTGTACTGCTGATGGCTACATTTCATATGTTTTAAGTTGTGGGGAGGGTCAATTTCAGACAGGCTGATTGTAGAGGAGAGTGGATTGTTGGGGCTATTGGAGCCAGATGACGCCATTGTGGTGGATAAGGGTTTCAAGCTTAATAACATGCCACCAGGGGTGCAGGTGCACATTCCTTCTTTCAGAAAGCTGCTGGGTAGCTAGTTCCAAAGTAATTGTTGAGCGTGTAATTGGAAGGGTGAAACAGTTTCACATTTTGGATTGTCCGTTCCCCATCATAATGATTGATATTGCTAACCAGGTCTTTCAGGTTTCTTATGCAATTTCTGGGAGCCACTAACTATGGATGAGTAGTGTCACAGTCAAGTAAACTTCACTGTGTAAATGCTGTAAAGCAATGAAAAGTTCTGCGAAAGAACAAATCACTTGCACGACTTCTTTAGCATGCACGCTGAATGATGCATGTTGAAATCCCTTCAACATGCATCATTCAGCGTGCATGCTAAAGAAGTCGTGCAAGTGATTTGTTCTTTCGCTGAACAAAATTTTGGATATCATAAAACAAGCCAGGTGCCACAGGCGGGACACTACAAACCCCCCACAACATCACTCGTACCGCGGTATTTCGAACGGATGGCCGTATTTTTGAGGAAGAAGAAAGCGATTGATTGAGGCAGATGAGGCCTGTCACGTTCAAATTCTCATTCCCTCTCCCCTTTGTCCCCTCAAGGAGGTGGACCGAACCGAGGAGCAGAGAAGGACGGCCGTTTTCTCTGATTCTCGACCGTTCCCGGAGTATGGCCACGTTGCATTCTTCGCTCAACCCCACCCTTTTTGTGCAAAAACACGGCCATCGCTTCGAGATATTGCTGTATGAGTGATGTTTTGGGGTTTATAGCATCCTTGCTTTGCTCCTCTACAGTGTGGACCAGTGTCGCCATAGCAAAGCCAGTGCGATCACTCTCTAAACATTAATCTAATCTACGACTACCATGCTTTGAGCTTTTCACAACTGTGCACCAGGCCGAACCGGTATGATGTATTTATCTTTTTTAATTATGCGAGGCAATCAATTGGCTGCTTACATTATAACTTCGTCACTACTGTCCAACCAAGTTAGACCCATTGTTTGTGGCACTTTCCTGATTTTAGCTATCATATTTACTGGAACATACATAATTTCTGAATATAGGCCGACCCTTGTATTAAAGAAAAATAAACATCTGAGGATAAAAACAAACTGATTAAATGTAAACGGGCAGTCTGGCCACATCAAGCTTCCTACCACTGCTCTGCTCACACATAAAGCTTCACCGCTTTGCATTTGTGTGCTCTGGAGAAGTGGCTGACTCGCATGGCATACCTCAAACAGCTTTATCCTCTCGGAAATTTTGCTCACTATTATAGGTCTCTCCTCTCATTGTTACAAATATATTTCTCATTAACACATGATTGTTGATTATATGTAAGCCTGAAGTTATCTGGACATGTGTGGGTTTGTTGGAATAGGTTACTGATGGCCAGAGTTGGAAGTTTCCTAAATTTGACTTTGACACAATGGCCTTGAGCAGGCATGTGCGATTTTTTGTTTTATACACAGTTGAAATAAACAGTTGTTTGCCAGCACATTAGGGGCTGTTGATTTCAATAAAATGTGAGCGCTAGCTTTGAGACTCGTTTTTTTTTGTTGCGTATGCGTCAAGGCACGGCAGGTTCTGACACACACAAGAGCCGTTTTGCATTTTGGTCATCCGGAGTCTCCACTTTACTTCAGTTTCCTGAATGTTTTCCTCAAGCCAGGACCGTCCTCTGCCCTGTGGACTCCCTTGTGAAACTTCTTGAAGGAGACATATTTTCCCCTGGCCAGGTCCTTGTGTTGCTGGATGCGCTTAGTGATAATCTCGGGGAACGGAGCATGCTTGGAAAAATACAGCCAACCAGGTAGCAGCTCCTTATCGACAAACTTCTCGTCTAGGGTGACTGTCTCAATCTGCGTCGAGTTGGCGTCATTGGTGTGTTGTCCAGAAAACAAAGTCACACCGCCTGTGCCCGGTCACCAAAATTTGTGCCTGCACCTGGTAGTAGAACGCATGCTCACGCTTCAGTTGCACGGTTCCGTCGATCAGCGTGCAGCAGAACCTCTCCTCACCACAGGCCTCCTCGGGTGTTAACCCAATCTTCGAGATTCTTCGAGATGGGACACTTCACCTCAAGAAGTCCTTCTTCGCCGTTCTTAACGACAATCCCAGGAAGTTGTAGTGCGGATGTTCGTGTAGCCCAGTCTCGTTCGTACACCTGTACTGGGTCGTCCTTGCAGTTCATGAGCGCGGCGTAGGTGGCAACAGCAACGGGCTTCTTTATCCTTCCATAATGCACTGCCTCACTCTTTGCTTCTTTGCTAGGATACATGATCCGTTTCACAAGATAGTCGGGCTCTCTGCTCTTAATCATAGCCAAAAACTGCGATGCCGTGATCCTCCCAAGTCGCTCAATGTGCCTCCTTTAGTTGCAGGCTTAACCAATTGTTGAGGTTACAATGTCAGCCCTCTCCTCGGCAGCCAGTTGTGGCAGTGTTTGCATCTGGTGCTGTACAACCTTCTGGGCCTCCTGGCTCCACAGATCCTGTTCGTTGTCGATTTAAGGGGTCGCTCTTGTGTGCCTTGCTTGTTTCACTGGCATGACGTTACCGTACCTCAGGCAAAGAAGATTGGGTCTTATGTCGGCCAGCCTCCCATACAACTTTGTGATGTCCTCAGGCGACGGGTCATGCACTCTTTTGCGAGGGTCTTATGAACACCTTTTCTTCTAATAAGTCGGCTTGTTGATGAGGAACTTGCAGAAGGTAATACCTGCAAGCAGTGCAGGAGCTCCGGGCTTGGCTGCAACGGAAGAGAAATAGGAGATTGGGAGGAGGGGGGAGGTGTTACATATTAATAATTCTATGTTTCCCTCATTTTTATTATTCATGTACACCCGTGAGCGATACGAAGGTGAACAGCCCTCCTGTTTTTGACGCTCCTGCAAGTTTTGGAACAAGCTCTGTTCCAGAAGAGGGCTAGAACGCAAAGTTTAGACCCTTGACCGCATAGCATTTAAGACGTTGAGTTAATATAGCTTTAGAGAGCCGTAAAACAGGCAAGAAACCAGGTAAGGTGTTCACCTTCATATTGCCGGCGGGTGTATCATGTGGTTTCAAAGATGTGTTGACAAACACTTTGTCGATGCAGCTCTTTGTGGCTTCATATGTTATTGAATACAAAATAACACCTGAATTTGAGAGGTTGCAGGCTTATGCAATGTTTGATCGGATGTGCTTCTGATGCCACTAGAGACCGTATATCGGAACCAGAGAGGCTATTTATTAACTGAAAAATGATCAGAGTTGATTTAAAAAGTAATGACTTAGAAAGGCATATCTTGAACGAGACAGTGAGATCAACAATCTTCTGCTTTTTGTATGGTACATGATGTAGTACTCAAAAACACGTAATGTGCAAGTGCAACACATTTTATGGAAGCATTTATTTCATACACACTTCCGCAGGGGGCACCTGTGAAAGCAGGTGTTTGGAGAGTGGCGTCTCCACGGACACCGAGCCATGCGGGCTCGCCCGCCCACGCCTGGCTGTGCGTGGCTTTCCTGTATCAGGGCAAAAGGGCATCCTGGTGGTTAAGTCGAGCCCGGGGTAGGTTTGGACCGTTTGGGGCCCCCCGGGTGAGGCAATACACCACTTCGGCCCCCGCTTCCTGCAGACGGGTGTCCTGGCTCGGCCCGACCAGGATGATTCAGTCAGTCGCCATATCTTCTACTATCCCCTATTATCTTTTTCCTTTCTCTACTCTTCTTTCATTCATATTCACCATCTTTGGCGGCAAGGGCTAACCTTCGGTGGCGATAGACCCCTTGTCTGGACCCACACTAGGTTATAGTGTCTTGGCAGCACTGATAGCGTAATGTCGTCAGCAAAACCCTTATTGCTATGGCGCATTACCTATCCCCATGTTGGACTCCGTGGTGGGTGGTGAGCTACAGATGCCGAACGCCTTCCCATTTCTTATGGGTTCCAAACTAAACCAAAAACCTGAACCTGATCGGGCCCTGAAAAGGGTCCGGACTGAAGCACACGTTAGAGAAGCACTGCACCCGTGGAGAAGTTTCCCCGATTTCTCGTCATACATTCCGAAACGGAAAAACCTTTATCCAAGTTATCCTTTTTCCTGGTCTCTAAGACTCTTGAATATGTAATCGGAAAGAATTTTAAAGCAAAAAAAAATGCCATCTGGAGATCTCCTCGTTGAAGTTGTAACCTCTCAGCGAATCTCAGACCTGCTGGCACTCAACATGGTTTGTGACTACAGGGTTACTGTATCACCCCACTGCACTTTGAACACTATAAAAGGCATAATATCAGAAGATGACCTGCTAGAATCCCCCGAAGATAAAATTCTCGATGGCCTTCGTGACCAAGGAGTCATTGCTGCAAAGTGAATTTCTTTTACGGGACGGTCAAGAGATGAAGACAAATCATGTCATTCTGACTTTTGAGCTAAGGGCGCTTCCGGAATCAGTGGAAGCAGGGTATCTGAACTGTAGAGTATGGCTGTATGTGCCAAACCCTCGGCGTTGCTTTCATTGCCAGAGATATGGCCATAGCGCCCAGAGCTGCCGTGGAAAGACAACATCTGCCAAGTGTGGCAAAAATGATCACCCTGCAGAGAATATCTGAAATCCACTTTGTTGCATCAACTGCAGCGAACCTCACCCTGCTTATTCCCGTTCTTGCAGAAAATGGAAACAAGAAAAAGAAATTATAACACTCAAAGTGAAAGAGAACATCTCGTTCCCCGAAGGCAGGAAGCGATTCTCCTTCCTGCAGAAGGGGCCTTACAGTGGCACATGCAGGGAGTGTGCCATCAAAGTCTTCGGTAGGAACCCAGGTCTGTCCTAATGACCTGGTAATTCCACCACCTCCCCCTGCCTCACAAAGATTTGCTCCACGACTCTGTTTGTCGTTGGAACCAAAGAAACCACAGAGGCCTCCAGATGGCGCAGAGGCAAGAGATGTGTCTGTGCGAATGGAGGGGAGACAAGAGGAGAGGCAGCAACACCAGCTTTAGGGAGAAGGCAATGGTGGCTCCTCCATTCCTAAGGACGGGCCATCGAACGATGTGCCTGCCTTGGTTACTCGGACTCCTCCCTGGAGGAAGGAGGGTGTTTTTCGTTTTAAGGTTTTAGGAGAGGCCTCGACATCTAATGAGGTGCCCGTACCAGCTGCTCCCTCAGCCATTCAGCCTGAGGAGTGGATGGAACTTGAATCTGCTCCCGCTTGTTCAGTCCCACCTGATGATGCCAGGTTTAAAAAGTCATCCCAGAAAAAGCTCAATCTGCGAGTAACCCCACCCAAACCACCCCAGGACACCTAGGGCAGGTTTCTTTCTTTGTTTTGCTGTTACTTTAAACCATTTTTAACATGAACACGTATAGTTTTATAAAATGAAACTGTAGAAGTCTCTTGCAAAATATTGATGACATTCATTTCTTTCTGGATGAGCTATAGCCCATTGCTGTGTGCTTGCAGGAGACATATCTTAACAACACCCATACAAATGTTTTAATCGTCACCGCATTTTTAGAAAGGATTGGGCTTCAGACCACTCTTCTGGTGGTGTTGCCATTGTACGGAGTGGCATAGCGTGTGTGGAAGTTCCTCTGCGTACATCACTAGAAGCAGTTGCGGTACGTGTTCTTGCTGATCGTCTCGTTACGGTTGTGTCTTTGTATTTACCACCTCATCGTCAACTGCATCTTCATGAACTTCAAGGATTGGTTCAGCAACTCCCAACGCCTTTTTCAGTTTTTGGCGATTTTAATGCTCACAGTCCCATGTGGGGCAGTAAGCGCCTTGACTCGTGGCGCTGTTGTAGAAAGATTTTTACTGTCCTCAGACGTATGTCTTTTAAATAAGAAAGAACCAACATTTTATAGTTCCACTCATAATTGCTTCAGATCCATCAACCTCTCCATTTCATCACCATCATTACTTCCCTGTTTTTCTTGGAAGGTTTTAAACAACCCTTTCGGGAGCGACCATTTCCCGGTTGTAATTGAAAGCCGACTTTTTTAAAACGAACCCCTAGGTGGAAACTGGACAAAGCCGACTGGGCGCTCTTTAAGCTTGATGCAGTGCTTGACCCGTCAGTTCTAGCAAATTCGTCGCCCAAAGACGCGACAATGTATGTTACCGAGCAAATCATAAGTGCTGCCCTAGGCGCCATTCCTCACACCTCTGGAAATTTACCCAAGAGGTGTAGGCCTTGGTGGAATGAAGGCTGTGCCACTACAAGGAAAAAGCGGCATAGGGCATGGGATATTTTTCGGAGATACACTACTTCTTCAAATAGGATAGAATTTGAAAGACTAAAAGCAAAGGCCCGATGGACTAGGAGAAAAGCTAAGCGGAAGACCTGGACCAAGTACATTTATTCCATAAAGTTTGTCTCGGAGAAGGAAGTGTGGGATAGGTACAAAAAAAATCAAGGGGGATTACCATTGTTTTGTTATTCCACTATTTAGGTGCCCTGCAAATTCCCTGAAAGATGTTGCGAATGTGCTTGGAGAGCACTTTGAGAATGTTTCCAGCTCCCGAAATTATTGGACGAAATTTAAACGCTTTAAAGCAAGTGCAGAGGGTCACCGTATACCCATGTCCAGTTGTAGCTCTGAGCCATACAACACTACTTTCACAATGCAAGAACTAGAGGTGGCTCTTGGCGCGAAGAAGAGGTCGGCTCCGGGTACTGATGGAATCCACTATGAAATGCTCCGTCAATTGTCTCGAGAATCACTGAACCACTACTACTTTTTTTCAACTACCTGTGGGATGCAGCTTACTTTCCACAAATCTGGAAACAGGCACATGTAATTCCTTTGCTGAAAGCTGGGAAGGACCCTTGGGACCCACGCAGTTACCGTCCAATTGCTTTGACGAGTTGCCTTGGCAAAACATTGAAACGCCTCATTAATAGGCGGTTGACATATATTTTGGAGCTTAACCACTTTCTTGCTGATAATCAGTGTGGCTTTCGAGAAGGGCGTTCTGCTTTGGACCACATAGTCCGTCTGGAAACAACAATACGTGAAGCTTTCGTAAATAGGCAACATTGTGTTTTTGTTTTCTTCGACCTGGGGAAAGCATATGATACGACATGGCGGTGTGGTATCCTCCGTAACTTGTATTGTTGTGGTGTGCGTGGTCGCATGTTGCGTTTTATAAGCAGTTTTTTTACAGGTTTCTCTTTTCAAGTTCAACTTGGCACCACACTATCCAAACAGTATATCCAGGAAAACGGTGTTCCACAGGGAGGTGTGTTGAGTGTCACCTTGTTTGCCGTAAAGATTAATTCGTCAAGGGTAATTCCACCTTCCATTTCATACTCCCTCTATGTAGATGATATTCACATTTCGGTTTCTTCTTGTAGTTTGTCTAGCTGTTAGCGGCAACTGCAGCTTACCATCAACAAAATTAGTAAGTGGGCTGACGAAAATGGGTTTAAGTTTTTGCCCGAGAAGACTATCTGTGTGCCATTTTCTCTGCGTTGGGGGTTGTTTCTAGATCCAAAACTGACGTTAAACAGGGTTCCTATTAGTGTCAAAACGGAGCATAAATTTTTGGGTATAACGTTTGATAAAAGCTAAACTTCATTTCCCACCTGAAGGGCCTGAAAAAGAAGTGCCTTAAATCAGTCAATATTCTTAAAGTCTTAGCACACAAGTCATGGGGGTCCGATAGAATATGTCTGCTACGCTTATACAACTCCCTTATCCGGTCACGTCTGGACTATGGTGCTATAGTTTGACTCAGCAAGGCCTTGTGCACTTAAAATGTTGGATCCTGTGCATCATCTTGGTCTAAGGCTCGCCTACAGGTGCCTTCCGCACATCGCCCATTCCTAGCTTGTACGCTGAATCCAATCAGATGTCACTTATGCACAGACGACGTTATCTTGCGGTGACTTGTGCTTCCAGAATTCTATCTAAATCACCCACCTAATGGTGCTTTGCAACATTCTCGGTTTGCTTGTCTTTTGGAACATAAGCCCAGGGTTGTACCGCCTTTAAGCCTTCGCCTTGAGGGGATTTGTACCTCTCTTGACCTCACCCTTGACAAGACCGACCTTTTGCAGAAGGGGGAAAATGAAGCTCCGTGGAGGATGTTGCCCGTCTTTTGTGATTGGTATTTTACTAGATTTAACAAACGTAACATCCCCCAGTGGTGATTCAGCAAGAATTCCTTGAGGTGCAGAAGTATGGTAACTACTACTCCCAATTTTATACCGATGGTGCCAAATCATTGCATTTTGTAGGGTCAGCAGTTTACTCTGAAGGATTCAGTAAGGTTCAGCGTCTCAAGGAATGTGCAACTACAGTTAAACCTCGATTTAACGAAGTTGACTGGAGCCGCAAATTACTTCGTTACATCGCGGAATTCGTAAAATCGGGAAATGCATTTTTTGGCCATTAGATTCGATAATTACGACTTCAATGCAGCGGCATCCAAGCTGCTTCCGCGGCACCGTATTAAAGCTTTCAATTCTCAGGAAAAGAACACATTTATTGCTGAAGAAAGAAGCTGGTGATCTTCGACTGCGAGCGCTTCGTCAAAAGCGGAAGCACGCACTTCTCGTAAGCGGTGAGCGCGTTGAAGGCAGCTGCAGTTCCCTCGTGCGCACCCGCGAACCGCCTCAGGAGGTCAACTGCATCCATTACCTGGCTTGGTGTTGGCACGGGATCCTCGACTGCTTCTGCGTCATCTGCTTCGGCGTCATCTTTCTGTCCAGTAGCGACGAGCCGCAGTATCTCACTGTCGTCCAGGACCTCCGTTGTCTGAATGTCGGCATCGGCGTCGTCTCTTAAGTAATCTCCGAAGCTGGAGTCTTCAGACACGTGGCCCAGTTGGCGAAGCGCTTCCCAGGAACTGGGCGTGGCCTCTTGGTTCGGGAGTTCAAGGCTGGACAGATCCTCGGGGTCGGACGTTTTGAAACCGGCGTGCCTGAAGCAGTTCACTATTACCGACGTCCTTGTCGCCTTCCATGACGCCGCTACCAGAGCGATAGCCGTGTAGATGTCGATCTTCGTGGCTCGATTATGCTCCAGGTTCAGCAGCAGCTTGTCGATAACCCGACACTTGTACGCAGACTTCACGCTGTTTATAATGCCTTGGTCGAGTGGCTGAATGACTGAAGTGGCGTTCGGAGGGAAGTAGCGGAGCTCCACGTTTGTCAACTCGAGCTGCGGGACGTAGTGCGCCGTGCAATTGTCTAGCAAAAGGCACACTTTCCTTTTTTGGCTGCACATGTCGACATCGAATTCCTTCAACCACTTGCCGAAAATCACGCGCGTCATCCAGGCTTTGCCGTTTGCCTCGTACTGCATGTCAAGCTCTCTGCATCCTTTAAAGCAGCGCGGGTTCACACTCTTTCCGATGATCAGTACTTTTCGCTTGTCGGTCCCATCCATATTGACGTACAGCAGCATCGTCACCCTCTGCTTGCTTTGCTTGCCGCCGTGACAGGACGCACCTTTTTGGGCAAGCGTTCTTTTCGGTAGCATTTGATAGAAGAGACCGCTTTCGTCGGCGTTGTATATGTCCCTGGGGGCATAGCTTGTTAGGATGTCCGGTACATTCTCAGACAGCCAGTCGCCGGCCTCAAGCCTGTTGACGCTATTTTCCTCGCCGCATATAACCTTGCCTACAACCGCGTAACGCCCTTTAAAACGCGTCAGCCAGCCAGAACTTGCTTTGAAGTCATCAAAGCCCAGCAGACATGCAAAACAGAGCGCTTTCCGTTGTAGCACTTCCCCGGATATTGGAACGTTCTTGGCTCGCATGTCCATAAACCACGTGTAAAGTGCCTCTTCCAACTTTTCGTACGGCGTAGTCTTCAGGTTTTTCTTTTTCGTCGCCTTCCCTGACGAAGCCGCTCGAAGGATAGCGTCCTTCCCCTTCAAGATCGTTGACAACGTGCTCGCTGGGATGCCGTGCTCTGCAGCAACGTCGCATTTTTTACGTCCACTGGCAACAGCGCTTATTGCCTTCGCTTTTTCTTCTAGAGAGAGAACTTTTCTTTTCTTCTTTGGCGGCTCCATTTGACGGCGACGCGGACGTGTTGGTAGAGGAATCCAAAGTCGTGACAACACGAAGCACCCAGGAACAAAGAAACACGGATCAACGGCCAAAACGACGGCGAACGTCGGCGGCGCCATCTATTGCACGCGACGTGAAATACCTCCGCCAGCGCCATCTGCTATAGTTTACTCAAAGCTCGTGATGCACAATTCGTTTTTGTTTTTGCGTGGAGTTCCGTAAAATACAGACTTCGGGTTCCTCAATGTTACTGATGCACCATAATGACAATCTTCTGAGTCTTTCATTTCGAAATATCCGTGAAATTACCTCGTTTTACTTGCATTTATTTTCAAAAAAGCTTCGTTAAATCGGAACATTATTTCGTTATTTCGAGTTCAGAAAAGCATTGAGCCCTATGGGCACCTTACAGAGAATCAAAATTTCTTCGTTAGATCGCGGAATTCGTAAGATCGGGTTTCGTAAAATCGAGGTTCAACTGTATTTACACGGCAGAGCTCTATGCGGTGTTGATGGCCTTGGAGTGTATTCTCACCAGCAAGACGATGAAATCTATTTTATTCATGGATTCTCAAAGTGTGCTCACCACACTTTGCTCAGTGAAGGGAAGTAAAAATAGACTGGCACAACTTGTCCGATCTCAGGTACAATGTTGTCTGCGGCTTGGCCGAGACAAAATTTTGCTGTTTGCCTAGCCATATGGGGATCCTAGGTAATGAAAGAGCGGACGAATTGGCCACTAGCTCTAAGCACCTACTGCCAACTTCCTCACAGATTCCATTTCAAGACATAAAGCCCTTAGCAAAATCATTAATTTTCCAACTATGGCATTCTGAGTGGAGTCTGGAATGCAAAAACAAACTTCACAGGATTAAGCCAGCTCTTGGTACGTGGGAGAGTGCATCCCACAAAACCCGCCGCCATGAAGTTCTTTTGTGTCGTCTTAGAATTGGACACTGCTACCTTACCCACAGACATCTGCTCAGGTCGTTAGCCCCACCCCTGTGTGATGACTGTGGCGAGCGTCTAACAATTTTGCACATTTTGTGGCTGTGCTCAGGGTTTGAGCAAGAACAACGTACACATTTCCCCAAGTTTTTTTCACACCAGATTCTTTTTCACCCGGCGCTGCTAATTGGGGAGACTCATATGGTACCGTTTGATTGTGTCATAAATTATTTAAGAAAAATTGGCTTCCTACTGGAGTTGTAATTTTAATTTTAGGGCTTTTAACCTTGTCACATAAACCTTTTTTGGATAAGTTATCTATAAGTTCTGGGTATGTTTGAACTAAACTAGCTTGGCGCAATATGGCCATAGTAGCTTTGCGCCATAAGGCCCGTAATCAACAATATTTCATACACACCTTGAGCTGGAACAATCCAAGAACAGGGAACATCGGTGCAAGAGGTTGTCGGGCTCTCTTCTGCATAGAGAAGTAGTGCTACGACGTGCTGGCAGCACCCGCTTTTCCTAGAAAACGACAAAATACAAAATGAACCTCTAATGACTAGATAGGTTGCTATGCTATCGGGGCACTATCAACAGCGTGCACGACAAGTGAAAGCAAAGGGACTTCTACAAGCTGTGTGTAGATGTCTGCAAAAACGAGTAGCTAATATGGAAATAGTTGTAGTATCGATCACACAATAAAAAGCTGTGGCACACGTTTGATGCGGGCACTGGAGCACTCAACCGAAGCGTTCGTGCTCTCTCACATGGTGCGGGACTACATAGACATAAATGATTACTCAGAAACGTAAAGGGGTATTACTCATCCAGCAAAACATCTGCAAATGCCGCCTGTGACGGTGCCGGTGTCTCTGGTAAACCACGTGGAGACAGTATACAGCGCCTTCTTCATGGAAGGCAGGGGCATGCATCGGATGGGGCATGTCCGAGAATCGTCCGAGAAGTTCCATCGAACGTTGCGTTTGTAGCCTTCCTTTTTGAAAGCCCAACCGCGATGGGCCTGAAGCAGGGTGTCAGACTTGGCCTTGCAGGTACCGCCACACTTCGTCTTGTGAGAAGTTCACGCACGACGGAGGCCTCTCGACCCAAGCGTCCGGAGGAAATGAGAACGGGACGTTCTCGTCTTCAGTCATCGCTACCGTTTAGATAGCGGCGGAACGAAATAAACCGAACAGAGGGAAGAATACCAGCGTGCCATAACGTGAGAAACACCCCTGCCGGGTCTGCCTGTGATCATCTGGAAGAGCGTCGAACCCAGCGGCCCAGCTTTCTAGGAAGCTTCCAATTTTCGCCGAGAGGTGGTAGCAGATCTTTCGCAAAACGTGCATTGAGTAGCAGGAGGTGGCATTTGGGCTCCAATTGTCTCGTGAAATTAATTTTATCCACTTTTGCCGCAACTCTTCGTCGCTCAGAACCTGGTGGAACGAAAGCCTTGCTTCCTTTTTTTTTTGCTTGAGGACTTACGGCCAAATGCGTAACAGTAAGCCATCGCACTTCACACGGGTCATCCCGGCAAAGTCGAGCGGGTGAACCACAGCGACTCGTCTTCATATGCCGCCGCACAGACAGAGAGGAGAGAAACCGTAAATTAACTTCCTTGATTTCTTAGCGAAATGTGCTGATAGGTACGTGGAAATGTCTCGCAAGAAAGAAGCGCGAAAAATAATTGACGCTCATCAAAACTGCGATGTAAACACTTGGTACAATGGACGTTGTTGTTTTACATGCACTGCCTCAATTATTGCCGCGCATCATCTGTTCATGCTCCCCGCAGGGGGCACCTGTGAAAGCAGGTGTTTGGAGATTGGCGTCTCCACGGACCCCGAGCCATGCGGGTTCGCCCGCCCACGTCTGGCTGTGCGTGGCTTTCCCGTGTCTGGGGAAAAGGGCATCCTGGTGGTTGAGCCGAGCCCGAGGTAGGTTTGGACCCTTCGGGGCCCCCCGGGTGAGGCAATACACCACTTCGGCCCCTGCTTCTCATAGACGGGAGTCCTGGTAAGGCCCGGCCAGGATGATTCAGTCTAGTCGCCACTCCTACTATCCCCTCCCTTCTTTCACCTTTGTCTTCTCCTTCTTTTCACTCTTCTCATTTCTCTTCTTTCCTTTTCAACTCCTTTGGCGGCAAGGGCTAACCTTGGGTGGCAATAGATTCTCTTGTCTTGAACCACACTTGGTTATAGAGACTGGGCAGCACTAATAGAGTAACGTCTTCAGCCAAGCCCTTCTTGTTATGGAGCGTTACCTATTCCCTTGTTGGGCTCGGTGGTGGGCGGTGCACCACAGTTTCCGAAAACCCTCCCCCTTCATATGGGTTCCAAGCTTAAACCTTCTGATCGGGCCCCCAAAAGGGTCCGCACCAATGCATATCTACCACCTTTGGACAAGAACAACACTGACTACGTCACTAAGTTTTTCATTATACATTCCGAAGTTGAGACGAAACCGATGTCGAAACTCTCCCCTTTTCTTGTGGCTTTAGGCTTTACCTTTGAGCTCAACAGCCTGCCTTCTTCCGTGAAAGCGGGGTACTTGAATTGTAGGGTCCGGCCTTACATACCTAACCCTGTCCGTTGTTTCCGTTGTCAGCGCTTTGGGCACGGCTCGCGGTCATGCCGTGGCCGTGAGACATGTGCCAGGTGTGGTAGCTCCGAGCACAACGCTGACGACTGTCATGAAGACATGAAATGTGTAAATTGTAAAGGCAAGCACCCTGCGTATTCTAGGTCATGTGAACATTTCAAAAGAGAAAAGGAAATTCTGACGCTGAAGGTGAAGGAAAACATCTCTTATCCCGAAGCGAAACGTCGCCTCTTGGCTTTTCAGAGAGGCTCTTTTGCTGAGGTGGTGCGCCGGGGACCTGCACCACCTATGGCGTCTGTGGGAATGCAAGTGTCTTATGGGGACCTTGCTCAACCACTTAAGTCCTCTGGTCCCAAACTAAAGGTGCAACTCCCAGGGCGCGCTATCTCAGCTGCCCGGGCAGGTGCCCTCCCCAGCCGTGCGAAAGGTTCGGATTTATTATCCGAGCAGACGGAGACCACCCCGTCGCAGAAGAAAGGAACCTCTGGAGCAGTAAACACTGCTCTACCTCGAGATGACAGGGTGGATGCCGGTCCGTCAGGATCCACCCGAGCACAGGGGTCTGTGTTCCCTGCACAGGGTTCTGCACCCCCTGCTTCTCCGTTCCAGCCACCACGAGGTCGGGGACTTGGTCCCTCTGCCCCTGGTGGATCTCGGAAACCGGGGGAGCCGTCGAGGTTACAGGCCTCCAAGGAGGAGCCCCTTTTGGCTCCAGCTGAGCCAATGGACGAGAGTGGGTCAAGGTCTGACGAGGACAGACCCCACTCGAGCTCCGAATCTCTACTTCCGGCCTCCGGTGGCACCACGTGCAGGCCGAATGAAACCTCCAAAAAGAAAAATGCTCCGCGTGTAAAGATAGATTTTAAGTCGTAAAAAATTTGCTTACTCTTGACAGTTATTTTTAATTTTATTTTTTATTATAAACGTTACAATGGTCCACCATTTTAGCATTATGCAGTGGAATTGTCGCGGCCTTTTTCGTAACATTGATGACATACATTTTTTTCTTGATGAGCTCCGTCCTGTGGCCTTGTGCCTACAGGAGACTTGTCTGAGTGACACCCACACAAAAGTGCTACATCATCATCAGGTTTTTTGAAAGGACCGCATTTCATCAAACCCTTCGGGTGGTGTAGCAGTGGTAGTGCAGAGTGGAGTTGCCTGTGCTCCAGTCCCTCTACAGACTCCACTTGAGGCAGTTGCAGTTCGAATTCTTCTTGACCGCCTCATTACCCTTGTATCGCTCTACTTGCCACCCAACACTCTGCTGCATTTGCAAGAACTTCAGGGACTCGTCGGCCAGCTGCCCGAGCCTTTTTTAATTCTTGGCGATTTTAATTCCCACCACCCCCTGTGGGGTAGTCCTCGACAGGACTCTCGTGGTGGAGTCATTGAGCGACTTTTATTATCATCCGGGTTATGTCTTTTGAACCAAAAAGAAGCAACATTTTTTAGTGCCGCCCATAACACTTTTACAGCTATTGATTTGTCCTTATCGTCACCATCGTTACTTCCATGTTTTTCATGGCAAGTTTTAAACAATCCTTTTGGCAGCGATCATTTTCCAATTGTTTTAGAAAGCGTTAAACCGATACCATCGATTCCGACTCGCCTTCTGAGGTGGAAGTTGGAGAATGCCGACTGGTCTATTTTTGAATTAGAGGCTGTGATTGATCCATCTTTGCTTCGTACTATAAGCCCCGACAATGCGACAGTTTTTGTCACTGAATGTATAATTGGTTACGGCTTCAAATTCTATTCCTCAAACATCTGGACATCTTCCTAAGAGGTGCAAACCTTGGTGGACTAAGGAGTGCACAACCACTCGCAAGGACCAGAATAAAGCCTGGGGAGTTTTTCGTCGGTACCCTACCAATCAAAACCTAATTGCATTCAAGTAAAGTAGGGCAAAGGCGAATCGGACACGAAAACAGGCTAAAAGGGTCTCATGGACCAAATATGCCTCTTCTATAAATAGCCTTGTTCCAGCGAAGGAAGTGTGGGACCGCCTGCGAAAAGTCCGAGGCGACTATCAACCTTTCCGAATCCCTCTTTTTCCCTTGCCTGCCGTATCTCTCAAAGATCAGGCAAATGTTCTTGGTATGCACTTCCAACATATATCTAGTTCTTCCAACTTTAGTGTAAAGTTTAAGAAGTTTCAGTCTACTGCTGAAAAGCAATTAATCTCGATGTCAGGATATGACCGGGCAGCTTACAATAGACCGTTCAGTATGTGCGAACTGGAAGTGGCGCTGGGTGTAAAAAAGCAGTCTGCACCAGGTCCAGACAGGATTCATTACGAAATGCTGAGGCACTTGTCCCCAGCATCATTAAGTCATTTGCTTATGTTTTTAATCATCTATGGAAAGTAGCTGCTTTCCCTCGATGCTGGAAAAGCGCCCACATTATTCCTCTTCTGAAGCCTGGTAAAGACCCCTCTCTTCTAGCGAGTTACCGTCCCATTGCGCTCACTAGTTGTCTTGGGAAGACTTATGAAAGGCTCATCAACCGGCGTCTACCGTAATATCCCGAGTCATCGCCCACCCCCCAACCGCCTGAAATTCGTTAAAAAAGTGGGGTGGGCCATGTCTCGGTGGGTGAGCACAAACACTTGAAAAAAAGCGGAAAAAACCGCCTATTTTTCTCTGCGTATCTAGCGCTGATGCACAAGAGATACATCAAACTCAAAACTCGATTTAGTTTCATTGTTTTATAGAAAAAAATGCTCACGAAAGAATATTTTACTATAGCGAAGTCCGTTGCTTGCATACACGCTAGAAACACCGCCGATCTGCATATAGCACGAATGTTTGTTCCGTGAAAGAATGTCACCATTATGTTCTCCCAGTTAGTAAAAAAAAAAAAAGAAAAGTCTACAAGAAAATAGAAAAACCGACCAGGCGCAACGAGCGAGCGAGCGAACCAAAGAAGCGACCAAGAGCAATGCTGGGAAAGCGGGAACGCCGGTGGTCGCGTTGGCAAATAGTTTGGCGTCGGGCCAAGTCGGGCGTCTTGTCAATTGCAAGCTCTTGCGCAACTTTCTTGTTTGGTGCGTACATACGTGCGTCCGTGCACGGCGGGCTATCAATGCACGGTTGGGACACTCTGTAAACGTCTGTATAGGACGTTCCAGCAAAGCTTTATTTACGCTTTGGCTTTGCCTAAAATATTGCACAACAGCGGTCGCGACGGGCGGGAAGAAGGAGCGGGTTCGCGGTGACCTTACTTCGGCGGAGACAGACTTTGACCTAACACTCCGCGGTTACGTTAACAAACTCTTATTTTGTTATCTCCATCGTTTTCTTTTCGCACGGATACACGACCACTTTGGGGTCGCTCACGGAGGAAATGCGTAAACAAAAAAAAGTGTCTTTCCCTCCTTCGTTTTACTTTGTCACGGACGTCCTCCAACTGTAAGGTCCGCGGCCGCGTCATTCGGGTAGGATGAGTGTTCGCGGATCCCAGAGTCCGCGTGGGGTATTTGAAGGGTGGGCGATGACTCGGTGTTTTTCCGGAAATCGATATTGGCCCAAAAAATGGGGTGGGCGATGGCTCGGGGATGGGCGATGACTCGGGATATTACGGTAGTCTATTTTCTGGAGGAAGAAAATATTTTGGACATTAATCAGTGTGGATTTCGGGAGGGACGATCAACCACAGACCATTTGGTTCGTTTGGAGACTTTTATCCGTGAGGCATTTGTACATCGGCAGCATTGTGTCTCGGTATTCTTCGATCTGCAAAAGGACTATGATACCTCATGGAGGTATGGAATTCTTCGGGATCTGCACAAGTATGGGGTACGAGGCCGCATGCTCCAGTGTATACAGAATTTTTTAAGCGACCGGACTTTTCAGGTTCGCTTGGGTTCTACACTGTCCGATGTGTTCCCCCAAGAAAATGGAGTTCCTCAGGGAGGAGTTTTAAGTGTTACTCTGTTTGCTGTAAAAATTAACAGTCTTGCAAGTGTGATACCACCGTCTGTGTTTTACTCATTGTATGTGGATGATGTGCAGATCTCCGTTTCTTCTTGCAACCTCTCCAGCTGTGAACGACAACTACAACTTACAGTCAATAGGATGAGCAAATGGGCAGATGAAAACGGTTTCACTTTTTCTCCCGAAAGAACTGTCTGCGTTCCCTTTTCGCTCCGCCGGGGATATTCCCTTGATCCTTCTTTGCATTTAAACCACATTGACATACCTGTTCGCCAGGAACACAAATTTCTGGGCATAATTCTTGACAAGAAGCTCACTTTTGTACCTCATTTGAAGGAATTGAAGCGCAAATGCTTAAAATCATCAAACATTCTCAAGGTGTTGTCCCACAACTCGTGGGGGTCCGACAGGCGGTGCCTCCTGCGACTCTACAATTCCTTAGTTCGGTCTCACCTCGACTATGGTGTAATTGTGTATGGATCTGCACGTCCATCTACACTAAAGATGCTGGATCCGGTTCATCACCTGGGGCTCCGACTGGCTACAGGTGCTTTTCGCACATCACCTGTGTTGAGTTTGTATGCAGAAACCTTTCAGATGTCTCTTGAGAAGCGTAGACAGTACCTTAGCCTTTCTTATGCTTGCAGGGTCTATTCTGACCCGCAACATCCATCTTACACTACCATCCGTACCTGTCGATTCTCTCAACTTTTTGAAAACAAGCCACGTATCGTGCGTCCTATTAACTTCCGCATTCAAAGCCTTTGTGCCTCCCTCCAGTTTCCACTGAATGATGCTGTCATACTAAAGCACAAAGAAAAAGTTTCTCCGTGAGACGAATTGCCGATTTTCTGCGACTGGTCGCTCACAAAGTATGATAAACGGGCTATTTCCCCTCAAGCCCTGCAGCAGGAGTTTCAGTCGTTGCAGGAGACATATAGAGATTATACTGAATTCTATACTGATGGGTCGAAATCTTCATTTTTTGCTGGTTGTGCCGTATATTCTGGTTCCTTTGAGAAAGCTTTGCGAATGGATGGTATGGCAAGCATTTTCTCTGCAGAGCTTTATGGTGTCTCTCTAGCCATTGAACATATCATGAGTAACAAAATATTAAAGGCTATCCTTTTTGTTGATTCACAAAGCGTGATACAGGCTGTCTCTTCTAGACTTCCCACAAAGAACCTTCTTGTACTACATATATCTGTTCAAAATAAACCGGGCTCTCAAACTCGGACACACCATAATATTCTGCTGGGTGCCCAGTCATGTCGGAATTCCAGGGAATGAGCAAGCAGATAAACTGGCTGCAGGTGCAAAGGACTCGGCAACATCTCTTGGGTTACCTTATCAGGACCTTAGGCCCCTTTGGAAGAAATCACTTTTGAAGGCATGGCAGTCCGAGTGGGACGCGGAGTGTAACAATAAACTTCATGTCATTAAGCCCATCTTCGCTCTGTGGGAGAGCTCATTCCATAAGGAACGTCGACTGAAGGTTCTATTATGTCGCCTGAGGATTGGCCATTCACGTCTGACTCATCTACATCTTCGTTGTGGCGAAGACGAAAAGCTCTGTGCTCATTGTGGAGAAGTACTGACAGTTTTGCACATTTTATGGCATTGTAAATTTCATCACAAACATCGCCGACAAAGTTTTGCTGAACTTTTTAGAGATCACCTTCCATTTCATCCTATGTTTTTGCTTGGTGATCATCCTTTAGTGCCCTTTAACCGTGTTTTTGACTATCTTAAAAAGACCGGATATATACATCAGCTGTAACTTTTACCATGAAAACTTTAATAATCTCTTTCCTAGTATAGCCGTCTTAGGTAATTTTTTCTGGCGCAATATAGCCAAAGTCGCTCTTGCGCCATTAAACCCCAATCATCATCATCATCTGTTCATGCTACAAAATGAAGCAACAAATACATATACTTGCTGAAAATACTACATACTGTTTTTATTGTAAATAAGGGCTGTGGCGAATATTGGCGAAAGTGCACTTGAACAAAAGTTTTCTGGAGATGCGCCGCCGCCACAGAATACCACCGCTGACTGTACCAAGTTGCCAGATTGTGTTATATATAGCCAGATTGGGCTCCAGTGTTTTCTAGTTGGCGTCTAAATTTCGTGCTTGGCTATGAACTATTTTTGGGCTATTTCTAAGGATCCGGCGAACTTTTGTTAAATTTCAGATTTGACGTCGAACTTTGACGTTCAACTAGTTAATTTTCTAACTTCTAATATCGGTTTCGAAAGGAAATTGTTTCTCTTTTGGCTAGTCGGGAAAAGAGAGAGAGGAAGAATAAGGGCTTCAAACTTTAGGATTTTGACAATATCCACAGAGAAGCAATGCTTGCAAAGTTCAAGCGGTCTCTCCACAGCGCAGTGGAGCAAACCAAACAGATTGCACTATTATTACCACAGGCCCTGTAGCGCGTATTCTACCCAGACGTAGATTGAACTCTCCAAACAATGATTTGGTGCCCAGTGTGAGAATCCTCAGGGATGCAAGTTTGTAAAATTGAGAAGTCCGCAGATTCACCTCTAAACGTTTTACTACCTTCTAGTCGTTGCCCACCCCAAGAAAGGACAACACTATAAGAAATAGCGTGACCCGGAATGTGGGACACTCATTTTCTACACAAAGAGAGACGGGTATGATACTGGAAGGACCTTAGATATTGGGGTCCTGGTATGAAACTCCGAGTGTTCTGTTTCTTTTACTCTATGATCATATCTCAATCCCGGGCTTCACAATAAAGTTGTCTGTGTGTTTTGTGCTTCTGAAAATCAGCAAAGGAAACGTCAGTGTAGTTCAGATTTTCATCCTTCCAAAGCTTTTTTTTGAAGAATTCACAAGTGACATAATGTACACAAAATGTGGCGCATCTGAGGGCTGAAAAATAGAATGTAACGTGTTTTTTTTACGTTTGAAGAATCGTCAGTAAAAGGCTTAAAAATTATTGTTTTTAGTCTTGGCTAGTTTGGCTATATTTCTTTTAGGGCTTTGGCTATATTTGGGCTATACCTCCCAATCGTTTGGCGGTTTTTTGGTGGGATCATCTGGCAACACTGGCACTGACTCGATTCTATGATGCGAGCACCCCTCGCGGACAGCCGAGGCAAGAAGTATGGAGCAGGTGCAAGGTGACCAGACGGGCCCGGCAGAGTGATTGCGCGGGCACGGAAAGTACAGAAGGCTACACACAAACCATGTTCAAGCACTTTTCTTCCAACGCCGTTAGCATGTTCACACACGCACATGCATTCAGGCCCATTCACGCACGTGGTTCGTGCACACACGTTTAGGCACACTGAGGCATGCGCGCAGACACAATCAGTTCTCAGAGATGATGTAAAATAACTTAACAGATGCTAAGATCGCAATGTTGTCGGTGTCGGGGTGTATGAAACGTGACACTACTCTATACATAATACTGAGACACTAGAGTAGAATAAAAATATACATACCTGCCAGCAGGAGAATTTGGATTGGATAGCTTTCTGTGCTGCTTGGTTCCGCCTCGTCCAGCCAGAAGCATGTGTAAAGTTTTCTGCTGTTGAAGTCCCTTTCGTTTTCAGGCTTAAAATTATGACTGTCAGAACAGGGTACAGTGTGAAAGTGGCTGTCATTATTCGCAAACCGGGCAAGTGTGTGCATTCTGGTCTTTTAACTGCTCTCTTCACAAGCCTAAAAACTAGTGCAGTAATCAACTTTCGTCACAATTGCACAATGCATCAGTCGCAACAGCGGCGCTTGCTTACATGCAAATTTCCAATAGTACGAGCTGTGTGCATTGGACTTAGATTGAACTGAACCATGGTAATAAAACCCGAGACTTAGGAACACCGAAGGCGACGAACACAACACAACGTCTCAAACACAGCTGAAGGTTTATTTGTCAGACACTCGTTTAAAAACGCTAGCCCGCCCGGTGCCCCAACCGACATCCACAGTCCCGAAAGTCAAGCCGCTTCCTCCCGTCCAGTCCACGTCAGCAGCCCTCCTCGCACACGCATACATGCACATGCGCTAGGCGCCACAGCGTCCATGAGAACGTCCACGCAGTTGACTTACCACCCGCCACTGCCACCACTGCTAATCCCCCACTTCCTCACAACGCTTCCTTGACCCCCACCGTCGAATCGTACACCCGTCCCTCCCCCCCCTTTACAGTTGCCGACGTAAACACAAACCTCGAAAACACATGTGGAAGCCCACCCAGTAAGCCATAAGTAATCTCAAAGCCTTGTTTGTCCCGCTATCCGTCCGTCCCCCCTTCTATGTACTTCCTCATGTTTAATTACTGTTACCAACACGCTCGTTTTGTACTTACTTATCCCCGACATTCCCAAAAACCTACCCACCCCTTCCCTTTATTTCTGTCTCCTTCCAATGCCTTCAAAAAAAAAAAAAAAAAAAGATCAATTTTACTTATTCTTTTGGCTGGATCTCACCCGTCATGGAGACAAAAACTCTGTTTCTGATATAGGACCAGCTTATGTTGTCTAAAGAAACGGAAGGATTGCTTATGCAGTTCCCAATACTCCCTATTCAACCAGAAACCCCCATTCCCTCCCTAGAAGAACTCCCCGCAAAGGGATCCACAGTCCTGCTCCGCCCAACGGGAGCAGGCAGACTAACGCTGGAGAACAGAGTATCCTTTGCGCAGGGCCTTCGACAAGTCACGGGAGGCAAGGCGGCCGCCACACGTTTCAATCTAAGGCGAAACGTGATGGCGGTCGAGACAACGAGCGCGGCAATGACCCACCGCCTTCTACGCACTGACAAGCTGGCGAGCCTCCCTCTCCACACCACCCTCGCGCCGGCCAGAGCGGTAAGTATCGGAGTAATCCGCGGACTCTGCCCTAATGATTCCACAGAAAAGCTGACCCGGGGCCTCGAAAGCGAGGTACCAGCGGACCACGTGCGACGCTTCAGCGGAGGACGGTATGCCGAACTCTTCTTCGGCGGACCCCTGCCGGCCACGGTCCTCATCTACGACATTGAATTCGTCGTGGAGGCTTGACACGTCCAGCCAACGCAGTGCTGGGGATGCGGACGCTTCGGCCACGTCCAGTCCGCGTGCACGCTGCCCACTGCCTGCCCAACATGCAGGGGCAGGCACCTGCGGGTAAGTGCGCGACACAACTCACCCCCATTTGCCCTAACTGCAAGTGCAGACACGCTGCATTCGACAAGGGATGCAGCGTGTACCAGCAGCACAAGCGCGAGGCCGAGACGGTCCGCAACACCGGCTGCAGCTGGAAAGAGGCCAGACGAGTCGCCGCCGAACTCCAGAAAAAAAAGGAAAGTGAGCGACGCACGCAGCGCGCGCAGGAACCGACCGCCCCACCGCCCTCCTGGGCCCCTCGCCCCAAGCCTCCCGAGGAACCGTCTACATCTAAGGAGCAGCAGGCCCCCCATGCTGCCTCCACTGTCTCACCTGAAGAGGAGCGGATGGATGTGAGTGAGTCTCCTCCCGTCCGTTTGGCTCCTCCTGATGACTCAAAACTAAAGGAGTCATCCCAGAAGAAACCGATACCACGGGTAACCCCGCCCAAGCCGCCTGAGGACGTCTAGGCAGGAACTCCTTTTAACATTTCCACCATAAATAGTACAGTTTCATGCAATGGAACTGCCGAGGACTGCTTCACAACATTGACGATGTGCACTTTTTACTTGATGAGCTGCGAGCTCTAGCAGTTGCTCTGCAAGAGACTCATCTCAATAGCACTCATATGAACATGTTTCGTCGTCACCATGTTTTTCGAAAAGACCGTACATCATCTCATTTTTCGGGTGGAGTTGCTGTTGTGGTACGAGGCGATATTGCATGCATGGCAGCTCCTCTTCGCTCACCCCTGGAGGCTGTCCCAGTGCGTATTCTTGCAGATCGTCTCATAACTCTTGTCTCCCTTTACCTTCCACCAGATGTTCCGATTGACTTTTACGATTTGCAGGACCTGCTGAACCAGCTGCCGAAGCCCTTTTTAATTTTAGGGGATTTTAATGCACACAACCCCTTATGAGGAAGTGCTCGGTTGGACAATCGTGGAAAAATCATAGAACGTTTTTTACTTTCATCATCACTATGCCTTTTAAACAGTAAACAACCAAGATTTTATAGTGCGAGCCATAACACTTTCACATGTATAGACTTGTCTATATCATCAGCTACATTATTCCCTTGTTTTAGAGCGCAGCTCTTAGGGGCCCGTTCCCGGCTTGAGCGGCGTCGGCGTCAGCGTAACCAAGGTCATCCCAAGGTCACGTGGCCCCCAAGGTCACGTGACACCCAAAGTCACGTGACCCCCCCTGAAGTCACGTGACCCCCCCGGTCACGTGACACCCCCAGGTCACGTGACCACCCCCAGGGTCACGTGACCCACGCCGAGGTCACGTGACCTCCCCGATGACGTCATCGATGACGTCACCGGCATCCGCATCGTCATCGTCATCTTCACTGATGACGTCATCAGTGATGATGACGATGAAGATGCGGATGCCGGTGAGTTCATCAGTGACGTCACTGATGACGTCATCAGTGATGATGACGATGACGATGCGGATGCCGATGAGGTCATCAGTGACGTCACTGATGACGTCATCAGTGATGATGACGATGCGGATGCCGGTGACGTCATCAGTGACTATGACGTCATCGGGGAGGTCACGTGACCTCGGCGGGGGTCACGTGACCTGGGGGTTTCACGTGACTTCGGGGGGGCATCCGCATCGTCATCGTCATCATCACAGATGACGTCATCAGTGACGTCACTGATGACGTCACCGACATCCGCATCGTCATCGTCATCATCGCTGATGACGTCATCGGAGTCCGCATCTTCACTGATGACGTCATCAGTGACGTCACTGATGACATCATCGGCATGGTCACGTGACTCCCCAAGGTCACGTGACCCCCCCCCAGGTCACTTCACCCCCCAGTACCCTTCCCTCTTCCTCCTCAAGAGCTGCGCTCTAATTCGGTGTTACAGGGAGTTGTAAACGGCTTTCACTTTTTTCATGGAAGGTTTTAGATAATCCTCTTGGCTGTGATCACTTTCCCATCGTTTTAGAAAGTCATATTCCATTGCCCACTATTTTAAAGTGAATTTCTCGATGGAAATTTGATAAGGCTGACTGGGGACTGTTTCAACTGGAGGCCACACTTGACCCATTAATGCTTGAGAGTACGACACCAGAGGAGGGTACTTTATATGTTACCGAGCAAATCATAAATGCAGCACATCACTCTATATCAAGACATCCACAAACCTCCCAAAACGATGCAAGCTGTGGTGGACCCAGGAGTGCAGCACAACTAGGCGAAACCAGAAAGGCCTGGCCTGGCGCTGCTGCCCGCCCGCCGAAAACTCTCCTCCTTTCCCTCCTTCGGGGAAACACAGGTCGTGTTCCAAAATTTACTCGATCTTACTCAGGGTAAGGGTTTTGTACCCTTGGCGTTCTAAAATCTACCCGCGTCCAGCGTTTTTCAATCTGTGCTGTCACGTGATACGATCCGCCGGAGTAACTCGGATCCATTTGGGTAAGATTTAGAACACAGCCCAGTTAAAAATACCCATGGGTTCCAATTGGAAAGTCAGTTGGTACCAATTGGAATCTGAGAAATCTCAGTTGGAATCACAGAATCCAATTGGTTTTGGCATTACCAATTGGTGACTCCAATTGGAATTGAGATTTCCAATTGGTACCTAATCCACCAACTGGCCATTCCAATTGGGATGCATTTTTCCAACTGGTCATCCCAGTTGGGATAGTTGTTTCCAATTGGTATCCAGTGATACCAATTGGGTTACATTTTTCCAATTGGTGACTCCAATTGGAATTGAGATTTCCAATTGGAACCTAATCCACCAACTAGCGCTGGCCATTCCAACTGGGATGCACTTTTCCAACTGGTCATCCCAGTTGGGATAGTTGTTTCCAATTGGTATTTAGTAATACCAATTAGGTTACATTTTTCTAATTGGTTATCCCAAATAGAATGTTTCCCTTTAGCATCTCTTTCGTGATCCCAATTGGAATGGCAGTGCCCAATTGGTATGTGATGCACCAATTGGCCATTTCATTGAGTATTTAATTATTCCAATATTAATTGAAATAAACAACTTCTAAATGGTAAATAGTCTTATTGGGATTTAAACCAATCATCAGACATTCCAATTAAGGGAGGACACTATTCAAAAGGGTCAGCCTTGAAAATTTTTATCTGTGTATACATAAATTGTACAAAAGATTAGTCGTATTTATCAGGAACGCACTGGCATTGTTAGGAAAACTATAACTGGGAATTAAACTAATGTAGTACGCAACATTTTTTTTTTCAGTGCAACTGAGAAAACAATTTTTTTTAAAAGTAATTTATTTTATATTAACATCACATTAACAAATCAAATAAATTTTTGTATTTGTAAAAAAAAAAACTGTCACCGTTGCGTTGCCCATTAAATTCCAGTTAGCAAAAACAATGAGTGAGCCTTTCTTTTTGTGCCATTGCAAAACAGTAGCTTTCCGAAAGTGAAATTTATGCCAAGAAGTGGACTGGAGAAAAATGTGTTCAAAGTGCTTGAACCTCTAGCTTTTCTTTAGCATTGGTGGACCCAAAATAATTTTTAACAAAATAGCTATGCAGTCAAAACAAATTAAACTTTCTGGGGATATTCTCCAGATGTTGGTGAATGTAAAAATGGCCTTTTTTTTAAAAAAAAAAAAAAAAAAATATATATATATATATATATATATATATATATTTTTTTTTTTTTTTTTTTTTTTTGTATCGAAGGCATTGAAACAATCTTCTAAAATCTCTATTGAAGAGTTTTATGGTGAATTCCACTCGTAGATCTGGAGCGCCTTCCAAAATCCGCGAGGGAGGCAAAATTCCGCTCCGTGGGACCCGCTCCGAATCGACGAGGGGAAGATAAACTTGCATTTTTGGAGCGACCTCTCCCCACACCCCTTCTCCCCCCGCCGTAGAAAATGGCCGCTGCTCGAACTTGACCAGTCCCCCCAACGCCTCAGCCGGCTGATCTTTCCAACGACCAGTGACGACTGTCACTGCTTAGCTGCAGAAGTAACACGCGACACAGGCCGGGCGAAATTGTACGTACCACGGCGCCCATGTCACAAATAACGAAGAAGTCCGCGTTCGGCACCGTCACATACCTTTCGGCCGCCTCGAAGCGGCGGGGCACGGACAGCGATTGCCTGCGGTGGAGTTCAGATTTGTAGTACGACTTTAATAAACTCAGAGGTAACAAACCATCACTTGCGCGGTCATTGCCTAACCACTTTTTGTTTTATTTCACGAGAAAACGCCGACGGAATGCAGTGCAAAAAAGTAAACAATCACTGGCTGCAGAATGAATAGGCCTAACCTTGCATCTTCCTCCGGCTTTTCTGTCGTTCTTTTTCTCGTTCTTCTCGTTCTTCCTCTCGCATTCACAGACGTCAGCGCTTACGATTTGCCACGCTCCACATTCCCGGCTTTTTATCCCTGATCTACGCGAAGTAGAAGCGTTCGAGCCGTCACAATCCAGAGTAAACAACCACGCACGACGTCGGTCTAATAACGTTGACCCGACCGGCCCGCCGATCTCTCCAACCTCGCCGCGCATGCGCACCGCCGATTTAGACGGAAATCACGTGGGCCGCTCTGTCAACTTCCGGAGAGATCTGTGAAACCCCGCAGTGCAAGTTCGGCGGAGTTTGGGGCGCTCCGTGGAGCGGGCGCTGCCAGAGATCTACGAGCGGAAGATGACCAACTTGAGCCAGATCTGCGAGCGGAATATGCGCGCTCCAAATGGAGCGCTTTTGGAGCGCTCGAGATCTGCGAGCGGAATTCACCATTAGTTGATCATTTCGATGCCTCCGACAACGATACCCGATACTCTCCACCTCCTTTGCGCATGAATTATATCGGGTATTGCTATCGGGTCTGATCGGATCACCTGCCCATACTTTTTTAAATCTCAAAATGAGGACAATTTGTACATGCAAATTGAAAGCGGAGGGATTTTTTTCTTTGTTTTGTATTGTGTTGTAATCGATTTCTTAAATATCGAGTGTAAACTTTTTTTTTCCCCTAAAATCAGCGGGAATCGTTGGAATCATCTGTGCACACTGGGCAAACAAAGATGGCGTCCGCGTGTGATCTCTATGCGCACATGGCACGCACAACATCTGTTGCATGGTTACAGTAGAGATTCAACAAGTCATGTTTTATTGCTACGAGTGCTGAGTAGTGTGGTTATAATTACTTTATTTGGCCTGCCGCCTCGTTGGAGCGCGAAGGATGGATAACAAAGTTTAAGGGTGCAAGGTAAGGAAACTTCTTTGTTTCTTTTCTTGATGCTTGCTGCATTGCAAATAGACGATTTCTGATTAATAAATATCCTGAGACACTCCTAGCTATATGGTCAGTGCAGGGTAGGAGGCTGAATGAATGAAGCTCTACAAAACACTCTTTTGAGCTGTCCACTTGAAAGTCTTTGTTACCCAGTGTAATGAAATGTCAGTGAAAAAAAAAGTGTTTTAGGCGCTTCTAAAAAAGAAACTATGGATTCCTCCTGAAAGCACTGACTTGCCACAGTTTACCTAAATATCCATAATTTGCTTTTGAGATTATGTCTTAATTTACTTTTTGTATTAGACAGAGTGAACACATTAAGTGTCATGCTTTCAGAAGTTGTAATTGTGGTGTGAGCAGTTACTAGCTAATAATCTTGAGTGCATTGCTAATGAATTACAGGTTTCAGTTTTCAGTGGAAAATGGAGTAGGTGTCAATTTCAGTGGGAAAATGAAGTACAGGTGTCACTTTTAGTGAGAAAATGGTGGCTAACAGCTCTCGAATACATGGAGCTGAATGGTACCAGTTACCAAAAATGGGCCCCGTTTTCGTAATATTTTTTGAAAATCAGTTATAACTTTTAATTGAGATAAATTAGTTCTGAAACTTTGGCATTTGGTTTCAAACCGCTGACGCTACATTTGGGGGGAACGCTGTACTTGAAGGAGCCGTGTAACAATATTATGTCGAATGTTTCTCACTCTACACAAGCTTACTGGCACCAGCGGGACCCGAAATACTCGCACGCAATGCCACTGACCAGGGAGCTTCTTTTTTGCCGCATAACTTAAAGAGTAAAAGCGAATACCTCTTTTCATTCTCTCCTTTGGTTGCGGGGATAGTGTTGTCGTCATAGTCAACAACATCAATTTTCAGGAGTTTGCCATAAAGCTTTGTGATACCCACGGTGACAATATTCAAGTGTGGCTCTTACAGTGGACATGAGCACAGCGTGAGCATTCTATTTGAGCTTAAGACAATACCTCGACACGCACTCAAGTAGTGGCTGGTGCTCAGTTACTGCGACGACAGGAGTAGCCGAACCGTAGCAATCTGTGGAATTCATTGTGTGCCCTGTGCTTTGCCAACTACAGGGTGTGGATATGATAAACATAGGTGGCATGTAATCAGTTTCAGATCATGTGGTCACTTGCTCTGTCTGCGAGTTTAGGAGGTAAACGCTGGTAGTTTTTTTTTCTTCTGAAACTGCCATGCGTGGATAGAAAATCTATCTGTTTTATAGGTTGTGAATGTCAAAGCATAATCAAAAGCTGTATTTACTAAAAGTACAAGGTTTGTTGTACTGCCCCTTTAATGACATGTCGAGCATCATACAACTTTGACCTCATGTGAGCCAAGTGTTTACCCATTTGTTGTAGGTCTAGACTTTGCTACATTCTTTCACAATGCTTCTTAGATATGCAACTTAACTGCTACACATGTTCGACATGCAGGAGGCAGAGCTGAGCATGAATGAGATGGCTATCCTGTCATCAACTGCATCCAAGTTCCGCTGAACATCGGTCTCAACGTTCAATCTGTAATATTTAGGTGTCCTGCTAGTCAAAATAAAGCTTTCATTTGACATATACTCTTCACTGTTGTGCATCCTGTGCATATAATGTCCAGTTAAGCTAAGCTAATTGCTTGTTCTTGCTTCAAGATTTGTGCCAATGAATGGTAGCTAAAAAACAAGCAAGTGGGCCCTTTTTGTAGTTTCGAGTTTGAAAGTCCCAAAACACAACTTGTTACACTTCCAATAGGGAAAATACTAATTGGTATTTTTATAACTGGGAGTCAGAAAACAGATGGTTATGGTTCCAATTGGAATACAACCAATTGGTTACCGTTCCAATTGAAAAAAATGCCAATGGGTATTTCTCCAGTTGGGAGTCCGAAAACACAGATGGTTACGGTTCCAACTGGAATAGTACCAACTGGTAATGGTTCCAGTTGGTAAAATTCCAATGGGTTTATTTCCAATTGGACAAATACCAATTGGTATTTTTCCAGTTGGGAGTCCGAAAACACAGATGGTTACGCCAGCTGGTACCAATTGGAAAGACCAATTGAACCCAATGGGTATTTTTAACTGGGAGCCACTGTTTCTCCTCCGACCCCCCCCTCTGGTCACGTGATGGAGGGGGACGCGATCGCTATGCAGGCACTGCCTGCAGGGCATCGCGTCCTTCTCTCCGGTCACGTGATGTCCCCTCCTTGCACCCAATCTGATTGACAGCTTCTCTCTCGCGTTTTCTTTCTCTTTTCTTTATTCGCGTCGGTTTTCCCTCGCGCTCCACTCCCGACTGGTTTTTTTTTTTTCTCTCCTCTGTAGGCACAGACTCTCTTTTGCTGTTGTTTACTTAACTTCCTTCTGCTGAGATCGCGCGCGTCGGCCCACTCCTTGCGAGCCCTACCCACTTCAACTTTTTTAGACTTTATTGTTTATCTTTTCTTTTTCTTGCTTGCCTTCTTGTAAGGTTCACTCTCCGCGCCCGACCTGATTGACAGCTTCTCTCTCGCGTTTTCCGTCTCTTTTTAGCTTTTATTTTTATCTTTTCTTCCTTTTCTTATTTTCCTTCTTGCGGGGTTGGCTCTTAGCGCCCGTTCTGACTAATAGCTCCTCTCTGGCGTTTTCTTTTTCTTTTCTTTATTCTCGTCGGGTCTGCCCCCCGCGCGGGGCCCCTGACCCACTTTTGCTTTGGCAAAGCTGTCTCCCCGTGCGCTGGCCCGCTCTGGCGCCGTGCCCCTTTCGCCCGCGCGCTGTTCATCCTAGCTTGCGCTTCTCTGGCTTCGCGCGGCGCGATAGCCGTAGAACCTTCGGATCCCGTGCATGATTGCCAGCTCTCCACGGTGCACGGATGGATACCAGAAATCATATTCCTTCCTAGTGGGCAAGGAATAACCTTGCTCAGTCAGGGTTTTGAATAACAGATTCGGAATTTCCCTTTTAATGGGCGGGGATTAACCTCGCTCAATCATGAAAAGTTTTCGAATGATAGATTCGGAAGCTAGTAAACCCAAGGCATGCCAAGGGCTAGGCATTTTCAGAAAATGCCCCACTAGTAATTTCTTCCTTTGCATTTGGTAAACCATGCGCTAAGTTGTGTGGTTAGCTCAGCCAAACACAAGCAAAGAATGTCATTCCGTAGCACTCTGCGGAATGTCCCTTATGCATACAATAGGCTCGACCGCCTCTGTTGAGGGAACGGAATCTATTAATGTTCTCCCCAATCCTTTCGCAACGCTGTGTTGTGTATGCAGCAGAGAGATATCGAGTTGCCGACCCATTGCACTTTGGCTCGGAATACTGAAATGCTTGGCGCTGGTGTGACTGGTGACAGTGCTTGGAAATTCTGACGCCGCGTGCCGACCCTGATTTGTTTACCCTGGATACTGTGAAGATGTGCTAGGGACTTCTGGACAAGACACTTGGACATTTCTAAAGGATCTCCTTTCTTCTTCGGCTCCGCCCGCTTTTCTGCCAGCCGCGTCCTGTGGCTCTTCGCGCCCCGCTTGTCGGCTTTGGCGAAACAACCCTCCTCTCTTTTCACAATTTTCTCTTCTATCAGCTGTTATCCCCTTCCCCTCCCCCCAATCCAGCGATGACCGTTCAGCCCATGGCTGTAACTCCAACGATGGTTTTTCTTCTTTTGCAAGACCTCTCTCTCTCTCTCAGTTGTATTGTCCATCCCATGACTCCTCCTTCAATATTGTAGCTTGTTTCTATAAAATAGAAGGCAATAGGCAAACCACGTGTTTCCAATAATAGTTGTTTACTACTTGCAAAAGGATTACAACACGAGAATAGTCACTAAAACAGGAATTCAAGACACAAGAAGCCAATATATTGGGGTAGCTACAATGCACATGACAATAGGAAGGGTAACAGGCATTCAAGTCAATGACAGCCAATGTACCTGGCTAGCTACAACTAAAATAAGAACATTTGTTACTGGTGCAAAATATCTATTCAAAAGAAATGAAAGGCACACCTGAAATGGACCAACAGAACCAAAAGGATGCCGCCAGTCAAATACACACAATTAACATAACCGAGAGAACAAAAATAGGTCAACTTTGGCATTTCTGCTTCGGGCTTCTGGATTACAAAAATGCTCTTCCAGTTGCTTCCAGTTTTTACTTAAGCAAATGTTATAGGCTCATACAGTCATGTCTTGTTAACATGGATGCCTGCATTCCCAGGAAAAATCGTCCATAATAAAAGGTCAAGGAAATAAAACAAGATCACAAATAAGAATCGTAGCGAACAGGAAATGGGGGGTTATTTAGCCATGAAATGAGGAAATGCGGGCTTGTACTTATACTTAAACTGAATCTTACTTTCATGCCCAGAAAGTGAAGCGTGTCTGCTACTTTTGAATTGCACATACCTAATTACCTTTTGACTTGAAAGCCCGAAAAACCCTACTACACTTTAGGTGTGCAGGTCTTATCTCGAGACAGACAAGGGACAATAGTGAATTCCCGGTACACGCTCTGGCCTCTATGGTTCACTAATTGAATTTTTTTTTTTTTTTTTTCAGTGTGAAGATTTACATTTATGGTAAGGAAAAAAAAAAGCTTGTATATAGTCCGGACTGCAGGTTTCTATATTACAGGGTGTCTAGCAATTTTCTCTTTCAAAATTCCCTGCCTTTTCCAGGATTTCCCTGACCCTTTCGACCTATGTTCCCTGACCAATAACACAGAGACAATTTACAAATCAAAACAATATATTGTTGCTTCATGAACTGAAATAAGGCCAAATAGACGTTTATTCCTTAAGGGAGTCTATTTTTTCTTGGACGAGGGTAGCCTCAAGCTGGGAATCATGAAGCAACTTTCGCTTCTTTTCTTGCAGCTCCATGATAAGGGTTGCTACTCTCTTCTTTTCCTTTTGAGCATCTGAAGTTTCGCACTCCTCCTTTTTCCGTCTTTGCAGCTCCTCTTTAAAGACGCTGTAGGCACCGCGAACCATCTGCACCATCCGGTCTGTAATGTCTACATTGGCAACCCCGCCAGCTTCAGATACAGCGTCATATCCTACTCTCTGTGCTATCAGAGATTCCTCTTTCAGATTTTCCACAAGGCATTCTTTGTTGATGCTGAAGCCTCTCTCAACTGTAGCATTACCGTGCGACAAGCAAAGGATAATTTTCACTAGAGACAGCAGCTCTTCGTGACCTTGACACAGCCCAATCCACAGGGTATCGAGCCTTTGCTCCTTGTGGTCAAAGTCCCTTAGCCTTGCCTGCGCAGGGCCTAGTTTGCACACATGGATGTAGGAGCGATGGGCACGCTCTGCCTCTAGACCAGACACCCACCCATTCTCCGAAAGCGCGTCAAGGGCAAGGGTTAGCCGTTTCGGGCCGACGTCAGGTGACAATGCAATTACAGGATCCAGGCAGCTTGCCCCTCTTGTCAGTTTATACTTCAGTGGTGACCTCTCAATGATCTTCTGTGAACATGCCTTCACAAATGACATACAGTCCCTCTTGAAGGTAAGCATGGTCAGCTGCGCTACTTTGGGTTTTTTGCGCAGCTCAATCTTGGTAGCGAACCCAGCATCAAAAGCAGCTGCAGCTACAAAGTTGTCGGTCCTTTCAAAGTCAACTTTTAATAACTTGGAGGGTGCGTCAGCAGCGTCAAGGACTTCCTTCTTGACAATCCTTGCCAAAAGGGACCTCAGGATACCATCCAGTGCAGTTGACAGGAAAGGAGTCATTGGCTTATTGGTTGGAATTCCGCCAGAAATGGCTCCATTTCCCCAGCAATCGACAATACGAAGGCTAGTTTTGCTGACAGCAGCTCGTCACCCACTGCTTTTTCAACTATGTCATAGCTGGAGCATGTTGGCCGCTTCTTTGCTTTTGTTGAGCCTTCCACAAACTTAGCTAAGTTAGGAAGGACCACCAGTGCCCTAGAAATCACCTTACTGTTTTCCAGCCATCGCACTGAGCAGAATTTCATTGGGAATGGTTTGCTTCCTGTCATGAGCGTATAATCGGCACGACGAGCAGGTACAGACTTGAAAAGGTTTTAACAGCTGCGAAGGAAAGTTACCAAGTCCCAGCGAGTTGCGGTGTGACCTGCTTTGTAAGCACCATTTATAACATGAAGCCCGCAACTTCCAATATCTAGGATCTGGTGACTGTCATCTGATGATCTTAGTTCTTCTTTCAGAGACCTAAGCAACTTCAAATTGACATTGAACCCATCATTCGAAACTTGCAAAATCTTTGTTTGGCTCATTTCTTGAGTAGCGCTGCGGAGAGCAGAAGCCAGGTCTTCTGCACATGAGTGCCCCAGGAAACACGAAGTTTGGTACCGAGTTTTCACACAGCCATCCCAGTACCTGACTAGTACGTCCATCTGTTGCTTTTGGGCGACCTTGTTCAAGCACTCGTCAAGCGCAACAACCGCATACGGCACACTGCTGAGGCTTGAGAGCAGCTGCCTTGGAAAGTAGGGAGCAATTCCGTGGCAAATGGTGTACCCCACCTTGTCTTTCCCTAGCTGCATTTTTGAAGCAACTTCACACCCCGGGAACATCAATGGGAAAAGCGCGGCAGATGCCGCTGTAGAGCGAAATGATCCATGAATCATTATCGAGTTCATGCACCAAATGATCTCTGCCTTTGTCACATTCGTCTTAAAAAGAAAACCACCCACCGACACGTTCGGAGGTGGTGCGGTAGCTGCTTGTTTCACGGAAGCACACGCGGCGTCGCTAGTAGTAGCGGCCGAAACGTTCGGAGGTGGCGCGGTAGCTGCTTGTTTCACGGAAGCACACGCGGCGCCGCTAGTAGTAGCGGCCGAAACGTTCGGAGGTGGCGCGGTAGCTGCTTGTTTCACGGAAGCACACGCGGCGCCGCTAGTAGTAGCGGCCGAAACGTTCGCTGGTCTTGTGAAGAACGACGGGAGACATGCTTGGGTTGAGTTTGGAAGCAACTTCATAGCACCAAGGTGCTTCTTGCTCGAAGCGTGGCTCGAAACCGCCGTCTTCCCCATGTTGCTCAGAGAAAAGCTCTTCCGGCAGACTGTACATTGCGTGCTGTGAGGATCACCTTTCACGGGTTGGATCCAACTTATATGTCCAGAAACATTTGGGTTCGTCCAGTCTGGATTATATGAGCACTTCTTTGTCGTGGACATCCTCACTCACGAAGTTTTTGGAGCGACCACGGACGCACAGTCGGACGTCGATATTTCCCCCAACGAAACGCTAGGCCTCTAGCGCTGCGAAAGCGCTAGGCTTGGGTTCAAACGGCTCGGTTGCCCGGGTTCAACGAGCACTCTGATCGCAGACATCGAGAAGCTCCAGTTCCGTAAACACGGCACAAAGCAACAAAAACGGGCGTAAAGAAAGCATGAGCCAGGAAAAAAAGACGTGTCACGTGCCCGCAAAACTAAAGCACGGACAGCATGATCAGCCAGATCAACAACATAGACCATCACCTTGGATGGATGAATAGTAGTGAGTCCACCCTTGGTATCGGGCGAAAGCTAGCGCCGCCTGGTGTGCAGGTTCGTGACCTCCCCTTTTTAAATGTCAATCTGTAATTTTCCCTGACTTGGCTCGATTTAGGCCAGATTCCCTGACAATTCCATGATTTTTCCCGGTGCATAAAATATCCCTGACATTACCCGGTTGCTAGACACCCTAACCCTGTATTAACGGTCCCTAAAAATTTCATCCATATTGTGGGGTGTTCATATTAATGGGGTCCGTATTAAAGGGCAATTCCGGCTAAAACTCAAAATGAAATAAATTACTCGTATCGCTGTAGTGACACACAATACGACTCCAGCCAGAATATTATGTCCTGGGGACGCCGCATACTCAACTAATGCCGATAATAAAAATGCGACCCGCCACAAGCCGCTGCTCCTTAGTGGGCGGCCGGCGGGTTGCCGATCGCTAAAGCAACATTGGTCCGTGACGTCAGTATCGTTCTCATTTCTTCCCGGGCGTTGCGCGGAGTGCGCTTCTTTGAGCAGCTACCACCGCTACTTCGGCTTGTGATTGGCGTGTTTAGCCGTTGCTTTTATCTTTAGCCCGTGTCGCTTTGGTATAGCCTTTTATTTATTGGCTTGTGAGGACTCCAAGGTTCGTTTTAGCGACCAACTCGGTGTGCCCAAGACTGCCCAGCTGTTCTTTGAAAGATGCCGAGTAACACTTGTAGCGCTGTGGGCTGCTGAAACAACCCGCTGCGCAACCCGGTGGTGCTTTTTCACAAGTTTCCAACGGACCGGAAATTGGAGAAGGTATAGGTGAACGCTGTATGACGAGTGGACTTTGGACTTCGGCATTTACGCACCCGAGAATAAAAAAAATGAAACAGACGTATACAGCCCAGCACACGTGTTCGTGCACCGCGGCCCAAGCCGCAGAGCTTCAAAGCTTCGTGTCTCTGGCTGACCCGCAGCGCGAAAGCGAGAGGGCCCCCAATACTGTACGTAACTGGCAGCGCGGCGTAGAGCAACGCCGCTCCATCCTGATGACAATTTAGGCCTAGCGACGAGTATGAAAGACTGTGCGCACGGCTATAAGCCGCCGAGTACGGCACCGAACGAGTTCACGGGTGTTCCATTCGCTAGCTTTTGGGTATACGCACCAACTGTTGCTAGATATGCTGGATAACTACCAGGTATACAGAATTAAAACAAAATTAGCTTATCACCTATCTTTAGACGGCTAGCGCAACAGAGGTAGGTGCCGCTCGGCCTGCGTACTCGTTGATTGAGAACGATCCTGACGTCATGTTCACATAGCGGCTAGTTTCGGTTTTGTTGGCCGCGCCCACTGATCTCTATTATAGGGGGCCTAATGGCGCTTAGCCGCTCTTCGAGCCGGGCGCGCATGAAGCCACCGGAAGTTCTGGTGCTTGTCCCGGAAGTCGAGCGTCTGCTACACTTCTCTGAGCTTCTGAACATATGAAGTCGCTGTTTTTGCCCGCGATTTCTTGAGGTCTAATTGTGATTTTTAGCATCGTACTGTTAGAATAAGACACTTGAATGTAAAACATCTAAATCTAATAAAGGAAAGTTTGAATAATTGCAAAGAAACAATTGTCAAAGCTGAACGCTGGGCTAGTTGGTATTGGGATGTCAAAATCATGGTAGCGCTTTTAGACGAAGACGAATAAGAGACAAGACACACACGAGTGCTCGTGTGTGTCTTGTCTCTTCTTCGTCCTAGTCTAAAAGCGCTACCATGATTTTAAACAATTGTCACCGCTGTTTTTTTGGCTGTCGACAGAGGGTACGGTATACGGTAGCGTAATGGGGCAGTGTTGCGCAGCCTTTTTTGGCCTCCGGAGAGTAGAGAAGAATTGACCGCTCCTCAGCTTGTAACATCAGACTATACGGGTTCCGCCCTTCTATATCGGGTTTACGGCTAACCCGTAACGTCAGTAACTGTAATGTCAGTAACTGAATGTGCGCGCGCGAAGTATAGTCACCATGAAGTGATGTTCTTAGATGTGCTAGAAGGAAATGCCATGCACGATTACATTCATGAGCAGGGCCTATACCTAAAGGCTCTAAGGGCTAGCTCGGACCTGACAGTTGCGTAGATATGCAACCGAGATACCTGGGCTTCGTACGCCGCGTGCCAGCTACTCGTAGGAATGTCCGGGCAAGTCGCGGGCGTAAGTCGCTGCACGCACCCGTAACGTAGAAAACAACTTTGTCAGTAAAGTGGTCTGCGCGGTATCCAGTAGCTTTAACTGCTTTTAGAGACAGGGAACCAGTCTGCAACCTCGCGTGGGGAGCAGCATATGCTGCAGCCTGCAATTATTATAAAGTATAATAGCTTTCTCAATCATTTTAACTGATTTCCTTAGTACTGTAAAAATAAATGTAGATTTAGGTTTAGCATTCTCTGGCCATAAAACTATTACTAGAAATGACACCATATAAGAGCCCCATCAAAGGCCATTACCTGGTTGCTGGCCCTGGGGGCATACTAAATGTAAAAGGAAATAAAACTCTGGTTTAAAAAAAAAAAAACTGTTTATTTTGTGCAAAACTGACACGCTTGTCAGCAAGTTTCAGACAGCTTGGTTTTTACTGGTGGTTAAAAAGAATCAGTTTGGTCAAGCGCTTACGCATGTTCGGACCAGCGATCTTCATAGTTGCTCTTTTTGCAGCATGGTGCATCCTTATCTTTATGTAGCATCCAATGACACATTTCACGAGGCGAACAAAATGATTTGAATCGACTGCGGATTGGAGCATGTGCTCATGTAGCTCTGGATAGAGCATGTTTAATTGCCCCGAAAGCTCCCTCATAACTCTGGCTGTCAGAGTGTCGGCAGTCATCCCTTTCTTGGGAAAACTGCCACCATCCACCTTCTCCTGCTGTCGAACTACCCGTTCCGCCAGCTGACAGATGTATGTTGTGGAAGGCGATGGCTTGGTCGGGCCACCAGAATTTTTTCTGTTCAGAAGTGCTGACGAGCACGCCTCAGCCTTAGATGCTGAGCGACACGCTGAGCAAGGTATCTTTTTTTCAACCATTCGGCATACAAACCCTGCGATGTAGCCTACAACATCTCCCAAGTAGGGTGACAGCAGAGGAAGATTTTCAAGTTCACCTTCCATTTCACTCTCGTCAGGGAGGTCTACGCTTTGCACAAGGTCTTCTGTATCATTTTGCTTTGCTGTAGTCATGTCCAGTTCATCAGGAGCGCAGAACTGACTGCTCACATACAAAATCCGTGTTTTATCTAGTAAAGCACAGTTTCCCACGCCACCTTTTACCTCATTGTGGACAACCAGTCGCTTGTACGCTGCTATGAACTGACGCACCGTAGGGTTATTGTTCCAGCCTCCCTTGGAACGAACGGCACCAAAGAAAAGCTCAATGTGGTCCTGCGAAAGCTTGTAGGTCAGGAGGTAGCGCAGTGGTGGGGTTTCACCAAAAAGGAGGGAGGATGCAAGGCCGATTGTGCTTTCAATGGTGATCAGGAAACCAAGAAAAGCAGTTTGCCTTGGTGTGTCGAAGATAGGTCTTTCTGCACCATCAGTGAGTGCTCTTATGTAATCCTTGGCTTTCTCAAGAAAAGAAATCCAAGTGCCTCTGCTGCCAGGTCGGAGAGGAGCCTTGAATCCCTTAGCGAGGGGGTTACGCGAGTTTAAGCAATCAAAGAGTCGATCAAAGAGCCGGATGAATTTCACAGTTGCTTCCGATCCCTTGAATTGTGGGAGTTTCAGATCTTCCCGGCAGAACTCTATGGCATCTGCAACACTAGAGCTCAAGGTCTGGGCAGCAAGATTAACCTTCATTTTTTGCTTCTGCCAGTCAATGTGTGCAGCACGGAGCTTTGTTGCAGCATGCAGGCCTTCTTTCTCCTGGAGCTCATACAGTTGTCGGATGTAGTTCCATTCTACCAATGAGCCGGTTGAATCTCTGAGCCACTTCAGTGAAGAGAGAGCATTCCGCACCAGCTTTATCATGTGACATGCATCCAGAAAACAGTATACCCTCCCGTCTGTGACAGGGTGAGGGAATGATGTCACCATAATCGATCTGTCTTCAAGTGAAGCCCCCAAATTCTTGAGCATTGTAAAGTTACAACGGAGTCCGTCACATGTCAGCGATGTTACACATGCTCCTACATCATGCAATTTTGTCAGACACAGTTTGACTATGTTTGTGCGTTCCTTTCCTGAAAGTCCATTGATCAGAAAATATCCGCAGGGGATCTTCCAGTGTGCATCCAGTGATACAAGAATAAAAACGAGGGCTTCAGTAGCGACATCATTGCTGTCATCATCAAGCTCGTTACCAATGTCAACATAGCCCCTGCACTTTTTTCCATCCCATTCTATGTGTTTTCTGATCGCCATCTCGTCAACGACAAGGTTGCAAAGAAGCTCCTTGTTTTTCTGCTTCACTTCGTTGGCTTTTGCCCGGATGGCATCCATAGCTTCACCTGTAAAACCAGGTTCTCCATTTAGAGAACTGTACCACTTGGTCAACGTTGATGGATGTGGCAAGGCACATTCAAAAGTCTCTCTTACATAGTTGTACGCTTTAGTTGAATAAAACTGCAGCGTGAGCGCAAACATACGTAGTGCAGGCGAGTATTTCTCTCGGTTTAGCTTAGCCAGCTTGTCACTTCCGACCGGAGTTTGTTTGAGCAAACGCTGCATCACTGCTAGGGAGACTCCTGAGAAACATCTCTCAAGCATTGCACTAGCATCTTCTGAAATTAGCTGTTTCTTTCTTAGGTCTTCGATAATTTCACTAAATGTTTCTACTCTCCTCTTCAGTCGACGTTCTCATTGCTGACTGAGCTTGAGCTTTTTCTTGGCATTGGTTGCAGCAGTTGCACAGGTATCAAGCTTCCTTTTCAGGGTTTTTGGAGTGTCCTTGACAGCATAGTTGTGCTCGGCAACCTAAAAACAATGCATTTGATAGATTAATATTATGCAAGTGTAATACATAACTGGACTGTGCATTGCAACCACTTAAAGTGTTAGCAAAAGGATTTGGTATCTAAATGCTGCTTCCCCCACTCCTCCTTGATGCTTAATCTCTCTTTGCAGCAAAAGAAAACTATAGAGCATGAAAGCCTTTCTTGTCTACTACTTACGGTGTCTCTGCATTGAGGCAGTTTGCTCAAAAGTAAGCTTACATCATTTGAGGCCTTTTTTGGTGTACTCGGCGAGCCGCTGGCTTCCCCGTCAAGTAGTGTCGCATCCAGGTTCGGAGTTCTCAGCTTTGATGGCTTCCTTGTCGCAGTTTTCTGAAATAAGCATGTAATAAACATGTTCTGTTAGACAAATTAATCCTCACCATAAATGCAAGACATTGCAAAAATATTAGCATATAGATAATATTTAATCATTAGCTATTAGCACATGCTACAAGTGGCATCTATAGTCCCAGATATTTATATGCCTTTTAATAAGCCAGCAATATTGGACATTATCATCTTCGAGAACTTGCTGAGACATTACCGGAAAAGTTTGTGATTATACATTACATCAATCAAGGCGGAACTATTGCTGCTATGTCACTTCCACTGGGTCAGTGAATTTAACTTATTGCTTGATCAAAATTTCTGTTGTTCCTTTTCCCAAAAATGCCTGTTCGCTTTTCAGTTCCTACATGCGCTGCCTGCTGGTCCTGCTGTTATGCGCACTTAGCCACAAGGCATCTGCAGGCACATTAGCAGTGTGTCATCAATTATAGCCTTGAAGTTGTTTGCTGAGGAACAGAATTTCACCTGTGCGTTGGGAAAAGTTAAAACGCACGTGGTTTTGCAAGACAAACGTCAATACGAACTGCCTCGCCCAAGCAAGATGCGACGACCTGAACTTGCTCCCAATCGCGCGTACATCATGCACGGCACAACTAGAACGGTATCCACGCTACTGCTCGTTTACCGCCTGAAAAAGGCAGTCCTACCTTTTGGAGGTGTTCTGGGAAGTTGAAGAGCGTCGGGACTGCGCCGCTTCGCAGCCGGGTTCTGGCTCCTGTTCGGTCGAAGCACGAATCATCGAAGTGGTCGCTGCAAAGTCTGCTGCCGGGAGATGGTTTCCACTTGTCCCTTTTTAAGTTTACGACCCATTGCTGGTACAGTTTCGGCTGACAGCGCGGAAACCTGCATGAAGGAGCTATGTGGCAGCGCCGGTTCTTGCTTTGATCAACCCGAGCTAGAACTGAAACTGCGTGCCACTTGGCCGCGTAACACTGAGATCAACGAAATACATACTTACAGGTGAGACGTCTTGCCTGAGGTCTTCTCCGGCCTACTTGTGCAGTTTACCGCAGAGCATGCTGGCATGCTGGCGTCTTTAAAAGGTTGGAAAGGATGGAAACTACAAGCGCCAGCAGCCTAGAAACCACGCGCGAAGAGCAGACCGCTACTCACTTCCGGGACAAGGCTGCTCGCTTCCGGTGGCTTCATGCCAGCGTGCTCGATGCGCCATCCAGCCCCCTAGTGTAGAGATCAGTGGCCGCGCCCGAAACAAAACTTTGAGGCGTCAATATTTTTAAAACTACGCACAATAATGAGAAAAAAATCACACCTTGCAATTCAGGGACGCTGACTGCACTAAAAAGTCATAATCCCAAAATCGAAAGTATGGACCGGAGCTGCCCTTTAATGAGACATGACTGTAAAACAATACTTAATGCAGAACATTATTTTGTGCAACGATCAAGGCCGATTCACATAATCACAAAGTCTCTCTCGTTTCGCAATTCCTCTGCTGCGTAGAACAGGGCGAGTCTCCTCAATTGTGTCATCGTCATCTGGCAGACGATCACTTGTTGCTTCTACGCCTTCAATTTCGAGATCTCCTGACTGAATGCAGAGGTTATGTAGCACACAGCACGACATAATAAATTTACTAGCTGTGTCAACCTCCGCAAACTCAAGGTAGGACAGCTGCATGCAGCGGCGCTTCAGTACCTGAAAGGTGTTTTCTATTGTCACCCATGTGGCAGAGAAGTCTCTGTTAAAATCTTTCTGTTCACAGGTCATCTTGCCGTAGTCCTTAAAAGGTGTCACTAGGTACTCCCTGCTGGGGTATGCCGCATCCCCTAGAATGTGGATCTTCGCTCTCTTACAGAGAGTGGGAAGCCTTTCGGGGAGGTCTGACAGGTCGAAAACCCTGGCGTCATGGATCCGACTGGAAACCCCCGTAAAAGCATCAATGAACCGGTGCTTGTCATCACATACCCTTTGCAAGGTTAATGACAGGGCCTCGTGCCGGTTCACATACGTTACGGGGATCTTCTCGTCTGGACAACGAAAATTGATGTATGTTCCGTCGATGCATCCGATGACGCCGGGGATTCCAGAAACCTTCCAGGAAAAATAAGAGCACTAGTTGTTATGAACCAACACTTACGCTGAACCCCGCAGGGGGCACCTGTGAAAGCAGGTGTTTGGAGAGTGGCGTCTCCACGGACCCCGAGTTCCGCAGGGGGCGCCTGCACATTAGGTGCTTGGTGAGTAGCGTCACCACGGACCCCAGCCACATTGGCTACACCACAGACCCTGAGTAAAAAGTGGCTAAAACCCACCCACGTCTCGCTGTGCGTGGCGAGCCCGTGTCCGGGGAAAAGGGCATCCTAGTGGTTGAGCCGAACCCGGGGTAGGTTTGGACCCTTCGGGGCCCCCCGAGTGAGGCAACACACCACTTTGGCCCCCGCTTCTCGTAGACGGGAGTCCTGGTAAGGCCCGGCCAGGATGATTCAGTCTAGTCGCCTTTCCTTCTACTATCCCCTCCGATCTTTCACTTTTACCTTTCCTGTTTCTTTTTCTTCTCTCTCATTTCTCTTACTCCCTTTTCACCCCTCTTTGGCGGCAAGGGCTAACCTTGGGTGGAAACAGGTCCTGTCCCTGCAACCACACTAGGGTATAGTGCCCGGGCAGCACTGGTAGAGTAATTGTGTCAGCCAAGCCCTTCTTGCTATGGCACATTACCTACCCTCTTGTTGGGCTCCGTGGTGGGCGGTGCACCCGGGCACTGAACTCCCTTTCCTATCTTTATGGGTTCCAAGCTAAACAAAAACTCTGATCGGGCTCTGAAAAGGGCCCGCACCGAGGACAAACTTAAAAATCGTACCACGGCACCGGAAACTTTTCCAAAATTTTTGGGTATGCACTCAGACAACGAGGACAAACCGCTGGCAAAACTTTCTTCTTTCCTAGTCGCAAAGACTTTGGAGATGGTAGTTGGAAAAAATTTCAAAGCAAAGAAGCTTTTTTCTGGTGACCTCCTTGTTGAGGTCCATACTGCAGAGCAGAGTACTGCATTACTTGCCCTCAACGAAATTCAAGACTATGCCGTTTCTGTTACCATTCACCGCTCTCTCAATAGCACGCAGGGCGTCATCTCCGAGGATGATCTACTTGGAAGCCCGAACGAAGAGATCCTTGAAGGTCTTAAAGATCAGGGAGTCATCGCTGTTCGACGGATCACTCTTCGTCGTGATGGCCAGGAAAGGGACACTAAACATAGTTTTAACGTTCAACTCAACAAGTCTCCCCTCCGCAGTCAAGGCTGGCTACCTTAACTGCAAAGGGAGGCCCTACATCCCCAATCCTAGACGTTGCTTCCGCTGCCAACGTTTTGGCAATGGGTCAACCACGTGCAGAGGAAAAACGACATGTGCCAAATGTGCAAGCAACGATCACCCCACAGACAACTGTTCTAGTGACTCACACACCTGCTTGAATTGCCGAGGACCTCACCCGGCATACTCTCGTTCGTGCCCTAAATTCAAACTGGAAAAAGAAATAATAACTCTAAAGACAAAGGAAAACTTGACTTACCAGGAAGCACGTAAACGTCTCTCCTTCCTGCAAGGAGGCACGTATGCTGAGGCGGCAGCCAGGGGGGCTGCTCCGCCAAAGACCTCTGTGGGTACACAATACTCCGCTCAGGATATTGTGGCCCCATTTAGCCCCCCTTTCCTTGCAAAACCAAGGGTGGATAACACACCCTTACAGACTCCCATGACGCAAACAACCGACACGTCGGTGCATCTCAGTGGTCTCTCGCAACCCCGACGGCGTGCAGAGGAGGCACCTCGGGGCTCCCCATCCTCCTCTTCTCATCACTCTGGGAGCGCTGCCAGCACATCGGCCACTCCCAACGCCAAGGTTCAGGAGAAGGTGAAATCTAACAAGTCACCTTCATTTGGACGCTCCCAAAAGGTTGTGTTCAACCTTCCCATACTACATGAAAAACAACATAGTACACCTCAATCAAATGCTCTGGATGCATCCGAGTGTAATCGTGGTGCATCCTGCTCGCATCATGAAGCCCCTGGTGTACAAGGAGGGATGGCTGAATCCTGCACTGATCCTGCAGATCAGGCTACCCCTATGGAAGTTGACAAGCAACCAAAAAAGAAACAGAGCCCTCGCATAACAGGACCGCCCTAGCATAATGCCAGTGAATATTGTGCAGTGGAACTGCAGAGGAGCACGCTCAAACATTGAAGATTTAAAGGATCTGATGCAGGCCCTAGACCCAGAGGTGACCTGTCTTCACGAAACCTTCCTTTCCGAGTCGGCCTCGTTCAGATTTGGCAGATGCGCAGTATATCGTAAAGACCGTCCTCCGGATGTGAGAGGTGGCGGAGTGGCTCTCATTGTGCAGCCATCGTGTCCTTCAGAGCAGATTCCTTTAACCTCAAACTTGGAAGCAGTTGCTGCGCGTATTTACATCGGTATCACGGTAACTGTATGCTCTCTTTATCTTCCACCTAATGAACAGATCACGTTGACAGAGCTAGAACAGCTTGTAAATGAACTCCCAAGCGCTTACCTGCTTCTTGGAGACTTTAATGCTCACAATAGACTATGGGGAAGTCAATTGGATGACTCTAGAGGCAAAGTGGTGGAGAATTTTTTGCTCAAAAATTCACTGAATCTTTTAAATAACAAGTCTCCTACGCATATTACCCTAAGCTTACCTGTAAAATACTCTGCCATAGACTTATCATTTTGTTCAGCTTCTCTTTTTACGAAATTGTCCTGGCGTGTTCACCACAATCCATATAACAGTGATCACTTTCCCATTGTCATCCAACACTCGTGCGCTACTCCTTGTGTTACGAAAAGAGTGCCTCGGTGGGTCATTGAGAAGGCAGACTGGACGAAATTCAGTGAACAGGCCCAGATTCCCGAGGATGGTTTCACCGCACTTAATATCGATGAGGCTACGTCTGCTTTGGCAACTGTCATAATTGACGCAGCAACAGTTTCAATTCCAAAAACATCATCACGGTCTCCAAAATACCCAAAACCCTGGTGGTCTCCAGAATGCACAGAAGTCAAGAAAAATAAAAATAAGTATTGGGGAAAGTTCAAGAGGTATCCCACTTCTGAGTGGTTGATCGCCCTTAAAAGAAGCAAAGCTGAGCTCCGCCGCATAATCAGAAGCCAGAAGAAAAACTCCTGGTGCAAGTACACCTCGGAGGTTACCCAGGACACATCAACAAAAGAAATCTGGGACAAAGTCTGGAAGATGGAGGGCTTATATAATGATACCCGACTCTCTATTCTCAAAGATGGAACAGTTCAAGTGTGCTCTCCCATAGACCAGGCAAATCTGCTGGGACATACTTTTTCAGTAGTATCCAGCAAGTCTTCATACCAAAAACCTTTTCTAGCTTATTGCACGCAAGTAGAAAGAAAACCACTGCCAATAAAACTCAGTAGCGAGAAACCTTACAACAAACCTTTATCTTTTCGAGAGCTGGAGCTATCGACCCTGCATTGCCGGAATTCTGCAGTTGGCTTAGACAACATATACTATAAAATAATTGCTAACTTATCCCACGATTCCAAACTTGCTCTTCTGAAGTTCTATAACAGAATATGGGAAACGGGGGTGTTCCCAACATCCTGGAGGAAAGCAGTCGTTATAGCCATTCCAAAGCCAGGCAAAGATCACACAAATCCTCAGAACTACAGACCAATAGCTCTCACCAGCTGCCTCTGCAAGGTGCTGGAACGTATGATAAATTCAAGGCTTGTTTTTTGCCTAGAGGCAAAAAACTTACTATCACGAGCTCAGTGTGGTTTCCGCAAAAACCGCTCCACCCTCGATCATCTTGTGTCTCTGGAGATGGAGGTTCGCTCGGCCTTTGTGAGGCGTGAACATCTGGTGGCAGTTTTCTTCGATCTTGCTAAGGCATATGATACAACATGGAGGCATGGTATTCTTAGCAACCTAGTGTCAATGGGTTTTAATGGTAACATGATGGTGTTCATTAAGAACTTCTTAACAGATCGCACTGTTCAGGTGCGCCGGGGAGCTGTTCTTTCTGACGAGTTTATGCAGGAAACGGGCGTTCCCCAGGGCTGCATTTTAAGTGTCACATTATTTTTGGTTCAGATAAATTCACTCTCCCGTGAAATTTCTCGCCCCATCGAACACTCTTTATATGCCGATGACCTTAAAATTTCTATCAGGACTTCATCTCTGCGAGTTGCCGAGCGGCAACTCCAGCTCTGCATAAACAAACTGGGCAAGTGGTGTTTTCGAAACGGATTTCAGTTCTCGGCAGAAAAAAGTGCCATTGTACATTTCACGCGGAAACGTGGACTGTACCCCAATCCCGAACTGTCACTAAATGGTACACAACTTACTTGTAAGGACTCTCAAAAATTTCTTGGAGTCATTTTTGACCGAAAACTGACATTTGGAGAGCATATTGCCTATCTTCGCAAAAACTGCCTAAAAAAACTAAATATTCTTAAAGTGCTTGCACACACATCCTGGGGAGGACACGTGGAGTCTCTTCTGCATATTTACCGGGCTACAGTGCGTTCAAAACTGGATTATGGTAGCTTTGTTTATGGATCGGCTAGACAAAACACAATTCGACAGCTTGATCCTGTTCATCACCAGGCAATTCGTTTGTGCACGGGAGCTTTTCGAACATCACCAGTGGAGAGCCTATACATAACAGCCCATGAACAGCCCCTATGTCTTAGGAGAGAATTGCTAGGTCTATTTTATGCAGGTAGAATTTCAATGTACAAGGACAATCCAGCCTACACTCATGTCCTAGCCCCATCTTTCACTGAGCTGTTTGCTCGACGCCCATCAGTCGCCCAACCATTTGGAATTCGTGTGCAGCAAGTTTTGTCGGACACTAGGTTTTCAATAAGCAAGGTTTCAACTTTTCGTCCACCACTCCCCCCTTGGTATGACCCAAGCATTTCCTGTGATCTGCGGTTAACTAAGTTCCAAAAGCCATGTACTGCGCCTCTGGTGTACCAACAGCGTTTTTTAGAAATTCTTAAAGAGTTCAAGGGCTACCGGGTATTTTACACTGATGGTTCTAAAATGGGCGATGCTGTTGGAGCGGCCTTTGTTTCTGGGACCACCAGAAATGCTTTCCAGTTGTCTCCAATAGCATCTGTCTTCACATCTGAATTATATGCAATTATTGCTTCGCTTAAGCACATCAGAAAGTCCCGGATCAAGAAATCACTGATATGCTCGGACTCTTTAAGTGCACTTATGTCCATCTGTGCTATAAAGCCTAAGAAACACCCGTTTATTGTAGATATTCATACGCTGTTACGAGAAATCCAGTCAATAGGCGGACACGTTCGGTTCCTCTGGGTTCCAGGGCATAGTGGCATCACTGGAAATGAGCTTGCCGACAAAACTGCCCGACAAGGGCCGTTCGAAGACAGAACACAGTAGCCTTTGCCCTTAAAGGGACACTCAAGCGGTTTTTGGAGAAGCTACTTTTTGGTGCGATGGTGTTAAGGAAGTGTCAGTGAATGAGTATCTTCAGTTTTAGAAGGCAGAAACGCCTATTAATCACGCAGGAATAAAATACGTGCGGACTCTTTTCTGTACTTGCGAGGACCAATGAAATTATCGTATGTTTGAAAATTTTGGCGGTCTTTTTAAAGTTTCGCTGAAAAAACAATTTTCAGTTCATTTAAATATGTTGTGCAAGATAATTTCACAAGACGTAAAATATTTCTAGTTTAAAATACGCGATAGCGCAATTATCGTTTCACAAACAAGGGACTACGTTTTCTATTTGCCTTCCTCCGCGGGGGGTGAATTTCCCGTTCCCCAGGGATGCGCGGAAGCGCACGTATCTCCGCGCCTTGCAGGCCGGTCGTGCCGGTCGCGGGCCGGCCGGCTCCTTTTATCCGCAAACGTGGCGTCGGTGTTGATCGTCGGAATGGACGGCCTGGTGAAAGCTCATCGTTCCGCGTAAAAGCGCTATCCTTGAGTGTGAATTTTCGTCGTGTTTCGCTATGATAACCCAGCACGTACTAGAAGGGAACATCCACCTACTCGTGCGGCGATGTCGTGGCGGCACTCTCAAGACAGCAGAAACGCCCGTGCCGTCGTGTTTGTTTACTTCGACTACAGTGGTGCTTCCTAAGCATTTGTGTCCTCGAACATCGCCCGAATTTCTGATTTGGCGCATTTCATGCGTGTGCTCAAGTTCAAGGTATTACTGGCGCGTACCGTATAAAGGATACGAATTTTCACGCTTTTTCATCACCGGAGAAAAGTGATTAGTGTTAGCAATCCTGAACGCTCGCAACGTCTATCTGATCACGAAATCATATTTCTACGTTGCTATATCGCTGCTAAGATTACATTGTCTTTTATGATCGTAGAAAAGGCGTGTGGCGATATTTGTACTATTGCTATGTCGTGTATTAGAGTCGTGATCGTCCAAGACGGCGCTGCATCTTTTTATTTTATTTTTTTCATTCGCTGTACCCTGCAAGCCTATCAAGAAAAAATAATAAAGCTTTAGACTAGAAAACTGTCTGTCTATATTCTGTTACGGCATTGAGTAGCAGTGCGTCCCCTTTTTTAGAGGGGCCGCTGACACAGCTGATGGTGGCGTACAGAAGCGGTCGCCGTGCTGACGACCCGCTGCGCTTGTTGTAGTGGTTACAGGTGTGTGTACGCGCGGCGCAGTGCGGTCGTTCCGGTTGCAACGGACGCAATCGTAGGTACGCGCTCGTTGCACATGTCTGAACCAGCCTTCCCCCCGTTCTCCCGAGGCAAAAGTCAACGTGGCGACATCGTTTGACATCACGTACCAGAGGTAACGCTGCGATGTCAAACGTTGGTTTGGTTACGACTTGTCCCAACCGCAAATCGAAGAACGCCCGAAAAGGTCTGCGTTTCGTCGTCCTCGGAACCCGAACATGACTCCGAAGCGCTGCTATCGTCCACATCGCACGTCGGAGTGGCGTCATAGAAATCATCCCCAGGTCGGCTGTCCGCCGAAGAACTTCAACCTCTAACGGTGTCAGGTCCTCGAGCGTAGAGAACTCCGCCATGATCGAAGCTCGAATGACAAAGAGGTTCGGCCGATGCGGCTACCTCGGGATCACTGCGCGACGGAACGTCGTCCAACGCCATTGGCCCGAGATCCTTTTGATAAGCGTGCGACGACCAATGAGAGTGGTTTCGTTTTCGGATGGATCCGAGGTTTGGCGGCCTTCAATTACATTTTTATTAAAAAAGTAATCACCGTATGACTATACTTTTTGGTTTTTAGGGATACTTAAGGCGTCTAAATTCAGCTGTCATTATCAAAACACGAACTCAAAAACCACTTGACTGCCCCTTTAAGTGACATTCGTCGTGAGATGTCCAAGAGCGTCGCAACAAAATGGTTGCAACAATGGAAGAAATGTGAAGGTAACAAGCTTCATACCCTTCACCCTACTACAGATAAATTTCAGGACCATCGTCACCTCTCGCGTCATGACAGTGTATTGTTAACACGACTGCGCATTGGACATACACGCTTAACACACTCACACCTCTTAATGGGCAATGAACCTCCTACCTGCGAAATATGTGACTCAGACCTTACAGTAATGCATCTGTTTGTTTGCAGGAAGCTGGAACCTTTCCTTAAACCACTTTTAGCACCACTAAGAAGATTAAACATTCCATTTCATCCGTGTTTGATGTTAGGTCCTGAACCTCAGATTCCACTCAAAGACTTATTCACGTTCCTTCAAAAAAGTGGCCTCAAGTCACTTCTCTAGTATACATGAATTTTTGGAGCCCTTTACTTTCTATAGGCCTTATTACCCATTTGTATATTAGCTAAACATAGCACATTAGTTTTATCCATAAGCACTAACATCCCAGGTGAAAATCGGTCCACTTCCAGCTGGATTATGGAACTGGAAATGAGGCGGTCCAGCTGAATTTCAGCTGTGTCCAGCTGGAATCCAGCTGGACCTCCTCATTTCCAGTTCCATAATCCAGCCGGAAGTGGACTGATTTTTGCTTGGGATACTACATATTAAATCAGCTAAACAGGATCTTGGCGCTATTTGGCCCTCGTGTTGCCCTTGCGCCATAAAACACCAACAAACAACTTACGCTGAAAAGGAGAAAAACAAAACAGAAACAAAGGGTGCACACATTTCACAACAAAAGAAGGTGTGCTGTGTCTTCTAGCAGCTTCACCTTTTTTTTAACTGATCTACATAGCTCCTAGTTCCTCTTTGACTTCTATTACTTGGAGAAGAGTGTCTGCCAGAAACTCAAGATTTGGTCACATTAAATTTCTTTATCATAATAAAATATTACTGAAACCGTGGCGTTCACTGCACCTTACTTTTTTCAGAGAGCATAAAACAATAGCTACTGAGAGCTGGAGTATATCAGCTCAAGCGGCTCATCGATGATGTGTTCGCTTTTCCATCCACTATAAATTATCCAAGCATTCAACCATTCACACTAATGCACTGATGCTAATTAAAGAAACAATGTGAGAGAGAAGCTCCAGCGATGATCGGACTGTGCATTCTTGATGCTTCAATATGGGCAGTGCACTCTCTCGACACCTTGTGTTGCATGCCAATTATTCCCCGAAGAGACATGTATCGATTAAACCAGAGGTACAGGTGACATGAAATGGCTTTGTTTAAGGCATAAGCTGCATTGTACTTGCACTTTGGCTGCTGCCCCAGCCTAAGCATTGGCTGGGAAGATCCAGCTGCACAAGAGTACTGTGAGCAGATGAGCCTTTTTGACACTACGTCTTGTTTGTTATATTTAACAGACACGGACTCTGTGGTTCTGGATCGACGGGGAAATGGTGCAACATATTGGAACCACATTAATTCTGTTTGGCAGCATAGGCTGCTTGTCATAGTGTTCAGGCATCTATACCACGAGTTACAGGCTAAGAATGCAGGGGAAAATGCCCCTAAAGGGATATATATCACTCTGCCAGTCAATCGCTTCTTTTACTTTCCGTGACATTACTGAAATCATGGTTTTACAATGGAAGTTTTTCAATATGGCGGTGAGCCAGGCAACCTCTTCTGCAGTGCATGACGCACGCTGGCATCGTGAAGTAATAAGTTCCAAAGCGCAGCTAGTATCTAACATTGCTTTGTTCATGGAGGTTATGGCCGGTGAAACCAAGCGACCGTCAAGAGCCGATGATGAAAGAAACTGCGCCGACTTTACATAACAAGACAAACTATTTAATAAAACGTTTTGTTTCCCATGAATGAAAGAGAAGCCGATGGCTCCTCTTTCATTCATGTGCTGCTCGCCTTTGACTGTGCAAGTTAAATAAAAGTCGTGAGGTTAACATCATTTGTGCTTTGTGGTTGTTTCTGTTGGACATCATGCCACTGAGAACCAAATGGGTGCGTCGCACCTGAGTGCTAGCTTAATAGCTTGATCAGATGAGTACGGTGGGCATGCTGGACCCTCCAGAGTCTCCCAAGACAAGCTCTGCTGGCACTGCCGGTGGCTTCCCTTCGTTTCTGTGCTGCTGGCCCCTGACTGAAGGGGTGTCCAAACAGGACACCCCTTAACTCAAGTTACCTTGCAAAATACTGAAAATGTCTGGGTTTTTTTTGCAATAAATGTATGTGGAGCAATGTAATTCCGTAGTCATCCTTATCAATGTGCTACACTGCATGTGACGTTTGGGTGATGTCAATGCCGTGCTGTCTCACAGGAGTTTGTCTGCCCGTTTTGTTTTTTTTTAGATTCATTATGTGGGAACTTGAAAAATTCCAGAGTTTCCGTTTTCTTAATTCCCGCTGCCTCACATGATGTAGCCTCAAGGACGTAGAATGAACCCTGAATCATATCAGAGGGGAGAGCTCACACAGTTTGGTGCTGCTGCTAATAGTGGACATGAAGCAACAAAAAAGGGCAGCCGAAAGAGCTTGGCTCTTGCTACAAACGAACCGGACCACGGCATGGAATATGAAGAGTCGGACCCCTCTGACACCGGGACTGGTTAAACCCTGCTGTTCGGGCCCCCACACGAACACAATGAGTAAAACATAAGCAGTTGAATCGGAGCTGGCATTCGTTAATTTGAAGACGTTGGTCAGGAAGGGGAATTCTATACAAAAATTGAAAATTCCTATTAATTTATTTATTGGACCACATGGGAAGGGGATGGCTAAACTTTCTCCTCTTTTTCCATGTCCTACGGATGGTGTAAAGCCTTCGAATAGGGCCTTGACCTGCGGAGGCAACACGTGTACTCGTAGACAATACCCAAAACTCCTGGCTTGACATACGCAGATGGCTATTGAGATGACCAAAACATCAGGGCTCAAGGGGTGATGCTTAAAAGGGCCGGCTGTACTAGAAATGAAACTTGTTAACACCATGGCTAAAGCCGTGGTGTGGGGATCAGGGTTTGAGGAGGGGGATAGAAGGTATCCGCGAGGAGTTGTGCACGCTTGACAATCTCTGGCGTGCAGAAGGCATCTTGGTGGTCGTTCTGTTTCTCGATCTTGCTGCCGGTATGAGAATCTGCTGGTTAAGTACTGGGAGTCACCTCGCACTTCTCTCGCAAAGCCACTCTTACTACCATGCCCAGCTGAAAATTCCCATTAGATCCAATTGAAATTCTAACTGGTTTCAATTGGAACCAATTGGTTTTAGTGGGTTCCAATTGGAAGCACACTGGCCAATGGGTCTCACCAATTGGAAAAAAATTTCCAGTTGGAATCTAATGGGAATTTTCAACTAGGTATTGGACTAGCGTGTTTTGGCTAGGGGGGTATGTTCGGAGGTGTGCAAATAATGTGTCATGATTGGCATCTGGTATATCCTGAATATCTGTCCTGCCGGTGGAGAAGCGGGGGGCAGTCCCAGATAAGGTGCAAGAGATTAGCTCTGCACTTTGATCCGCAGTGACTGCAGCAAACTGGTGTGTCCGCGGCTGGGGGGTACCATTTCCTGATGATACGCGGTGTGAAGGCTGCGTCTGCAAATACTTTGTTTAAGAATACTTCTTGGGCGTGCGAGAGTCGTAGTTGCAGATCGACTTGGGGCGGAGGTGTTGGGGCCCGTTCACACTCTTGCAACCGAGTACGACCGAGAAAGACAAGACCGGTTTTTAAGCCTCTTACGACGTCTTAGAACCAGCTCCGCTGCAGCGCATCCGATCCTAAGACGTCTCAAGAGGCTTAAAAACCGGTCTGCGGTCTCTCTCGGTTGCATATGTGTAAACGGCGCTTTATTGTTGTAAGGAATTGTTTACGTTCCCTGCGGCGTTTGGCTCTGATAAAAAAAGAGGTACCATCCATATGACGTTCTCGATGAGTCTGATCCATGCGTAGGGATTAAGTGGCGGTTTGAGAGTAGGGTAAGGGGCGACTGAGTCAATACTCCCTCGAGCTGCCGTGGCTGTGTTATGTGCCACTGCGTTCCCTCCTGTCAGTCGGGTGTGTACTGGTGTCCACTGAATGCGTAGGTCAAGGCCCACTTCTTGCAAGTCGTGCACTCGTTTCCTTATGGCCTGTGTCGTGGCGTCATCCGTGTTAATATCAATATCTTCGAGCGCTTCCTTGGCGTTCGTGAGTATTCTTATGAAGTCGTGTTGCAGTAGGGGGCCGGGGATTGAGGAAAGGGCTCCCCATATTGCCAGGAGTTCAGCCTGCCGGGCGTCCCCATAGAGGAGGTGACAGCTATGGGCGCCATTTAGTTCCGGTCGTGTGGGGCAGTACCAGGCCATGCCCCCCTTGCCGTCATTAACCCTTTGCGGTCAGATACTCTGACCAACTTAATGGTTGTTCCGGTCAGAAACTATTTTGAATGCACGGGCCACGGAAACATAAAATTATTTCGGCGTACAAAGGTAACATGAAATATTTATTTTTGCAGAGCTCCTACTTTCTCGCGTTTTCTAGCGGAACTTCGTCAGTGTATGGTACTTCTCGAAGCATTCTCCAGGGTGGAGGCCGGGATGCTTGCTGCAGGTGTTGCAGAAGAAAACTGTCTCTCTCCTGCCCCCTTTAGTTTTTTGGTCACTGCACACTGCGCAGTCCTTGCTGCTGCGTTCTGGCAGCTTGTAGATAAAGTGCTGCCTTCCATCTAGCCGCTCTTCACAGCCGGATTGGGATGCCGGACCTCTTTCCTTAGGCCGCACTCGGAGGTCCCCGACAAGCTGCTCAATGAGCTTGCGACGGTACTGCAGGTGTTTCTGCCCTTTCAGTCCCTTTGCGTCCATCTGCATTTTCATCAGTAGATAGCTGTTGACAATGGAAACCTCAAGCATCCAGAAAAAGTTTCCTCCACCACTTGAGAGATTTCCGAGAGAAGGCATAGCTTGCTCAGTAATGGTCGGCTCGGTCCACTGCCCCCATGTTTTCAGTATAGTCGCAAATGACGACGGGCTTCTGGAGCGTCACAGTTTGACCATGAGCTTGAGTTCTCGTCACAGCCTTCATCGAGGGGTTGTGAGCTGAGCTCAGCATAGTTACTTGGCGCTTATCTTGCCAAGCAAGGGTCATGAACGAGTTCCCTTGTCGGTAAGCAACTACGTCACCCTTCTTCATCTTTTTCTTCAGATGCTGCGGCATATTTTTTCTGTTGGTCATCACAGTCCCCGTCAGCTTGATGTCCTGCGAAAGCAACTCATCGGCGAGTGTTGGCGACGTATAAAACCTATCTGTGTACAGGTGGTACCCCCTTCCAGGCGAAGCGCACTGCACTTTGTCGAGAAGGTGAAGGACGATTCGGCAAGTGAAAGGAAGGTCTGGCCGAGGGAGGCTCTCCGTAGTAGTGCTGCCGTAGTATGGCTCGAATGCAGAAACATACCCAATTGCGCAGTCCGCGAGTATGTACACCCGAAGGCCCCACTTTGTCGGCTTTTGTGGGTTGTAACACTTGAAGGAGACTCGCCCCTTGAAGCCCACGGTGCTCTCATCTACGCAAATCTTCGGACCGGGCTTGAAATGCTCTCTGCACTTTGGATCAGTGTAGCTGACAACGTTTCTCACCTTGCTGCCACGTGTCGGCTGTCCTGATGGACCTTGCGGAGGAGGAGAAACGTGCAGCATCCAGAAAATTTGCAGAAATCTTGTTCGGGTGAACACCAGTCGAAAAAAAGGCATCTCCAGAATTTCTTTGCTGAAGTACTCTTTGATGTCTGGCTTGGGATTCAGAACCATGTTCATAAGGACTGCGAGAAATGCTTTGAACTCATCGACAGCGACGTCCTCCCAGCTTTTCCAAATGGAATGTTTTGCAAGAGGTTCCGCAGACGAAATCTTCTCGCACGCATACCGGTTTGTTTCGTGAACGATTTCTCCAATCAGTTGATCCGTGAAAAATAATTGAAAAAACTGGAGTTCAGATTGAAGATTTGAGGGCCCAATTTGTGATCCGGGATTACTCGCACTGAAGGTAAGCACAGGAAAGTCCGGGAGATTGTTTGTGTACAAACTCCAGGACAATGCTTGTGGCTGAGCGGCTCCGCGGTTGTCTTGAGCACTCGTTTCATCTTCATCACCACTTTCGCTCAAATCAGCAGAGGACGTCTCTTCATCATCTGACGGAGGGATATAGTTGTCCTCTTCACTGAAATTGTCGTCACTTTCCACTGCATCACGCGAAGAGTTACCATAAAATGAGCGTGGCTGGAACGTGGTCATCCCTCGTTGCAGTGAAGTTGAAATTTGCGCGCTCCTCCGTTGTTTAGACTGTTTAGGATTAGTTCTGCCCTCTATTAGAAAAAACTCAAACCCTTCCAAAAGTGAAGTGTATAAATGTTCCAAGAGATGGCGCCACCATCCAGCAAAAATGAGCGAAGGAGCACGTTTAAAAGGGCGCGGGAATGCGTGTTGGGCGACGCCCGACACCGGATTGGAAGCGCGTTTCTTCGATATCGGGCGTGACCCGACACATGACCGCAAAGGGTTAAAACTGGTGTCTGTGTAGATGACCATCTGATCTTGTTTGCACTGTTGGTGCTGATTGGCAATACGAATTTGAAGGGCCCCTTGTTCTCGAAACGGTATTGCCTGTTGTCTCATTTGAATAACCGGACTGTCCCATAGGGGACTCAGACTGGGGGCCCGGTTGTCTATGTGACTCAGTTGGTCCCGCGCTAAAGTGCTGCGCCGTTGCACCATGTTTTCGAGTCTATCTGTAAGGGCTTGTTGACCCCGCAGGGGGTACCCGTGAAAGCAGGTGTTTGGAGAGTGGCGTCTCCACCGACCCCGAGCCATGCGGGTTCGCCCGCCCACGTATGGCTGTGTGTGGCTTTCCCGTGTCCAGGGAAAAGGGCATCCTGGTGGTTGAGCCGAACCCGGGGTAGGTTTGGACCCTTCGGGGCCCCCCGGGTGAGGCAATACACCACTTCGGCCCCTGCTTGCTGTGTCTGAATACAAAGTAAACGTTACTCCACACCGCAGACTTAATACAGTTCAAGGAGTTATCTCGGAGGACGACCTAATGGACTCGTCTGAGGAAGAACTTGTTGAAGGCCTTTCAGACCAAGGAGTTGTTGCCGCTCGTCGCATCACCCTTCGTCGTGAGGGTGTAGAACGTAAAACGAGACACATTATACTGACCTTCGACACCACCACTCTCCCAGAGGCCATAAAGGCAGGCTACCTTCGGTGCCGTGTTCGCCCCTATGTGCCGAATCCCCAGCGGTGCTTTAAGTGCCAAAGGTTCGGCCATGGGTCACGGAGCTGCCGGGGAAGTGACACTTGCGCGAAGTGCTCCAGTAAGGAGCATGTTGCTGACAGTTGCGAGAGTGAACCGAATTGTGTCAACTGTGATGGTGATGATGATGGTGATGCGTCGTGCTGCAACCACTCCCTGTCCTGAGAGACCCTCAACTAGCTCTGTATCTGTCAAATCGAGCAAGTTATCTTCAGAGATGACCCCTTGGACAATGTTGAACTTTCGATGAGGGGTCACACTGACCTTGTAGTCTGAGACAGCGTTCAGGGCTATATGTGAGTCACTTTGTTTTTTTTGTATTTACCTCCACAAGGAGGTCGCCTGATGCCATCTTTTTGGCGCTAAAGTTTGCACCGATAACACCTTCAGGCGCTTTGGAAACTAAAAAAGGAGAAAGTTTAGCCAGTGGCTTTTCGTCCTCAGAGTGCAGAACAAGAAACTTAGGAAATTTGAAAAGATCAGGGGTCTTAGTGGAAATGTCAATGACTTCGGTGCTGGTCCTTTTCAGGGCCCGATCAGTTGGTTTAGTTTTGGAACCCATAAAGATGGGAAGGAATTTCAGTGCCCGGGTCCACCGTCCACCACGGAGCCCAACGAGGGGGTAGGTAATGTGCCATAACAAGAAAGGCTTGGCTGACAGAATTACTGTACCAGTGCTGCCCGGGCACTATACCCTAGTGTGGTTGCAGGGACAGGACCTGTTTCCACTCAAGGTTAGCCCTTGCCGCCTAAGAAGGTGAAAAAGGAAGGAAGAGAGTGCAGAAGAAAAGAGAAAGAGGTGGAAGGAGAAGTGAAAAAAGGAAGAGTGTAGAAAAGGCGACTGACTGAATCATCCTGGTCGGGCCAAGCCAGGACACCCGTCTACGAGAAGCAGGGGTCGAAGCGGTGTATTGCCTCACCCGGGGGGCCCCGAAGGGTCCAAACATACCCCGGGCTCAGCTCAACCACCAGGGTCCCCTTTTCCCCGGACACGGGTACGCCACGCACAGCCAGACATGGGTGGGCGAACCCACATGGCTCGGGGTTCGTAGTGACGCCACTCACCAGCACCTACTAAAGTAGGTGCCCCCTGCGTGCAGGTATAGTGGCCCACGTGGCTGGGGTCCGTGGTGATGCTACTCACCAAGCACCTAAGGTGCAGGCGCCCCCTGCGGGGCTCGGGGTCCGTGGAGACGCCACTCTCCAAACGATGGATGGATGGATCTGGCTCAACCCTGTGAATCGGGCGGTGGCTTGCACCACCTAGCCAACATTATAAATCTAATTATATGTTTTGAATTCCAAGATTAAATCTCACCCCTGCCTCGATTTTAGCCACCAGTCTGATAACCTCCGCTTGGTTATTTCTACCCGTGTAAAGTCTATTTTTCCTTCACTGTCTTTAAAACCCAATGCTTTGATTAAATCCGCCCGGTCACTGTTAACTGTTGGGTGAAGCCCTTTACAGAAAAGTATTAAGTGTTCAGCCGTTTCCTCCTGCTCCCCACACACACTACATAAAGTGTCCATCTCCTGGTACTTAACCCGGTACGTCTTAGTCCGCAATACTCCTGTCCTGGCCTCAAACAACAAAGAGCTTCCCCTAGAATTATCGTAGATATTTTCTTTGCAAATTTCCTGTTTGAACATTCTGTACGTCTCCAGTGCTGGTTTTGTCTGCATACCCGTTTCCCACAGACCCTTCTCTGTTTCTTTTATCCTTTTCTTAACCCGTAATTCCTGGTTGGCGCCCCCACTGCCGCCCAAATATTTGCTTGATAATTTTCTAGTTCGCTTTCTCCATTTGGTATCTACATTCCTCATGTACAAATAACTGAAAACTTTCCTAGCCCACTGCTCTTCCTCCATTTCCCTCAAACGCTCCTCAAATTCTATCTTGCTGCTAGCTTCCCTGCCCTCGAATGACGTCCATCCCATGTCGCCTTGTACCTCCTGATTCGGCGTATTTCCATGAGCTCCCAAAGCAAGCCTACCTACGGCCCGCTGTTTAATTTCTAACTTTGCTTGAATATCTGGTCTCATGCACAGGACCACATTGCCGAAGGTCAGGCCGGGAACCATGACCCCTTTCCAAATCCCCCTCACCACTTCATACCTACTGTAATTCCACAGAGCCCTATGTTTCATGACGGCTGCATTCCTGCTACCTTTCATCGCTACATGTTTTTCATGCTCCGTTAGATACTCAACACCATTATTTATCCATACCCCAAGATACCTGTACTTATCCACTACCTCCAACATGACCTCTTGTATCCTATGCTCGCCACCATCTTTATCATTAAAAATCATCACTACCGATTTTTCTTGACTAAATTTAAGACCTAGTTTATCTCCCTCTGTACCACAGATATCCATTAATTTCTGCAAATCTTCTTTGTTGTCGGCCATTAGCACTATATCATCTGCATACATCAGCCCCCTGCGTGCAGCTGCTTTCACAGGTGCCCCCTGCGGGGTGCTAATGAAGAAAACTAAAAACACTTAAATTTTTAGATTTATACAAATAGGGAAATCTTTAATTACTGGGTAAATTTATATATTTATAAAAATTATATAAACATGTTAATTAACTAAATAATTTTTTAATTGGAAAATATAATTAGTGACAAAATGTGTTCACCTAAATGACCATTTAGTGCATTATTAAAATATATTAAAACATTTATTTAAACACCTACAATATTTTGTTTTCTTTTTTCTTTTAATAAATAAAATTATATTTTGGCCAATCAGAGCTAGCCGGCCGCCGTGGCACGTGGGTGCGGAATAGTCTTTCGCGCTGTCGCCAGATGGCGCTGCCTATGCGGACGCCAGAGTCGGACGGACGCGGTAGAGAAGGGTCGCTATCGCCCAAGTGGCCCAAGTTGGCGTCGTTATGAAAATATCAAAACTACAGCTGCGCTTCTTTGGACCTAACTGTAAACACACCATGGTGGCGGCGGTGAACTTCGAGGACGGAAAGATTCAGTTCAGCGATCGGAGGGCACCCAGGAAAGACCGGACGCACATCGACCGGGCGGAAGAAAATGGCGCTAGGTCTAGCTCGAAAATGTTCGACTGTTGTGACAGAGATTGCAAGGTGGGAGCGCTACCGCATCCTATCAGGACTTCACCTGCACAACGCGGGATCAGGGGTGAGCACCTTTCTTCACGCGATGGGGAGAGAAGTCGAGGACGTCTTCACTAACACGCCAGCGGCCGATCTTCCTTCATCTCAAGAATACTACCTCTGAAAAAGCGATTCAATCGTCGCAAGCCAGTGGCTAAACCCGGAGTGTGTACTACGTCAACAAACCTATTATTTAGTTTCATTTTCCAAGTTTTTGACAATAAAGTCTTGTCAACCTTCCATTTTGTGCCGTGTTTCATTGTTGCTGGAGTTGGTACCAGCGGTAACTGGGACCAACTCCAACTGGGACCAGTTGTAACTAGGACCAATTCTATCTGGGACCAACTCGAACTGGGACCAGTTTCAACTGAGAATTGTTCCATAAACCAGTTGCAACTGGGACCAATTGGTCCCAGTTGAAAATTTTCGCCTGGGATTTTATCAGCAACACGCCTACATTGTTTAGTTAATCTATCGTGAGAAAACTATCACCATATTCCAGATTTTTATTTGGTAGATATGAAGCAGAAAATGCCGGAGGGTGTGGCTATGGAACGTTTTTTTGTAAAGTCATTTATTTCTATAAATTTTCTCTTCTGCGAAATTGGTCAACTTTTTGGCCTTCTGTGTCTTCTACAAAATGTCAACATTTTTTATAAAAGACATTCGTAAAGTGACAAAAAAGTTCCGTAGCCGCATTTCTTATTAAATTTCTCTCTGTACAAGGGAAGAACGAGCCTTCCCTGTTTTGCCATTATCAAACGATAGATTGACTAAAATGGAATTTATACCAAAAAGTGGAACGGAGAAAAGTGGGTTCAAAATGCTCCAAACCCTACCTTTTCTTTAGCTTTGATGGGCAGAAAATAATTTACAGAAAATTAACTATGCAGTGCAAATTAATTAAACTTTTTGGGATTCTCTAGATGTTGGTGGATGTACAAAGATGTCATTTTTCAAAAACTATTTTTGCAAAAAAAAAATTTTTTCTGGGCAGTGTCTTTTCTTAAGCAATTTACAGTGTGGCTTTCGTGCTGCCAGGTCAACTGCCGACCACCTCGTACGATTGGAAACAGCCATCCGAGAGGCCTTTATAAACAAGCAGTTTTGCCTTTCAGTATTTTTTGACCTTGAAAAGGCTTACGATACCACTTGGTGGTATGGGATCCTCCAAAGCCTTATCAAAATGAAGATAGGCGGGAATATGTTTAACTGCATCGCATATTTTCTGCAGGATAGCACCTTTCAGGTGCAATTGGGAAGAACACTTTCGTCATCTTTCATTCAAGAGAATGGTTCACCGGTACTTAGCCTGTATGCTGAATGGCATGAGTGCTCACTCGAGAGGCGTAGAGTTTTTCTCGCTGTTCAGTACTTTCTAAGGCTCCATTCGTTTCCGCAAAATCCTGCTTTTGAAATAATTAAAAACAAACTATGAGTGCCTATTTCGGCACAAACCATCTGTAACCCCTCCCTTTGCGCTACGTGTAAGAATTGCCACAGAACAATACAATTTTGATGCTCTTTGCCCTGTCCTTGAAACTCAACAAAGACCTTACACCCTGGAAAGTTGCCCATACCCGTTGTAATTTTTCTCTGACCAAGCACAGAAAAAATGCAGTAGACCCTAGTGTTCTCAGGCAAGAATTCCTAGAGCTTTATATCTCCTACAATGGCTACAAGCACGTCTATACCTATGGATAAAAAACCAGACTGTATTGGCTGCGCTTCTATCGGCGAGGGCTACAAATCTGTAAAAAGGCTAAACGAAAATGCTTCAATTTTTACTGACGAGCTGTATGATCTGATAACTCCAGTTGACCATATTGTCAAACATCGATCTAGAAAATCTTATTTTCGCTGACTCTTTGAGCTCACTCGAAGCACTTGTAGAGTTCAGGTCGTCCCAAAGCGGAGAGAAAGGACGAGGAGAATGTGCTTGTAAACTCTAACTATATTTTATTTGCAACTTGAACTGGAGGACCGATCGTGGTCCCCACACCTGTGCCGGACGGACAGCATCTGGGATCGACTCGTCGGGGTTCCTTTCTTCTTTCTCTTCCCCGACGATATCCTCCTTTCCGGTCCTCCTCGCAACGCGTCTCTCCGTCCCCGCGGCTCTCTTTGTTTCTCAAAGGGAGGCAGGCCGGGGAGAGATATCTGATTCCCGATAGTGCTTGCCGCTTCCATCTCGTGTCGGCTTCTTCTCGTCTGAGAAACCGCCTTGGCATGTGGCTACGACTACACCAACGTCGCCACAGTACTCCCCCCCCCAGTGAGCGGGCGAGTGTTTGAGTGCCGTTAGGGCCCGTGGGGCGTCTTGTGGGGTGAACGGAGGAGGGGAGCGTTCGGTGTCGAATGGTCTGTGATGCGAAGTCGTGCTGGCCAGCGGACGCGGCGGCCGGAACGTGTTCGGCTGTCTGGCCTTACCTGCGGAGCGCCAGCGCACGAGCTGTCGGCAGGAGGGAGAGCGTCTGATGAGGGCGATGTTCTTTCCGGCGGGGGTGTAACAGGAGCCGGCGTGGCAGATGGGGCGCTATCAAGATAGGCCGGTTTCACGCGGTCCACGCCGACTGCCACCGGACAAGCTACGTGCCGCCAAGCAACAGTTCGAGCACATGCTGGAGCTGGGAATCGTCCGCCAGTCGGAGAGCTCCTGGTCCTCGCCCCTCCACATGGTCCCCAAGTCCACACCCGGGGACTGGCGCCCGTGTGGAGACTACAGAGCCCTCAACCGGATTACATCCGGAGACCGGTACCCGATCCCGCATATTCATGATTTTACAGCATCGCTCGACGGCAGTACCATCTTCTCCAAGATCGACCTGGTACGTGCATACCACCAAATACCGGTCGAGCCCTCGGACATTTCGAAGACGGCAGTAACAACGCCCTTCGGTCTCTTCGAGTTCGTGCGTATGCCGTTCGGACTAAAAAACGCCGCACAGACGTTCCAGCGCTTCATAGATCAGGTGTTGCGGGGCCTCCCATACTGTTACGCCTACATTGACGACATCCTTGTGGCAAGCCAATCTGCCGACGAACACCTCGGACACCTCCGAACCCTCTTTACTCGCCTCGCCGAGTACGGAATTGTCGTCAATGTGGGCAAGTGCGTGTTTGGCAGGCCGGAACTCGACTTCCTGGGACACACGGTGAACTCTTTCGGAATCCGCCCACTCAACAGCAAGGTCCAGGCCATCCAAGAGTTCCCAAAACCGACAACAAAGAAACAACTCCGAGAGTTCCTTGGCATGATAAACTTTTATCGCCGATTTCTCCCGGGCTGTGCCGAAAAGCTGCAGCCGCTGCACCGGATGCTCTCGGGCGCGAGTAGCTCCACTGCAGAGGTAACTTGGGACGAGTGCACTACATCGGCATTCGACCGCGCCCGACAGCTCCTCGCCACCAGCACCATGCTTACGCACCCCAAGGAAGCCGCCCCACTTTCCGTAGTCACCGACGCTTCGGACAACGCCGTCGGTGCAGTGCTTCAGCAGAAAGTCAACGGACAGTGGCAACCGCTCTCCTTTTTCTCCCGGAAGTTAACACCCACTGAACGGCGGTACAGCACCTTCGGTCGCGAACTACTCGGTGTTTACCTGTCTTTACGACACTTCAGGCACTTCATAGAAGGTCGCACATTCTTTGTCCGGGTCACCATTGTAGAGTTCACGTCCGGGTCACCACTGTAGAGTTCAGGTCGTCCCAAAGCGGAGAGAAAGGACGAGGAGAATGTGCTTGTAAACTCTAACTATATTTTATTTGCAACTTGAACTGGAGGACCGATCGTGGTCTCCACACCTGTGCCGGACGGACAGCATCTGGGATCGACTCGTCGGGGTTCCTTTCTTCTTTCTCTTCCCCGACGATATCCTCCTTTTCGGTCCTCCTCGCAACGCGTCTCTCCGTCCCGGCGGCTCTCTTTGTTTCTCAAAGGGAGGCAGGCCGGGGAGAGATATCTGATTCCCGATAGTGCTTGCCGCTTCCATTTCGTGTCGGCTTCTTCTCGTCTGAGAAACCGCCTTGGCATGTGGCTACGACTACACCGACGTCGCCACACACTCAACCCAACTTATTGGAAGCACCCTCTGCTTGTGCAACTTTGTAATGCACTGACAGAAGCGCTGGTAAAGAAAATGCAGACAGAATTCTGCTGGGTCCCTAGCCATATTGGCATTGAAGGCAACGAGCTAGCTGACCGTGCAGCTTCTGCATGTGCAGATAGGACAATTGACTATGACAGCATCCCTGCTACTGATTACCGAGTACCACTAAAAAGGCAAATGAAATATGCCTGGCAGAGGGAATGGGATTCCCATCTACAAAATAAACTCCATTTAATTAAGCCCATCGTGAGTGAGTGGCGCAGTGCCAGACACCGAGAGTGTTTTTATGAGAGTTTTGTGCCGGTTGAGAATAGGACATACCCACCTTTCTCATGGCTATCTCTTGCGTAGGGAAACTGGACCGACCTGTGACTTTTGTTCTGAACCATTAAGTATTCTTCACATTTTGATAGTTTGTCCACACTTTGAACAACACCCCGCAGGGGGCACCTGTGAAAGCAGGTGTTTGGAGAATGGCGTCTCCACGGACACCGAGCACCGCAGGGGGCGCCTGCACCTTAGGTGCTAGTTGCTTGGTGAGTAGCGTCACCACGGACCCCAGCCACGTGGGCCACCATACCCGCATGCAGGGGGCACCTACTTTAGTAGGTGCTTGGTGAGTGGCGTCACTACGAACCCCGAGCCATGTGGGTTCGCCCACCCACGTCTGGCTGGCGTGGCTTAACCCGTGTCCGGGGAAAAGGGGACCCTGGTGGTTGAGCTGAGCCCGGGGTATGTTTGAACCCTTCGGGGCCCCCCGGGTGAGGCAATACACCGCTTCGACCCCTGCTTCTCGTAGACGGGTGTCCTGGCTTGGTCCGACCAGGATGATTCAGTCAGCCGCCTGTTCTACCCTCTTCTTCCTTCTTTCACTTTTCCTTCCACCTCTTTCTCTTTTCTTCTACACTCTCTTCCTTTTTCACCTTCCTAGGCGGCAAGGTGCAACTTTGAGTGGAAACAGGTACTGTCCCTGCAACCCCGGGCAGCACTGGTAGTGTAATTGTGTCAGCCAAGCCCTTCTTGCTATGGCGCATTACCTACCCCCTGTTGGGCTCCGTGGTGGGCGGTGCATCCGGGCACTGAACTTCCCTTCCCATCTATATGGGTTTCAAGCAAAAAAACACGGATCGGGCCCTGAAAAGGGTCCGCACCGAAACAAAAGACCATCCTGCACAGTCTATTGAATTTATAAAATTCCCAAAGCTTTTAGTACTTCACTCAGAGGAATAAAAGCCACTTGCAAAATTATCCCCCTTTCTCGTATCAAAGGTGCTTGAATGTATTATTGGAATGAATTTTAATGCCAAAAGGATGGCATCGGGTGACCTTCTTGTCGAAACTAATACAAAACAACAATGGAGCTCCCCCAGCTTTGAACTCCGTCGCAGATTACAAAGTCAGTGTAACACCTCATCGCAAGCAAAACACCGTACAGGGTGTCATCTCTGAGGATGACTTACTTGAAACATCTGAGGCAGAGATCGTTGAGGGCCTCTCTGGCCAAGGGGTGGTAGCTGCGCGCCGCATCACCATCCGCCGAGGCGATGTTGAAAGGAAAACGAAACACGTCATCCTGACCTTTGATTCGACCACACTACCAGAAACTCTGAATGCTGGCTACTTACGGTGCCGTGTACCGCCCTATGTACCGAACCCTCAGAGGTGCTTTAAGTGCCAACGGTTCGGCCATGGGTCACGGAGCTGTAGGGGAGCCGACACTTGCGCCAAGTGCTCCAGCAGAGAGCATGTTGATGACACTTGTGTGAACAATCCAAAATGCGCGAACTGTGACGGTCCGCACCCGGCATACTCCCGCTCCTGTTCATTGTCGAATCAAGAGAAAGAAGTCCTTACTCTAAAGGCAAAAGAAAATATTCCCTACCATGAAGCAAAAAAAACGGTTTTCTTTCTTGGCAAAAGGCGGATATGCTGAGGTCGTGCGTAGGGGACCTGCACGGCCAGTAATGGCATCGCTGGGAACCCAGACGTCTCCAGACGATCTGCGGGTCCCGGCAGAGTCCCCGTCCAAACCCATGGGAACGGTGCCAACGGCACCACGTTCCAAACCCAGGGTCAACTAAGGCTCAACTGACGACACCAGCGGAAGAGCCCATGGAAGAGTGTGGGCTCAGATCCGACGACGAGGTTATCCTCTCGGGATCGGAGTCCTCCCTCGCTGCTCCCACTACCTCTAGTGGGAAGCAGGATAATTGCGCGAAAAAGAAAAACGCTCCGCGCATAAAAATCGATTTTAAACCTTAGTAACCCGTTTTTACCCATTCTTGCAGTTTATAAGTTAAAGTTTATTTTAATTTTAGCACTGCTATGAGTAAACAATTGGGGATCATGCAATGGAACTGCCGCGGCCTTCTTCGTAATATTGATGACGTTAATTTTTTTCTCGATGAGCTTCACCCTGTGGCACTCTGTTTACAGGAAACCTATCTGACCGACAAACACACACAGGTCTTACGCCGTCACCAGGTTTTTAGGAAGGACCGCTTTTCTCCTAACCCTTCTGGTGGTGTCGCAGTAGTAGTGCAGGGCGGGGTTGTGTGTGCTCAGGTTCCTCTACAAACACCACTCGAGGCAGTGGCAGTTCGCTTTCTCCTTGACCGACTCATCACCCTCGTCTCTCTCTACCTGCCACCCAACGTTCCACTGCAGCTCCACGAGCTACAAGGACTCGTAGATCAGCTGCCTAAGCCTTTTTTTTAATATTAGGTGATTTTAGCACCCACCACCCTTTGTGGGGTAGTGTTCGTCAGGATTCCCGTGGTGGAGTTATAGAACGACTTTTATTATCCTCCGGGCTCTCTCTTCTGAATAAAAAGGAGCCAACGTCTTTTAGTGCTGCTCATAACACCTTTACATCAATAGACCTTTCCATATCATCACCAGCTTTACTTCCGTGCTTTTCATGGAAGGTTTTAGGCAATCCATTTGGCAGCGATCATTTCCCCCATAATTTTAGAAAATCAATACCCCTTCCTTCGCTTGCGACCCGCCTTCCAAAGCGGAAGTTAGAGAAGGCTGACTGGGCTCTTTTTGGTTTAAATGCCGTACTGAATCCATCGCTCTTTCGCAGTACGTCCCCCGAGGAAGCGACGGTGTTTGTCACTGAATGTCTAATTAATGCTGCTGCATCTTCTATTCCACAAACATCCGGTGTCCTACCCCGGAGATGCAAACCCTGGTGGAATGAGGACTGCACACTGTCTGTCTATGCTGGAAAAAGCGATGAAGAAACTTCATCATGACGTCGCCGGTGGGAGGAGCCTAATCTCAATCGGCGGCGAACTCAACTGGCAGGGAACTTCATCGCGGCGCGTTGATGACGTCGACGGAAAGTGGCGATTGAGTTGAAACTTCATCGGGATTTGTCCCCAAAATATGTCCCTAGAGGGAAATGCGCAAGGCCGCATCGAAGGGTCTTGTAAAAGCAACATTTTTAACTTCTGAAAATGTATAATGCAGTACAATCTAAATATAATTACCGGTGTCAAGTCCAGGTCGCATGAATCATGTCTTTTTACGTAGGTGAAACAATTTAGATGATTGCAATGCGTGAGCTGCATCGCGATCGTGATGAATCGTCATGGCCGACGGTGGATGTCGCACGAAAAGTGCTCGTGTGTCTGTACGAAGATTTGCCTCACTTCTGGAATTTTTGCTGTCAAGTCGGGCTTTTTCACGTCGCGATTACCACTCGGCAGTCTGGTGGGGACGTGAACCAAGTGTCCTCGCTGAACTCGAGGAGTAGGACAGAATCTTGGCCCATATGAGAAAGGTTCCTCGCTAAGACACGGAAGAAGGCGCATGATTTCGAGGGCGGACGCGCCTCGTCCGTCGCCACTCGGCATCTCGGCTGCAGTGTCGGTAAGTAAGTGCATGGCATCTCAATGGGCGGTTTTAGCGTACCGTTGCCGTGCGCAGCGAAATTGCTACTGGGAGCTCGCGCTGTAACTTTGAGGCATGCTTTTCAGCGCGCTTAAAGCCTTACCAGCCGTACCGTGGCCACCGCAGAACACGGTAACGGTCTCCTAAAACTTGCTACTTGTAGTAAACAGACACTGTGTTGTTTTTGGTCTTATTGACTTTGCACGAGTGTGCTGCCTCGTGATGTTTCTTTGAAAGCTCGGATCGTAGCGCTCAAGCTGACGAGTTAATTTCTCTAGATCTGTGCATGAGGCACTCCGATACCTGAATTCTAAAGTGTAGGCAATTGGGCATTACATCAACGCGGAACCAGAAAGGCTGCCAATTTGTGCGTTAACTTGTGTTTGATTGGATGATGCAGGACTCATCTGCTGTGGCTAAAGGTGCTAGTGAGGACCCTGCACAGATGGCAGCTCCACCACCACCAAATGGTAGGTATAAAAAACAGTCTCGATTCATCTCCATAATACGTGGTTTGCGCCTGTGTCAGGACATGTATTATGCATGAGTGCCGTCGGTAGCCTCATGCTGGTGGCCATTGATGTTGTGGGGTTGCAGCTTTGCTACACTGTGATCATGGTGAACTGCGCTGGCTCCAGTGGCCCAAAGTGACAGCTTTTGTACCCATCTCAGCAATTGCACAAAAATGTGAACATGACCTGCACTGTGCATAACTATGTAGAAGATGCTGTCATTAACATATTGTGCCTGGTCGGTAGCTCTCAAGGCAACTGTAGGTCCAACCGTGATGTTTCTAGCAAGGTGACACCTCAGCAAGACTTGCAAAAACTTAAGTGTACACATGGTGCAGAGACAATCCACACATGGTTACTTGAGTTTTGTGTCGGTCAAGACACAGATCCAATTAATGAGACTGTCAGGAAAAAGACGGTGCCTCCGGTCCTGTTTCCCAACAGCAACCTGCTTCCACCGAACATTCCCAGCAGCACCACATCTACCCACTGCCCTGAAATTGACAAGGGAATGACACTAAGACAAAACTGGCTCACCAATTCCAAAACCGGTGTCTGCTATTTATATAAAAAGTCCACTTCTAAAAGTATTTGCTGCAAAGGGCTGTGGAAGCAGGACGCACCTGGCTGGGCATTGCCTGTCGAACTCGGCAAAATCATCGGCGTGCAGTTTTGTATACTTCTCTTCATTTTTTGCACTCGGGTATTCACGTCCTCCACCTCTGGCTAGATATCACAATCTGTCACAGTTGAGAGTAAGTAGCAGATGGTTCTCGCCACCACACAGAGCAATATTTTCTGCGTACTGAACTGGACAAACTTTGTCATCATCACTTGACGGATTAAACTTCTGCCTAGGCTTAGCCCAAGTGCCTGCACTAGCACATATTTCCCCGTACGTCTCCGAGCAAGCGCGCCCATGGCCGAATGGTTCTCGTACTTGGTTCCCACACAAAGGGCCAAGGTTTGATTTCTGGCCGCGCATGCACCTTTTTGTTAATGTCCCGCACATCCACCAAAATTTCGTGAATGACAGATGGTCAGGTGACGAATGAACAGAAACTAAACGTTTAATTTGGCAAACTTGTACCGAAAACAAAAATACAAAGAGGTAGCATCACAGGCATCGAAGGTCGGCGGAGTAGCACGATTGAGCGCAAGAGCGAGACTCTCTGTATCGCCACGCAGTACCCCTCATGTATATGCATGGACTTCTGGAACAATCGGCATGGAAAGTTTGGTGCGTAGAACATTCTGACTTTGAACAAGCAATGGGATTCTTGAATTAAACCAGAATGCAACATTTACAGAAATAACAAAAAGGTGCATGTGCGGCCAGGCATCATACCTCAGCCCTTTGTGTGCAAGCTAAGCACAATAACCATTCGGCCACGGGCAAGCTTGCTCGGAGACGTGCATGGCAATATGAGCAGCCTCTGCCATTAACCACATCTGACATGTACCAAGTGGTGGTCACCAACACGGTGCCCTTGGAAGTACTCAAAGGTCTTGTCTTTTATACTGATATGACATTACCTGCAAACCATGTATGCATGCTACTGAAACTGTGTCGTGTCAGCTGTGCACCAGTCATCAGGTAGAGCTGCAGCGGAAAAAGATAAGCTGAAGCGACCAACGACCGGAGCAGCAAAATCGCGACACACGGCGGTGGCCGGCACAAAGCAGCCCATCCTAAAGCTTGCATTCCGAAAGCTATCTTATCCCTCAATTTTCTGGCAGCCACCAACGTTGAGACATGGAACATGACTGGCACTTGCTATCGGCGCGCTCGGGAACAATAGCGCTGCCTGTCGCAATTTTGCTACTCCGGTCATTGGTCACTTGTGCTAATCTTTTTCAGCTGCAGTTGTACACTGCCACCCTGGATGGTGAGGGCCTGAACTGCCCCCAGCTGCACTGTTTAGGACCTCTCGCCCACTCAGCGGGAGCAGCTGGTTGCATTGCACATGCTGCTGGGCACCCAACATTACAGCACGAGTGCCCTAGATGTAGAGAAATGCAGTCAAGGTCTAAAATTGGCTGGCAAGCATTGTTTGGAGAACCGTCGAAAGAAAACCTGTGTCATATGGCACTAATGAATTTTTCCAGGCCAAGTTTCTCCGTCCTTGCTTTATTGAGTTACACCCAGAGCAGCTTGGGCTCACAGTGCAATGCGGAAGAGCTGGACTTCCACAGCACCAAAAACATTGACGAGAACAATAGTTAACTTGTCGTTGGGAATCAGTTATGACAGACAGTTATAGCATAAAAGAAAGTGAATGCAGGACTCTTCTGTTTTCGCTCCTTTTCATTTTCGGACCTTGTGTTGTGTTTCGAAGTGAGTGATTTCCAACTTTTCGCTTTCCATTTTTGATGTGATGGACAGAGCAGGCCTGTCTGCTGCAAAGTAATTGGATCATGCTAGGTGCACGTCGCTCAAGGCTGCTTGCTTCATAGGTTGCGTGTTGTACTGGAAGACCCACAGCATGAGCTTGCTGGTCTGAGCAGTTCCTTGGTTAGGAAGGTGCCCCCATAAACAAAATGTCTTTCAGGAGTCTCGCATTCTTGATATTTCCAGCACTGCATAAGAGTTCTAAAAGAAGATAAAAGCAGTGGTATGCCATACACTACTGCTCACCACACCCCTGGGATTCTCTTGTTCTATGCAATTTCTGTAACATAGTCTTTAAAAATGCTTGTTTTTATAAACATTCACCCTTTTCGTGTACTTTGTTTGCAGGCTGTGGAGGGACAAGCAGCTGCAGATAGCCAGCAGTCGTCTTCACTGACCATACTCGTGCTGCCCCTCGTGGGGGTGCAGAATTTCCATGCGCAATAAAACATGCTCCCTAGGCACCATTTTGCGTCTGTCATGATTTCAGTATAGCATGGAAAAAAAGGTTTGCAGCACTACCTTGGTCACACCCGACAAAATTGTCATACATCCAATACAAATTTTGGGTCAGGAAATCTCTGTGCAATTGTTTATGTGCCGGGACTCATATCTCGACTTCAGATGTCGTATATTTCATATACAGGGAACCAGAAATTTCACAATTAACGGTGACACGGCGGTGCAAGTTCAATCGTCCAGATACCAGCAACCACAGTTAATTCTTCACCTTTTCTTTTTCTATGCTTGGAACAATATACTGTTAGAGCCAGAATGCTTATGCAGTCAATGGGAAACAAGATGCCACCCATGAGGAGGCCCTCTTTTATTCTCTATTCTAATGCCTCGATGTTTCGCTTATGCGGTTTGCATTTTTGCAAGGTTACCCTGCCAAGAACATTGTGTTAAAAAGCTTTTTCAGAAACATCAACTTATTACAAACTTCCATTTTTAGGTGCCATACCAAAACTCTGCTTGAACTGTCTTTTAGGTAGACCACCCTGCAGCCCAAAGGGACTTACCGTGTCTACTTGTTTTGGCAAGTTACAAAGTATGACAAAACATTGCAAGCAGATACACACAAGTATATTTCGCAGATGTGACGAGAGACAAAGCTCGTAATAGCCTCAACAGCTGCCAGGCTTCAAGTTTGCGCAGGGAGACCCTGGTAGGCAGCACATACTTGCAGAGGTGGCCACCTCTCAGATTTTCAGCACTGCACAGCGTGTCCTCTGCTGTCAAAGCTTACACCGTCCTCGTGGTCGGACTCTTGGGGCTCAAGGGAGAGGCCCCAAAATAGAGCTATACATGCCCGCATTGTGCAGAAAGTCAAATCATGTTGCTGTGCCTAGCACCTTTACAACCACCGGAACCTGCTTTTCAGCATCCTATTCACTGCTCTACGACAGAATCCTAAGCAATGCTTTTTGTTAAGCTTGGCCTCAGAACAGCAGAGCATCCATTGGGGTTGCGAGGAATTGGTGTGCAAGCATGGCTTCAGGGTTTTGTCGCTGTCACCTGCACACAACAGTGAGGCGGTATCTGACATGAATGTTCCATAACCTTTTCAGTTGTCCAAAAGCACATCAAGACTAGATAGAAATTCTATATGCTAATGCAGCCTCTACTTGGAGATAGTAGTTGCATAGCATCCCAAAAAGGCTGAAAATGTAATAATAAAAAAGTTGAAAAAAAAAGTGGAGATATTCCACTTGTCTTGCACAATACCCAAAATTATGCCTTCAGAGCAAAGAGGTGTCAATTGAGTTAATAATCTCTTTATTTTCCTTTACATACAAAGGTGGGAGATGGGACATATAATGTCAAACGTCAAGCTGCGAGGCGCCCTACCCGGTGTGGCAGAAAGCAGAAACGTTTCAGACAACACAAGCAAAGAACAAGATACTGTACCAGTTTGAACCTGCAATCGTAAAATGAAAACGTACACAACGTGCTGCAGCAGAACAATTTCCAGATGTTGAGGCCCAAGACATTTGGATGATACACATGCAATCACGAGGCCCGAGACATTTGGATGATACACATGCAATCACGAGTAAGCTTGAATCCGTGCGACTATCTCACACGACACTCATCACGGTGAACGAAGCACCCGTTTTCTACCGAGAGCTCTCGTGCAAGCGCATTGAGAAAATGTGTATTGAGCACTTACCGACAACACCACTGAATTCGCATCGCTGAACTTCTTGGTCATCGTCTTTCCGTCTTCACTTGGCGCGCGAAGCCCACCCACCTTCAGCCCCGGGTTATCGATTATCGCCTCTGTAGCATCCAAAGAATGCGACTCGCAGCACACCGACACACGGTGACGTCTTCGTCGCAGCAAAATGTGCCGCCAGCAACGCTCAAAGAGAGCATTTGCTGCACGGCGGTCACCATATGGGGCCCCTCGCGACGCCGCCAAAGCTTCAACGGCAAATGTCAGAGCACCAGCGAGTGTCGGGCAGTATTCCCCGATTACGTCCCTGACGAACCTTGAACGGCGAACACATAAAAACGTAGCGATAGTCCGCTTTGGTCCGCCCCGTCCGCGAGCTTGAACGTCGCCATCTTCATTGACTTTGGCAACTTTTGCTGCCCGACTACTACAAAGTTATCTCCATCGCCAAACTCAATCGTGACGACATTTTGACGTCACCGCGAACTTCATTATTTCACCAGCATAGCTCGAACTCCATCGGAATCCGTAGGGAAAAACTCAATCGCAACGTCACATCACGTGACCAAAAGGGCAGCCAATCAGCGACCGATTGAGTTAACTTCATCGTTGAGTTTGCGATCTAGCATAGACAGACTGCACAGTCACTCGCAGGAAACGGAACCAGGCATGGGGTATATTTCGCCGTTATCCCACTGCTTTTAACCTGATTGAATTTTAAAAAAAAATGTAGGGCCAAGGCACGTTGGACACGGAAACAGGCGAAGAGGACATCATGGAAAAAATATATATCTTCTCTAAATAGCTTTGTTCCAGCTAAAGAATGTGGGATCGCCTGCGGCACTGGCGGATTCAGGGGGGTGGCCCAGGGGGCCCGGGCCCCCCCCCCGAAAGATATCATCCTCCCCTCCCCCTCCCCCCCCCCCCCCCCCCCCGGCCCGCGATGCTACGCGGACTGCGCAGACCAGAACCTGGCTCGAAACTTTGACGGATTCGGAACGTTTGTATCCGAGTACCGGCAATTCGAAATGTCGTTTCCTGTGACTTGCAAGTTAATTAAGGTAATAAGCTGAGGCCCCGAGCGTCAAAGCGCACCGGCGCACCTACACCCTCGTGACAACGCGGAGTAGAAAAAAAGAAAAGCAACGAGCCTGTTTCCATTTGACAATGGGCTTTTGAGAGTAGCGACCTTCTGTCACAAATTTCAGTATTTTTTTGTTGCTTTATTTTGGTTGTGTCTCTGTTCAGCGCGCGTTTTTCTTTCTCACTAAAACCTCCATATGGAACTCTTTGGAATCCATCCCTGTCGATTCCCGCTTCCACTTATCAGATTATCTTTGGAGGTGCCCGGGTCTCTGCCGCTAGGACAAGGCCGCCAGGCAGCTCATTGCCTCCTTCCTGAAAGGGAGGAGGCAATGAGCTGTTTTATTTGTTTTATGTTTTGCTTGGGTAGCTTGGTGCGAGTGGGAGATCATTTCGCCCGACCTCGAGCTCGGAGACCCTGGTAGGTGGCGGGAGAAGGGCGGACCCTTTCCAGCACCCTTTCCAGGCGAGCTGCCTTCGAGCTACCATTAGCAGTTCCCAGTGGTAAAGACTACGGATTACCAACTTCAAAAACCTTTGGTTGCCATTTCCAGGAATTCATTCATAGAAGCGAAAAGAGAAGAGCTAACGTTATTGTGCACAATCTCAACGTTATTGGCTGTCACTCCAATCTCTTGCATTATTGCATTAATTGCATTATAATCACTCCAATCTCTTCAGGTCTCCGCGTAGGGACATTTAAATAAGGTTTGGCCTAGACGAAGGTGATAAAGCCTACGCCCTATGGCCACACTGAATGGCAACGAGCAATTGAATTTTATTTTCGTAATTTGTGATGAGAGTTTGTTTCTGTATGGTGCCTGAGCCAATCATGTCTTGCTTGCCCGTTTCGACCTTATCGGATACATCACATGCAGCGCCGCGAAAATGGTACGCATTTTTATATTGCCCTTAACTTATTTAGTGCTCGTTGCTCTGATTATATGTTAAAACAACCAAGTCAGGCTAAAACTGTATTGATGACATAAATTGATAAAAACATCCTAACTTATTTCGACTGTAGCACGCATTCTGGTCTAGAGCTTTTTGGCAAGTGTTTCGTCACATAATAGCCGAGGCACAAATTTTTTACTTTACTTCACTTTACATTATTCCGCAGATTCTGTGTTTTTTGGTGACAACTTTTGGTGTTGGACGAGAAAACGGGGTTTATCTGAGGTTATGTTGAAGAAAATGTGGCATGTGATTCCTCAAATCACCGCGGAACATTCGCGTGACCCAAATAATCGAAAAACATCCCCGTACCAACAAGAAAAAAAAACGAGAGGTTGGGAATATTAGTATAAATAGTAGAGAAAGGTCTTTCCTCCTCAGCGACACGAAGTGTCGCTGAGGAGGAAAGACCTCTCTCTACTATTTATACGCGTGTTTAGACAAAGATTGAACACACAATGTGGTGTGCAGTAAGTGTTCCCTCCCCTCCCTCCCCCCCCTTTCTTTTTATGCTGGGGCCCCCCCTTGGGGGATCCTCTGGATCCGCCCCTGGCCTGCGGAAAGTTCGAGGAAATTACCAACCTTTCCGACCTCCTCAGTTTTCTTCCCCCTCTGTATCGCTGCAAGATCATGCAAATGTTCTCGCGGAGCATTTTCAGCTTATTAGTAGCTCCTCTAATTTTAGCGAAAAATTCAAGAAGTTTCAGTCGACTGTTGAAAAGCAGCCCATCTCGATGTCGGAGGGTGGTTCATATTTTTACAATAGACCATTCACAATGTGCGAACTCAAGGTTGCTCTCGGTGCAAAGAAGCAGTCTGCACCAGGGCCATACAGTCTCCATTATGAAATGTTGAGGAAACTGTCCCCTGAATCTATGAACGGTCTGTTAACTTTTTTTAATCATCTATGGCAAGCTGCTGCCTTTTCTCGTTGCTGGAAACATGCCCACATAATCCCTTTTTTGAAACCAGGGAAAGACCGTTCCATTCCTACAAGCTATCGTCCCATCGCACTCACAAGTTGCTCAGGGAACACTTATGAGCGGCTTGTGGATCGTCGTCTTGTCCATTTCTTAGAGACTGAGAATTTTTTTTATGTAAACCAGTGCGGCTTTCGGGAGGGACGAGCGACCACCGATCATTTGGTTCGTCTAGAGACGGCTATACGTGAGGCATTTGTACACCGGCAGCATTGTGTCTGAGTGTTTTTTTTTTATTTACACAAAGCATATGATACCACATGGAGGTACGGAATACTTCGTGACTCGTACGACTGTGTTGTGCGGGGCCGCATGCTTCAGTGCATACAGAGTTTTCTCAGCGAAAGAACTTTTCAAGTCCGATTTTGACGAAGTATTTTGTATTTGTATTTCGATACATATTTGCATGTATTTTGCCCATCCCTGGTCTGATCGAATACAAGGCAGGCTTGGCGGTGTCGCTCTTATAAACGTGGCTTTTGGGCAGCGATTGTGCAGTAGAGTCCTGTCTCGTGTAGGCACCGTTCAATCGTGCTTCTCGAAGCGTTTAGTGTGTTTTTGAGCTCTTGAACTGTGAGGAACGGGTCGTCACAAATGGCTGCTATGATGAGTAGGTCTCCCTCATTTGGCGTCGCCGGGGCTCGTGTTCCGCTAGAAGCATCGCCTACACGCTGTTGATCACGATACTACTGTTTCCCTGCCAACGCCTGTCGCAGACGAAATTTGGCGCTGGGAATGACCGGTTTTGCAGAGACCTGTGACTTTTCATCTTACCGGTTTTAATATGCGAGCTGGCATAGCAATTAAAAGAAAGAACTGTATAGCACTTTCTATCTTATTAAAATTTTAGCGTTGTCCGTTTTGGTGAAAAGAAGGTACAGTATAGTATATCGAAATATGCAATAACCTAACTGTACATGCATTTAAAATAAAAGATAACGGGTATTGAAGATAAAAGGGCCCTGCGAAGGGGATCAAGTGATAATGATTTCTTAAAGCCATTAGCCTTCGGGAACGGAAGGACTGGCGCTGAAATGCATATACGGTTCAAAGATACGGGCACGTTGGCGCAACACCTAGACAGCTTTAAAGCCTGCGCGTTACGTCACATGACGCCACGTCCGGGTGTCCCGCACGGGCGCTGATTGGATTCGAGTGCCTCGTCAGCGTTCGCGTGGGGCTCGTTTCCTATCATAGTCCCACGCGAATGCTGATGTGGCACTCGCATCCAATAAGCGCCCGTGCGGGACCCCCGGACGTGCCGTCATGTGACGTAACGCGCAGGCTTTGAAAGCCGTCTAGGTAGTGTTGGGTGGCGTCAGTGAATTTCATTTATTACAATGAAATTTTGAAAATGCATCTTAGGGGAGGAAGTTTGAAGGCACTGGCTAGGATGCAGACAAACCGCACAATAAAAACTCCATTCCGACTATATGAGTCTGTGAATCGCAGAGTCAGGCACCCTTTGCGTGTGTGTGTGTAGGCGTTGTAAAAAGAGGGGGGGGGGGGGTGCCTTTAGCGGCGGCCCTACTACCTGCCCTTTCTCCGGTCCGGAGATTGGGAATGGCCTTCACGTGACCGACTAGTTGAAACGGCGGCCGCCAGGATAGCGCCGCTCCGCGAAAGTCGGTCGTTCGAGTGGCGGCGTTAAGTTTGGGGCGCACTGTACGTTACTTGTTGCAGTAGTTACAGAAAAACATGCTCGTTATGAGCAGTGGGGAAACAGTAATCTGTCACTTTAACTTTTCTTTCTTTAAACAAAACGTCCAAATTTTATCTGTTGGGGATTGCATACTAGCAAGCTTTAGATTAACTCAACTAATAAGGTAGGTCACTGGAGCACCGTCTCGCATGAGCTGAAGATGCCCATGCTATAAGGCGCCCTATCCTTTCTCACCGTCAAGTGCTCATGATTTTATTTGTGATAGTTGAGGATGTATGCCTAAGTTTTCAATTGTTTATGTTGCATTAACATGTACACTTAGCTGCGCTTGACAGAAAGCTGCGAGACACGAGGTCACGCCTTTCCTACGTGCTTCGCGTGCAGGGGTAGGGTCCTCGTCTATGGCTACCATCGCAAATTCATTGCTGTACAAAATATATAGTGTGACTACAGTAAAAAAACCAAGCATGCACTCGTGTTATGTTAAGCATCCATGTTACATCAAGCATCCACCTCCTATTTCTGAAGTGTGAAAAATAAGTTAAACACATAACGCGACTTCCAAACAAACTTCCAAGTTACCGAGCGTTGTGTTGGATGAGAAAGAAGGCAACCTATATTGGGGGGGGGGGGGGGGGGGGGGGGCGCATTCATACCATTACATTAGACCAAGGAATTGGCCATGCTACCATGTGTCCTTTCTGCTTTTCTGCTCTAAAACTTAACATTGCCCATCCTCTACTTTTTGTGTCATTATCTCGTACTTCGAGGTGAAAACTTGCTCAGTGTTTTACGACAAATGCATTGAGCTCTGAGAGTTAAGCTAATTGTTCCTTAAAAGTTTTCATCGACATGAAAATGAAAATAAAATGTACCATAAAGATCTTTCTGTAAACACTTACAGCAGTTCTAGAAAGTTGAAACCTGGTTCCTGGTGAGCAGTGTGTTAGCCTCCTTGCTCCTTTTTCGAGAGGCATGGCCGTACTGCTGTCGTTTTTCTTGGACCTTCTCACATGTCACTTTTCGCCCCTCGTTCTTTAGTTTGTTCCTTAGAAAATCTAGCCATGAGTTCTGAAATCAGACATGTGACACAGTCGGTTTGTGGTGTTTGGTTGGAAATTTTTGAAATGTTGCCTTGCAAACTCGGGCAGGGTGAATGCCTGCATTTTACTGTGCAGAATCGCAACATAAAGAGGGCATTCGAATGTTAAAAACATGTGCTGTTTTTTTTTTTTTTTTTGCTTTCACCTAAATAGTTTTAGCGCTATGCTTGCCATGGGAATGTAATATATAGGTAAACATATTGCACACAACATTTTTTTTTTATAAAGTTAACGGTTTTGTATGAGAGAGAACACCCACAACTTTTAGGGAGTAAAAAAGCAGTCTAACACAAGTGCTACAGATGTGGGGATTGCGCCCCTATGCCGTTTAACTCAGAACCTTACTTGTTTATTTTAGTTTCGTTTATTTACTAGACTGCCTGCCTTCTATGGATAATGGTACTCATGTAGCCAGTGCCACACAGATCAGAAAGTGCTGGGTATTTCTGAATGAACAAGGTCATAATCCTTAAGAAATCCTATTCGATGGATAGCTGGAAAAAAAATTATGAAGGCATTTTTGATGAGGCGGTTTATGGGCTTATATTTATGAGTAGGCAAACAAAATTATATACAAAAGAAAATTTTGTATCAGAGCTTTCATTGTATAAAAAAATAAAAATCAGTATCCGTAACGGCGAAGGAATTAGTAGCGACAATATGTATGTGAAGGTACTTATAGCACATGTTTTATCAGAGACTGGAACAGATTTTTTGTAGTATCTGTGCTCAAGCTTGAAGTCGGGGCTAATCCTCTGGTCATAAAAATTTCAAGCTGGTCAATGTTTGGTAGCATGCAGCCATGACCTTAATCATCTCTTTCATTCCTACAAGGAAGGTAAACCAATATATAGGTAGCTTGTATATCAAAGAAATATATGTCTTATGTAATACTGTCTAACTCTCCTACGTCCCGCCGCGCCGGCGGCGCTTCGTCACACTTTTGGTCCGGAATGCGGGCGGAGGTAAAATAGGATCCTGGGCATTTCTGGGGGGTTTTGGTAGAAACCTGCACATTCGTCCTAATTCTGTAGAGCTGCATACACTGAGGCTATATTGAAGGAGCTGAGAAATGGGACAAGGCCTGTGTTCACTTGTTATCTGCTTGCTCAATCCTTCAGAGATTGTTAATAGGAAACAAGGCGCCGTCAGACCACGATCGCCTTCGCCGGAGGAACTTTGCCATAAGCGAATTCAGACTTGTTGTCAGGTCACAAAGACTTGTCAACGACCCGCAGGCCATGTCAACAGTCTATGCGTTGTCGACATGGTAACTGCCATATGAAGTAGTCGTAGGCCTCCAAAGACTTGTAAACTTACGGGTGTTTTTTGGTAAGTTAGCTAGATTGAAACTGTAGCTATTATGTGACAGTAACTGTAACCGGTGGCTATTGCAGATCCGAGCACCTGTTCTGTTGCGTTCACGCATGCAGATTGATCGTCGAACTCCATAATATTCCCACTAAGTTTTACAGTGTAATAAAAAGCCTTGTCCACTTCGCTGAGGCCACTAAAGTAGTTGGACATGGCTAGGAAGACGTAAGGTAAATCCTTCCAACACGAAAAAGAGTGCGGGGACTACAACCGACGCCGACTACATTACATCCCAACGGCTTCTTATTTATTTATTTATTTACACAAATACCTGCTGCGCCGTTAGGCATTATGCAGGGGGGAACAAAAGAAAAACGCATTCAAAAGACATTTTCACTAATGCAATCGACTATCATTCAGTACTACATTTTCACTCGAGCACGCTTCTCTGCAGTCTGTTCTAAAATACGTCAATATTGATAACAGCTATCAGTTCTTCCGGAAGGGCATTCCACTTCCGGGCGGTTTGAACAAAAAATGAATAAAAAAAAAAAACAGTCAGTACGATAATGATACTCTGCCGCCGTCTTAAAATGATTCCGCCTTGAAGGTACATGGTGTGGTACGAGAATGTAAAGACCCTTTTCAATGCCTGTTTCCCCGTGATATACACTGTGAAAAAATTTTAACCGAAAACACTTTCTCCGAAGTCTAAGAAGGTCCCAACCCAGTCTGTTCTTCATTTCTGTTCAGCTCAAGTACGAACTATAATCGCCTGTGACCAACCTTAATGCCTGATTTTAGATTCGTTCTAACTTATTCGCAACGTAACTCTGAGGTGGATCCCAGATAACACAGGCATACTCTAAAATTGGTCTGATAAAAGAAAAATATAATGTTTGTCTTACACTACGAAATGTATTCTTAGAATTCCTCCGAATAAAAAATAACATCTTTGTTGCCTTGGCTACAATATTATCTACGTGGCAGTGATGTGATTGCTGCGCCAATTGCGCCAAGGGGCTAACCCTGCTACATCTTGCTACATTTCGCCAAAATATGGCTAATCTGCACCAATCCGCCCAAGGACCAATTTTGGTCGCCTTTCAATACCGAAACTAAACTAGAACCGTAATTAAGCATGCGTGAGCTAGGTGGCACAAGACGCCGCCCGACACAAAGTACCCTGCATCAATCGTCTATTCGGTCTTGCATGATTTTTCCCACCGTCTCGCGTTTCGCGCTGTCGTCGTCTCGGGGATCTTGTCTCGCGTCTTTTTTTTTCTTTTTTTCTTTTTTGAAATTTTTTGAGCGATAGACGCGGCCGTGTGCGGACGCTCCGACGTTAGTGTGCCGGGTGCCAGACATGCCGTCATGCACTGGAACAAAACCACGTTTTTGCGCGGCGAGAGTTACTGTGTGAGCTGAAGCGCTCGCGCGACCACAGTCGCCGTGGTCGCGCGACGTCGTGTGTTGCCGTCCCCACGTCGCTGCAGATATGGCGCTTTTTAAACTGAAACGCATCGACATTCCTGATCTTGTTTAAATCATACGCTGCTATAAAAATCCCTCTTTAACTCAATGACTGCTTGGCGAAGTTTTGATTACTTAGGTTTCTCTCGGTGGACTTTCTTTCGAGAGGGACCCCGGTACGTGAAAAACCTAGTAGTTAGTTTGTATTGGTGGTTTACTGGCGCAAAAGCGACGAAGGCCATACTATGCCAAACAGATGTAATAATGTTGCTCAGAGTTATAGTCTTGGAAGGCTCACTGTGAAATGAGCTCTGCAACAAAAGTTTTGTTATTGGTAGAAAATGAAAAGAAAGGATATGCAAGTTAAAATCGACGTAAAAAAACACTTTTTTCTAAGTATGTAATGACACGATTAAAGGGAATGATGGGATGCTCACCCACTAAGAGTACAGGATGGAAAGGAATATTGTATGCACAAAATTCCGGGAAGCAAGCGCGTCGGTTCTGCTCAAGACCTGAACAGAGCCATAGAATATGAAGCACCTTTAGTGATTCGCCACAGTGCTCACAAGAAACTGTATCCAATTCTAAGGCGGCAGTGGAGAACTTCGATAAAGCGCTTTTTATGAGATGCACTCTCCCACAATCCTAAACCTGGTTTTACCACATGGAGCTTATTTTCACTTTCTTGGTCCCATTCAGACTGCCACGTTTGGAGACATCTGGTGAGATTCCGCATGCAAGGTAAGCACAGGAGACGTACGGAAGGCACCCGTGGCGAGCCGCAAGCCAAGGTGGTGCACGGGATCCAGCATTTTCAGCGAGGATGGTCGCGCTGAGTTATAGGCTATAGCACCGTAGTCAAGACGGGATTGCACCAAAAAGTTATACAAGCGTAACAAAACCTTTCTGTCTGAACCCCATGTTTTGTGAGACAAAACTTTGAGAATGTTTAGGGATCTTAAGCATTTCTGTTTTAGTTGGCGTAACTGGGAGTTAAAATTTAACTTTTTGTCGAAAATAATTCCCAATAACTTATGTTCAGCTTTAACGGCTATAGGAGTTCGGTTTATTTCTAAGCCGGGATCTAGCAATATCTCACGCCGGAGAGAGAAGGGTACGCAAACAGTTTTCTCAGCTGAAAACCGGAATCCATTTTCATGTGCCCATTTGCTGATTTTATATATTGCTAGCTGCGGCTGGCGCTCGCAACTAGAAGGATTGCAAGAGGAAGAAGAGATCTACAGGTCGTCGACATAGAGCGAATATGGAATGGAACGTGGTATCACTTTAGCAATCGTATTGATCTTGACGGCAAAAAGTGTGACACTAAGGACGCCTCCCTGCGGGACCCCATTTTCTTGTACAAAGATATCGGACAGAGCGGTGCCTAACCGAACCTAAAAGGTTCGTCCCGTCAAGTAAGCTTTAATGCAACGGAGCGTGCGACCTCGTACTCCATAGGTAAGGAGATCCTGAAAAATGCCATGCCTCCAAGTAGTGTCGTACGCTTTCTCTAAATCAAAAAATGCAGAAACGCAGTGCTGCCTGTTTACAAATGCTTCCCTAATTAAGGTTTCAAGGCGTACCAGGTGATTTAAGGTGGACCGACCCTGTCGGAAACCGCTCTGATTCTTATCCAAAATCTTGTTAGTTTCAATAATAATAATAATAATAATAATAATAATACTTTTATTGAATGAAAAAATAGCATGTACAGATTCAGGCCTACCGAAGCCTCATCGGGCTTGAAAGGTAGTGCCTGGCAGACAGTGACAAAATAAAGCAATGACAGTAAAACACAAAAACCCCACATAGATAAATCAAGCTATGACACACACAGAAAAGAAATTTTTATACAATTCTATTTCTGAGCGCTTTTTTCAGTTTGTATTTTGTACTAGCACAAAAAATACTCATAGGAAGCTTGTTAAAATACGAGGGAACATAGTAACGGCGCATGCGTTCGCCATATCTTGTGCTGCACCGAGGTATACAGTAACGTTTTTTTGGCCTTAGGCAACGGGCTGGGGCATAAGGTACTTTAAAAGAACTATTCCAGAAATGACGGAAAACTACAGTTTCTATCAACAGAGTCGAAATCCGGAAAGCATAATGCTCTAAATACGTCAGTATCTTTATCAAGACTTAAATCATAAGAAATAACTTTTAACAAAGAACGCAAAATTGAATTGATTCTTATTTTCCATCGAAGGGCACAGTGGCCGTACACAGTTATTCCATAACGAAGCACACTATAGCCCAGGGCATGAATGATAACCTTACGAACGGATAATGGCATAACGTATCTAACACTGTACATCAAACAAGACACCGCGCGAAGCTTCTTACAGATATGAGCGAGCTGTGAATTCCAGGCAAGATCGCTATCAAAAATCAAACCAAGGTATTTAACTGTAGATGTGTAATTCACAGGGGTACACGCGCAATTAAGACAATTAGACGTGTGCAAAAAAAGCGGAGAAGTGAGACTGACTCGTTTTAATGGGCTATGAAAACAAATTAGTTGAGTTTTTGTCGTATTAATACAAATTAAATTTGCATCAAACCAGTCCATTGCCCTATTTGCCGCATTTTGAAGCAAAGAGATTGCGTGCAAATACTTAGAAGCGCAGGCTACAATTACAGTATCATCCGCATATTGAAATATTGAAGTGGGCACGGTACTAGAAAGATCGTTCACATAAATATTAAATAATAAAGGACTAAGTACTGAACCCTGCGGAACACCAGCTTTAATTATCGAGAAGTTACTTCGAAATTGTTCAATCGAAACACATTGGCGCCTATCCTGAAGAAAATTTTGTAACAGCAATAAAAAGGAACCGCGAAATCCCACCATTGACAGCTTATTTAGCAACAGACGGTGACATACACTATCGAATGCCTTACTGACGTCTAGAAATAACGCGCACGCGACTTGATTCCGCTCAAACGACGAGTTCAGCAAATCAGAAAAATCTTCAAGTAACATTTGAGTGCCTCGACCTTGCACGAAACCGTACTGAGAGGGCGACATAATACGATGCTTATCCAAAAAGCGTGTCATGACCAAGCACAAGTGTTTTTCTAACAGCTGAGCAATACAAGGTAAAATTGAAATCGGACGATAATTTTCAATATTATTTCGCGCTCCAGCTTTGAAAAGCGGGATAACGATGGCCGTTTTCAATTTTAAGGGAATAACTCCACTATAAATGATACCGTTTAAAACTGATAGTAAAACAGTTTTGAGGACTTCGAACGACCTACGTAATTCATTGATTGAAATTCCGTCAATACCCGGCGACTTATTAGATTTTAAACTGAAAAGAACGGTTTTAAGCTCATCTTCGTCCAAGAAGGGTAAATATGCAGATTCCAAAACGCTATTGCGTAATGTACACGAGTTCGTATGTTGCCTCGCGGTACCCGATACTCTAGAAAAAAGATGGTTAAAATCATTGGCGATACTCTGTCCCCCTGATGATAAAAGGGAGCTATAATTGCTATGGCTTTTAGCCTTTGTGTTTGTTCCTCTAACATCATTGATTAACGACCATGTTTTTTTGGGGTCGGTACGAGCCTCGTTAAATTTGCTACGAAGGTAAAATCGTTTAGCGCGACGAATCATTGCATTGGCCCTATTTCTACACATCTTGTATTTTAGTTGCAACTCGGTGCACCTGGGAGAGCGCTTTAACTGAGACCATAGAAGGTCCTTTTCCTTAATTGCAGCCAAAATTTCAGAAGACATCCATTTGTGGTTTAAGTTCCGTTGCTTGATTTTTACAATGCGCGTAGCTGCTTGCCTAAAACGGTTTAGTTGGGTAACAAGCTGTTCATAACTGTCAGCAGGCGAGACGGTAAGCAAAAAAGTGTTCCAGTCATGCTGCGCAACAAGTTTATCAAAAATTCGGGGGTCAACTATTGAAACTTCCCTCTTATCCGTGGCTGAGGCCAGTAGATCAGATTGCTTCATTATCAAGCAACAAACAAAATAATGATCAGCAAGTTTTTTTTCCACAATCGCTGACTGAGTAGCTAAGTTTAGGGCCCGAATATTTACGTGGTCGATGCAAGATACGGTTAGCTGCCCCGATAAAAACTCTTCACGGGTAGGCTCGCGAATAGTATTTTGCAGTCCCCATTTAGATAGAACATCAAGATAGTCCCCGACTACTGCTAAAGTAGGGCGAAGTGTGTTAATATTAATATCCCCTATCATACAGACAAGATCTTCATAAGAGAGTGAAGTCAGCACTGAATCAAGCTCAGCCAAAAATAAACGCCCATTGAAACATGGAGGCCGGTAAACCGACAGCAAAACTAACGATAATTCAGGTGTACTTAACCGTAATACTACTGCTTCCGCTTGGTGGAAACAAAAACCTAGCTCAGACACAGACCATATATCTCTTACAAATACTGCCACCCCCCCTCCTTTCCCCGTCGGCCGAGTAAAAGAAAAAGTTTGGTAGCCTGGTATTGAATACCCTGCGATGCAATCAGAAGGAATATTAATTTCAGTAAGCACTAAAGCATCAAAAAAGCCATGAAAAGGGGAAGTTAAAGAAAAAAAATGGTCCCAGTATTTCCGGATACTGCGAATATTAACGTGAGCTACTCGGAAAGCATGTCCTTGGGAACTTGTAAAAAAGCTATGAACTTCCTGAAATGTATCACAAGTACGGAAAAAACCAGAGTTCATGCTCAGACAATTCTTTCCAGATCGGACATCTTCTGAACACGAATAAGAGGTGTGCCTTCAGATTTTTTGGCCAACACCTTGCCGTCTCTTGTCCAAACAAATCTGAAATTTTTTTCTTTACCTTTTGATCTGGCCAACCGGAAAAGCTCTCGGTTGGCCCTCGATAAGTTGTCGTTAAAGTAGAGCCGAGGGAACAAACCCTCCTGGACCAGACTAGGCAGGAGCCTTCGAGCACTAAGCCATTTTTCTTTGGCCGTAACATTGTGCATTTGCACAATGACAGGTGGGATAGAGTCTCCCCGGCTCGGTAAACGATGAACAGTTGAAATATCAGCAGTTTTGAATTCAGATATGTTGAGAGCTCCGGCCAAATCGGAAATGACAGATGTCAAATCTTCGTTAGGCTTCCTCGGAAGACCGTGAATTTCAAAGTTAGACCTTCGGCTGTACTGTTCAAGGTCATTTAAATCACTGCTCAACTTATCAATCAATGCTGCCTGAGATACTACTGTCGCAGACAGTGACTCCGTCTGAGAGCGCAGCTCAGCAACTGCAGCCTGGCCGGCCGTCACAGTGGAAAGAACGGTGTCATACTTCGAGGACAGGAAGTCAATAGAGCTCTGTATTTCGGCCACAGATTCAGCGACCTTTTCGCCCGTGGCCTTAAATGCCAGCAGTTCTTCTACTTTCCCCGCAAGCAACTCAACCGTTGATCTTAACTGATCCAGTTTCTTATTAACAGCAGTAAACTGCTGTGCGAATGAGGCATCACCCGGATTGGAGTCTGTGCAAGGTTGTTTTGCAACAGCGGATCGGCAAGGCTGGCAAAGCCAAGTTTCACGCTTAACGGTAGTCATCTTTGTGAAAGTGCCCTCTGCAACCGCCGAACAGCTCTTTCCAAGATGATAAGCCCCATTGCAAGCAGAACAAGTCAAAAGTTTCCCATCTAAAGGTAACGCCTTAGAACAAGCCACACAAACAGAAGACATTTCGGTGCAGTCAGCGGCAAATACAAAACATGTGCAAGCAGGGGTTTTTTAAACTCACCTGCCGACAACAAAATAGGGGTTTAGACCCAGCGAACGACTGGCCGCTGACTGCAATGACGGCTCTCGATGGCAGGCTATTTGTAGACAGCGATGGCCACCAGGCGAACTGGGTTGGAAGATATCGGCACCAGGGGAAATGCAGTCGATGAATCAGCTGAGCCCGGAGGACCAGCCGGCGAGATGATCGCAGACGCAATGCAGATTTCCCGGCAGATGTGCTCGAGATAGCAGGCGAAGCAGCCCAACGGTATGATAGCCAGGCACGTGGCAACCCAGGTAGCCTGCCGACAACAAAATAGGGGTTTAGTCCCAGCGAACGACTGGCCGCTGACTGCCAAGAAAATATACAAGTCGCCTGACTCAAGAAAATATACAAGTCGCCTGTTAATGAGTCTCTCATATGTCTTACCCAGGCAGCTAGTGAGTGTAATTGGGCGGCAACTTGATGGACATGAGAGGTCCTTTTCCGGTTTCAGGAAGGGTATGACATGTGCACATTTCCATGTGTCGGAAAAGCAGGAGTTCCCAGAGGCGGTTAAAGAATATAAGCAACCGTCCAAACGTTTCCAAGGAGAGCCGACGAAGCATTTCATAGTGGATGCAATCGGGACCTGGTGAGGATTGTTTCTTGGTGTCAAGAGCCAGTCTTAGCTCACTAACTCTAAAGGTTTGTTGTAAGGTTCAGAATCCGCACCTGATAACTTAGTGGCTGACATTCTGCATTCCTCTTGAAGAGCTTAAAAGCAGCATTGTAGTTATCAGGGGAAGACACACCCTGAAAGTGTATGCCGAGGGCATTTCCTATGTCCTTTAACGATGCAGAAGACGGGGTGAAGAGAGGAGGAACAATGAACCCACGGTAGTCACCCCTAATTTTACGGTAGCGGTCCCACACCTCTTTCGCGGAGGCAGCACTGCTCAAGGAAGAGACATAGTTCTTCCAGGATGTCCGTTTTGCCTGCTTTGGTGTCCACCAAGCCTTCGCCTTTCTTTTTCTAAACTCCACCGAGTTTTTGGGAATTGGATAGCTTCGAGAAGTGTCCCATGCTTTTTACTGGTTTCGCCTAGTTGTGGTGCACTCCTGGATCCACCACGGCTTGCTCCGTTTTGGGAGGTTTGTGGATGTCTTGTGGATAGAGTGATGTGCCGCATTTATGATTTGCTCGGTAACATATAAAGTAGCCTCCTCTGGTGTCATACTCTCAAGCATTAACGGGTCAAGTGTGGCCTCCAGTTGAAACAGTCCCCAGTAAGCCCTATCAAGTTTTCATCGGGGAATTCGCTTTAAAATAGTGGGCAATGGAATATGACTTTCTAAAGCGATGGGAAAGTGATCACTGCCAAGAGGATCATCTAAAACCTTCCATGAAAAACAAAGGAATAATGTAGCTCAGTGGTTCTCAAATCGGGGTCCGCGGACCCTTTGGGGTCCGCGAAGGTATTCTAGGGGTCCGCGAAGCCCTGCCTCATCAATCGAGCCTGGCAATCAAAGTTGTTTTTTCTCAGATTGTGAAGAAACGTTCCTATTTTAGGCTGAGTTTTCTCGTGTATATGTCAGTAGAGAAGTCTACTTCACACTAGCCTTCACTTATACCAATTTATTAAACAATATCACAATTAACTTATACTTTCCCTTCCCCTCTCCACGAAAGGGGTCCTACATCATCTTCGCCGATCCACAAGGGTTCCGCGAAACATCATTGGCTAAGAACCACTGATGTAGCTGATGATATAGACAAGTCTATACATGTGTAAGTGTTATGGCTCGCACTATAAAATGTTGGTTGTTTACTGTTTAAAAGGCATAGTGAAGATGAAAGTTAAAAAAATGAAAGCCGTTTACAATTCCCTGTAACGCCGGTTAGAGCGCAGCTCTTGAGGAGGAAGATGGAAGCGTACTGAGGGATAGGTGACTCCTTGAGGTCACGTGACCTCAGGGGGTCACGTGACCTCAGGGGCTCACGTGACCTTTGTGGGTCACGTGACCTCGGGGGTCACGTGACCTGAAGGGGTGGTCACATGACCTTAGGGGGTCACGTGACCTAGGGGTGTCACGTGACCTGGGTGGGTCACGTGACCTGTGTGGGTCACGTGACCCCTTAGGTCACGTGACTTCTGAGGGTCACGTGACCTCAGGGGTCACGTGACTTGTGGGGGTCACGTGACTTCTGGGGGTCGCGTGACCTAGGGGTGTCACGTGACCTCGGGGGGGTCACGTGACCTCGCGGTTACGCCGACGGCGACGCCGACGCCGCTCAAGCCGGAAACGGGCCCCTAAGAGCTGCGCTCTAAAACGTTCAATGACCTTTCCAGGATTGTCCAACCGAGCACTTCCCGATAAGGGGTTGTGTGCATTAACATCCCCTAAGATTAAAAAGGGCTTTGGCAGCTGGTTCAGCACGTCCTGCAAATCGTAAAAGTAAATCGGAACATTTGGTGGAAGGTAAAGGGAGACAAGAGTAATGAGACGATCTGCAAGAATACGCACTGCAGCAGCCTCCAAAGATGAGCGAAGAGGAACTACCGTGCATGCAATATCGCCTCGTACCACAACAGCAACTCCACCCGAAGAATGAGATGATGTACGGTCTTTTCGAAAAACGTGATGACGACGGGACATGTTGATACGAGTGCTATTGAGATGAGTCTCCTGCAGAGCAACTGCTGGAGCTCGCACCTTATCAAGAAAAAAGTGCACATCGTCCATGTTCTGAAGCAGTCCTCGGCACTTCCATTGCATGAAACTGTAACTATTTATGGTGGAAATGTTAAAAGGGGTTCCTGCCTAGACGCCCTCAGGCGGCTTGGGCGGGGTTACCTGTGGTATCGGTTTCTTCTGCGATGACTTCTTTAGTTTTGAGTCAGTCATCAGGAGCAGTCAAACGGCTCGGAGGAGACTCACTCACATCCATCCGCTCCTCTTCAGGTGAAACGGTGGAGGCAGCAGGGGGGGGGGGGGGGGGGGGCTGCTGCTCCTTAGATGTGGACGGCTCCTCGAGAGGCTTGGGGCGAGGGGCTCGCTCCTTCCTCCTAGGAGACCGAGTAATCAGGGCAGGCATGTCGTTTGACAGCCTGTCCCTCTGAGTGGGAGGGGCACCAGTGCCACCTCCCTGAGGTGGAGGGCACGCCGCCACCTATGGTTTCTTGGTAGGTGGGGGCTGAGCGACGGCCTCCCGGTTCCCAGACGGAACCTGGAAGGGTCGAGGCTCGGAAGGTGGTGCAAGCCCCCGTACGCACCACCTCGAGGAAGAACCCCTTTGCAAGGAAGGCATAGTGCTTCTTGGCCTCGGGGTAAGATGGGTTGTCCTTGGCTATCAACGAAAGGATCTCTTTCTCCTGTTTCCATATGGGGCAGGCGCGCGCGTAGGCAGGATGTGCACCATCGCAGTTAGCACACTTCACTTCACTCTCGCAGATGTCAGCAACGTGATCAGTGCTTCCGCACTTTGCGCAGATGTTCTTGCCTCGACAGCTCCGAGCGCCATGACCGAACCGCTGGCACCGAAAACACCGCAGCGGGTTCGGTACGTACGGTCGGACACGGCAGTGGAGGTATCCCACCTTCACAAATGCTGGGTTTGTGTGTCTTTCGAACATGAGAATAGCATGCTTGCTTGGAGTTTCCACACCATCTCGTTTGAAAATGATCCCCTTTACAGCAAGGACACCCGATGGTCGGACGCCTTCGAGAATTTCCTCTTCACTAGAATGTAGGAGGTCGTCCTCGGAGAGCACCCCTCGAATGGTATTCAGTGTGCGGTGTGGGGCAGCTTTTACTCGGACATCTACGATGCGGGACAGTTTCTGGAGCGCCATGCTTTGATCCTTAGTGTTCACTTCGACGAGGAGATCTCTGGAATGCATCTTAATTCTTTGCTTTGTAATTATAACCAATCAAGTTCTCAAGAACTTCTGCCACAACGAAAGGAAGCATTTTTCCCACGGGGCGCTGTTCATCTTCGGAATGAATAACAAAGAATCTTATGAAGGTTGCAGGTTCAGCATCTTTTACTTTGGTTAGTTCATGATAAGGCCGCTTGGACGCTTGTCCTGAAATGGTTTCGGTAGAGGTCGCCATAAAAGGAAGAGAAAATTCAGCATTCGTGGCGTACCGCCCACCACGAAGCCCAACAAGGGGACAGGCAGCACCTCATAACAGTGAGGGCGTGTCTGAGTATGTTGCTCTGCCAGTACTACCAAGACGCTATAACCAAGTGTGGTTCAAGACAAGAGAATCTATTGCCACCCAAGGTTAGCCCTTGCCGTCAAAGGAGGTGAAAAGGAAGGAAGAGAAATGAGAAGAGTAAAAAGAAGGAGAAGTCAAGGCTGAAAGGAAGGAGGGGATAGTAGAAGAAGTGGCGACCGACTGCATCATCCTGGTCGGGCCAAGCCAGGACACCAGTCTACGGGAAGCGGGGGCCGAAGTGGTGTATTGCCTCACCCGGGGGGTCCCGAAGGGTCCAAGCCTACCCCGGATTCGACTCAACCACCAGGATGCCCTTTTCCCCGGACACGGGAAAGCCTCGCACAGCCAGACGTGGGCGGGCGAACCCGCATGGCTCGGGGTCCGTGGTGACGCCACTCACCAAACACCTGCTTTCACAGGTGCCCCCTGCGGGGCGTGAAAAATCTGCCGCGAAAGAAAGTTGATGACGAGGCGTGAGCTAAAGCAAAGAAGGCAATGTCTGCACGCTGAACCCGCACACCGCGCTTGTTTGTCTTGAGTTCAGTCGTGTCACAAAGCGCTCCAAGAACTTTTTGACCCTGGTTCGCAATGTCTTGCATCGATACACGCAGGTTTTAATGAGCAGAACGTAAGGGCGCAAGTGAGCTGGTGTATATTAAACATTTTAGTGAAAAACCCGAGACAGGTAAAACAGACGACAAGGAAGAGAAGGAGAACGTCTCTTGTCGTCGTCTGTTTTAGTCAGTCTCGGGTTTTTCCCTAAATCACTGAGGTTCTTTTTTTCTGTGTGTTTAGCCTGCACCTCGCCTGCCAGCCTGGCAAGCACGCTCCGCTGGTCTGTTTATTGTCGTATGCCGGACAGTTACATTTTTCATACTATTTTGGAAACCAGTTGGCGACGGAGCGGGGTGGCATGGTTTCGGTTTCGGTCGAACAGCCGTTGTCTCCGCTCGCGCGACGAAGCAGGTGTAACTGCGAGCCTGCCGAAGTTGCCCTCACGTGCATGTGAACATGATTGCACGAGAGGCACAAGCCGGGACGCTTGTAATTTATTGTTTTACGTTTGCTTACTTTTTATAAAAATCTGCCACGTCGGGAACCAGTAAACCGATAACAAGTGTTTTCGTTTTTTTCGGAATTGCTCGGCAATGCCTAGAGCACTGTATATTTGTGGGATGTGTCAGCAGCAAAAACACAAGCAGCGAGTTCCACCACAGCACGTCACATCGCAACACAATACAAAGTGTCCTTCGTTTGTCCAGCACTTAAAACAAATATTTATTTTTCTAAGATATAGGCTCCAAAAGTCACTTTTTTCTTCTCCAAAACACTGTTTTGGCTGCTCCAAAAGCCACATTTGCTGCTCCAAAACAGTGTTTTGGCTGCTCCAAAAGGTGCTCCGAAATGGCTTAGGCCAATCACATCACTGATGTGGTCATTCCATTTTAGATTACTCGAAAAATTAACTCCCAAATACCTGTGTTTATCTACCTGCTCAAGTTCATATTTTTTTTTTTTATCTTATACGCAGACTTGTACCGTACGCATTACAAGTAATCAAATTACTTGTAATCGATTACTTTTTGGAGTAATTTTGTAATCAGTTGATTACTTTTTTTAGGCAGTAATCACAAGAGTAATCTGATTACTTTTTGAAGTAATAAAATTACTTGTAACCGTTACAATTTGTCCACGGAACCCCCCCCCCCCCCCCCCCCCCGGCACACGCCTTTTTTTTATGAAATGACAAAAATAAAATTTGCTTCTTTTTTTTTTTTTCGAACGGAAAAAGGAAAGATTTTTGCGGAGCTGTATGAAACGAGGTCAATCTCTTTCTATGTACAGTTTCTGCGGAATGTCCGTTTTTCTTTTTTTTTTTTTTTCGAGCTGGGATTACGAGTTGGAAGCCGCAGGGAAGCCACAGTGCGTGACAAAGGTCATTCAGGGCGAAGTTAGAGGCAGTTGGCGTCAAAGGCAGTTGAAATATTTCCCCATTTCCCCTACGTGGTCTTTGTGACAATCAATGTTTCGAGTTGAGAAGTGGTCGGGGCGATCTCTTCCACTAATGGATACTACACATTATCCGTTTCAAATCCTGGAGCTGCTGCTCTTTTGTATAACATGCGAACTCATCCACATGTGAATAATAAAATGAGCGACGCAAACTTTGAGCGACAACCCTTGCTCAAGCTTAACAAGATCTAGAACCCCCTCCGCCCCCCCCCCCTCCCCCCCCCCCCACACACACACACACTGGCGAACGCCCAAATCATTAAACGTCTTCAAACGAATTCTATGCTTGTGTCCTCATCGTGAAGGTGCAACGACCACGAAGAGGGAGCCAGTTTTTCTTCAATACTTGTGCAAATGTGAAATATAGGTTGGAAGTAGTTCATTGTTATGAGCGCTAAAGCTAAACACAATAAAGTAATCGGAAAAGTAACGATTACTTCTTTAAGTAATGTCCAATTACTTTTGCCGTCGAGTAATCAAGTAATCTAATCGAATACTTTTTAGCCAAGAGTAATAGTAATTGTAATCGATTACTTTTTTTGAGTAACGTGTACAAGACTGCTTATACGTAGCCGTGCTAACAATAGATTGAGTAAAACACATGTATTTTCACTTTTTTTTTATATTCAAGCCCATTTCTCAATGATTGCACCAGCGTTCTAACATTCCTAAATCTTTTTTGCATCATACAGACGTCTGCGTCATTTTCTATAACTCAGTATAATACACAATAATCCGCAACTAACTTGATATTTGACTGTATTCCCTCGCAAATGTCGTTAATAAATATAAGAAATAACAAGGGTCCCAGTACACTTCCCTGAGGCACCCCCGAGATTACAAGCACAGGTGAAGATTTTTAACCATTTAGTACACTTTGTTCCCGCCCATATAAATACCCAGCAAACAATGCCGGCCGAGGATTCCTTAAATCTCAGCCTACTCCGGCAAGCACGGTCGATAAACAAAAGCAGAAGCAACTCGAGTGAGAAGGAAAACTCGGCCTCCGCGGCCTCTGCTCATAGAATAGCATACGTCTAACGGACACCACTGCAACAGGAATTATGGTGCGATTTCAAACCAGAGGTACGTCACGTGAAACCACCTACCTAATATTATTGCCCTCCCCAAACAGAAAAAAAAATTTGGTCGATGCATATGTTTACTATATATATATATATATATATATATATATATATATATATATATATATATATATATATATATATATATATATAATAATATATATATATATATATATATATATATATATATATATATATATATATGTGTGCTGCATAAACGTCCTAGAAGCACGTGTGGTTGGCACAAAAAAAGAAACGGGGGTGATATATGTAGTAATCGTTTATCTGTGTACAAATGAGCGAGGTATGGACAGTCAGGTGATGCTCTAATCACTGCGACGTTCTCTGTGTAACCTCCCAAGCAACCACGTATGTCTGTCGGACGTCCGAACAAGAGCCGAATATCCATTGCCAGGGAAGGACGTCCGTCGGACGTACACTGGACATCCGTTTCCGTACGTCCAAATTCGGACTAATAGTGGACGTCCTGTGGATATACAGAAATGGATGTCCGAGGGCTGTCCATTTGCGGATGTTCGAACATATCCCAATAGGTATTGGGAAACCATTCAAAAACAGTTACTTAAAAGTGGTCCCATTCTGCACTAAACGATTATCATAACAGAACCTTTTTGTGCAGAGGATATACCTTTCCCTAATGAAGATAGGTTTGGGGCCCCCCCCCCCCCCCCCAAGATTCTTTGACAGATTTGATGGCCCCTTCAAGATTTCCTGAGGTCTTAAGAGGTCCCATCACAGTATTTCCTGAAGTTCCATAGGGGCCCATCACAATTTTCTGCAAAGTCTGATGGGCCCTCTAGGATTTGCTAAGGGTTTGAGGGGCGCAATAGATGCTTTCTGGGGTCTCCAAGATCATTCAATAGGTATGACGGGGAAAAAAAGAGGTGGACACATCGGTAATTCGTTTTTTTTTTTTCAAGTGTTGTCCGAAGGTCCATTAATAGAGGCCTAGAACCTTAGAATTGTAAGCTCCTTTCAAGCTGATACTGTGTGCGGTAAAAAGAAAAACAGTATTGTATGTTCTCGACTACAAGTAATCAAATGAATTGTGATGCATGTGTACTACTTTTTAAAGTAATTTTGCAATCATTTGATTACATTTTACGTAGTGATGTCGCAGTGCCAGTTGGCCTTATGTTTCGTAAGCTAGAAGGAATCAAGGATGTTAGACAGCAAAATAGTTTTTTATTTGCAATCAGAACCAGGGCAGAGGCACCTTTCTCACACTTGAAGGTAGATGCCTACTCTCCCTTAGAAGTGGTGCACCTCTCCTTTGCGCGGCGAAGCCACTCCTTGACTTCCGTTTCCACCTCTTTTTTCGTAGACTCTTTGCAGTGCTTTGTCCGCTTTATAGCAGCTGAAAGCAATAGATGACCCTTATAGTACAACTTAAAAAGGCAGGGAATTGCGTTGCAAACTTCTACTTACCAAAGATCAATTTGTACAGCTTAAGGCTACGGAAAACCTTCTTCCCTTTGCGCCCATCCATGCTGAACTTGGCTGCAGCTTCGTCACTAATCAGGTGTGCAAGCATAGACCTTACAGTTGTTTTGATAGACAGGTCCCCAAGGGAGGTCAGCTCCACAACCTGGAAGGAACGTACAGAGCACGACACAGTTAATACGAACAAGACATAGCCAGTTTTCGCTGTTTTACTCTGACCAGTGAAACGCTATCCCCAAAGCTACTTATATCATGGAAAGGGTTCATCTTGGGGCAATAACCTTGGTTATAAGAAAATGCAATCCTCAATTCACTGTCCATGCAAAATGCCAATGCCGTGTTTGAGCACATAAAACGTGGGGCTGGTGCCTGGGGAACGTAAGACATGACATAAGGAGCATTACGATACCCAGAAAGCAAGTATAGCCAAAAATGTTTGGCATTCAAGGTTAGCTGGATAGAAAGAACCTGAGCATGAATGGGTTTACAGCTTGTATTAACTGGGCTAGGCTTTACAATTAGCCAATTCACACCCCCTCTTTATCTCCGAGGCCAGTATGAGTGAACTGGTGATACCTTGAGAAAGATTGAATGAATGTGAGGGCCCAAATTTTATTTTATTTGGGCAGTTGTTTACACCTCCTAGTCATTGTTCTATCTCATTAGTCATTTCCCATGCTCTAAGATCTGGAACTGTGGGACAGAGTTGCCATTTGAAGAAATACGGAAGTAGTCAGAGCTTGCTCTACACTCATGAAATAATGCTAAAGTATAGCACCATTACAAACACCTTTGTTGCTTACCAGAGAACAGGCAGTCTCACCCCTTCGATGCATCTCGATTTAAAATCACAGCTTGCTCCTAGCTTATTTGTTATCTGCATGTCTTAACCTTAGCTGCACACTAGGGATAAGACATAACAGCAAAGCCTAGAGAATGCAAACACCAATACTTGCCTCAGTAAGTGACAAAAACTAGAGTATGGGCAGGCATTGATAACAGCAATTGCTTACGAAAGCCTCACTCGTGGCATCTGTAAGAGCGCCATCAAACACCTCAATTGCTTCAGGAGTGTCGAGGGGATCAACGAGGATCGGCTGGCTGGGCTCTACAACGAAACTCTCACGCGCTCGTAGCAATGTCGAAATCATGTCCATTATCTCCGTCTGCTGGCTCCTCATGACGCTCATCCCATTCAGCACCCGTCGCTGAAACTCTGCATGCAAAGAAAAGGCTTGAAATAAATATTGGCAAATAAAATTAGTGCAGGCAGGAGACAACATCCTACTTACCAGCAGCACTCAAGATCCTAGCAGTGGCCCGCAGATCAGCTAAAAAGAAAAAAAAAAGATGGCAAAAAGTCAAGAGCTTAGCCATTTCAAAACTATTCAAAGTTGTGCAACCATGCTGTGAAAGAAAAACAATTGAAATCAAATTAGCTTACCGCAGGTCGAAGCACTGGTGCTAGGCGTCATGTGTTGCATAGCCTGCAGTGCTGAAAAAATTTAATGAAGGACACACAAAATATCTTAATACGCAGCTGCAACACAATTCTGCAGTAAAGTACCTTGATCTAATCGACTGAGAGCCGACATCCTTGTCAATGTTTGAGATGCGGTTGAAAAACCACTGGCATCTACGAAGATAAAGACAACTGCAGGCGCTAGATGCAGTAAGGGTACAAGGTGACTTGGATTGCTTCTCATATTTATTTATGTTATTTATTTATTTGGTACTTCTGAACTGCCCTTGAAGAGCCCGTGGGCCTACAGGAGGGTGCAACATGCATACATGCAAGAGCTCAAATGACACAGAATACAAAATTAAAAAACATGCCTAAAAAGTAGGAAAAAAATTTACATATGTAATATCAACAGAATGTGACCTCCGACAGTGGAAAACATACAGCGCAGAAACCTGTTGCCCCCATATCTGTTGTTTAAAAAACAGAAAGGAAAACATACAATCAATGTATACCTTGAGCAGGGCTCGCACGCTAAAACTTCCAGGCAAAAAAATATCCACCTCTGGAGAGTTCACTTTATTTAATATGCTAAAAGCCTACCGAAAAGTTTCCAGATGTGAAAAAGTCACTTCGTTTTTGGCGGTATGGTGCGCCATACATTTGCTTGCTCAAATTTGATTAAATATAAAACTTCACCCAGGAAGATATGAAAGAGATGGCGATTGTTTTTGCAAGCTTTGCATTTGAATTTGCACTGCTAGTGTGCGTAGCTCTTTATTTGTAAAACGATCATGCAATGTACCTTTATTTCGTGAACTGGGAGCCGGTGTCCTTGTTGACGTTTTAGGTGTCTGGAACGAACCACAGGCACCTGCGAAGATAAAGACAATTGAAGGGGCTACATGCAAGAAGGGTACATGGTGACATGGATTTTTCTCATATTTAGGTTCCTAGATGTGAAGAAAGCCACCTTGTTTTTGGTGGCATGGTGCTCCATATATTTGCTTGCCCAAATTTGATTAAATATAAAACTTCAGCGCTCACACGGAAATGAAATTAAAGTTAATTGGTTCTGCAAGCTTTGCACCTCAACTTGCAGCAATATGTGCATAGCCCCTCATTTGTAAAATGGCCATACATTATAGGTTGTTCGCACATAACGTCAATTTGGCATTTTGTTGTTAGCTTGTTTTTTCACACAAATTTACTACATTGAAGGATTACATCGTAACCGGTTGAGATGATGTCAGCGGTGCTCTACGCATTTGAGGGGGCGTGTCAATCCTTGGAATGCTCGAGTTTGGCACACGCCAGACAGCTCACAACAACAAAATGGTGGACGAAATTACGTCAGTGAAAACACCCTATAGCTACCTTTATCTTGTGGACTGGGAGCCAGCGTGTTTATCGAAGTGCTAGACGACTGGGACGAACCACTAGCACCTGTTTGGAGATGTCTGATTAAGTTGGGAATTGGTAACATTAGAATACAAAAAGCGAAAAACAATATAAGTGGTTTTCAGGAGAAACTGTACCTCGCATTAGTGCAGCTTGCGACATTTCACTGTGTATTGATCTTGCCGGGCTCGCACTCTGTGATTCCAGTCTCTGGCTACTGGCTGTGAAAAGCGACCAGAAAACCTCAAATTGTAAGATGAAAAAAGTACAAATTGATCTCCCAAAATATAAAAAATGCAGTTGTGCCCCAACCCCCTATATAAGCACATTGTTTACGTAAAACGACAGATCAAGTACGTCTGACGACACACCCTAGACTTATCAAGTGCCAGGTTCGAATTCTAAGCTAAAGGTTAAGAAACAGTTGCAACGGTCAACAAGGCTGTCAGCTGCAGAACAAAATAAAAATCAAATAGCGTTACGCGAGTTCTGCCGTGCGCAGAGCGGCATCGGGGCTTCCGGGAATTCATCCGAGCTTGAGTCGGACTCGCTCCAGCGTGTGGGGCGAAATCTCCTACGCTTTGGGCGTATCTCCTCGTCCGAGAGATCAGATGTGAACCGCGACCGCTCCAACTTAGATCGCCCTTCTTCGTAGGAATCTGTAGTTACATAAGAAAAAAATACTTACAATTAATGAACACTGCTGCACGCATGAAGAGATGCAATATACTCACTGAATAGTTTTTTCACAGTCACCTCGAACTCAGAAAACCCTGGTCCTGGTGGCCCCCCCTTTCGCACTAGCTTGACAGCCTTATCGGTGCACACCTTCGGCCATAAACAGTTGTTTCCCGTGACCCACGTGTAAGGCACGATCTCCACCTCTTGGGTTAGCCTAAATTCCACAATTGCATACATCCCTGAAAATGAACAGAAAAACTGATGTGAGAAAGTCATCAACACTAACCGGATTTAAAAAGTTATGCAAAAGCTAAACATTTACCTTGAGCTGCTGAAATGGCGGCGGTTTCACGGTACCGTCGCTTTCACCGACAGTAAAACGTAAAACCCGGTCGTGGTAACACCAGAGTCCAAACCACGCGCTCCTAGAGCCGACAATGCACAAATATCGATGGATTTCGTTGGCTATGGATTTTAACGGATATGTGACACTAGCGGCACCTAGAAAAGTTGAAAACTACATGACGTCGGGGTTAAACATCAATAAATAAATAAATTGGTAGCGTTTGTTTTATTCATACATTAGTTTGGTGACTTATCAATTTAAACAAATCTCCACAGACAAATTATAACAGCACAGTCGTACCGTCGGTGTCATCCTTGGTGTTGTCCTACGTTGATTTCATGAATTGCAGTTTACACCAACACGCTCGGCAACAAGCAGTAAAATAATTATGCCTAATTTTTAACAACAAACAAGAAAAGTAGCGAGAAGTATATTCTTATTGAATCATATACCGACTAACCACTGATCGGTATAGCCAGCTTCGCGACCTCACCTGTCTCGGCTGGCAACCCGATTTTCGAGTTTTGTTCTTTTTCTTTGTTTCTTCCGTGTCCACGTTGTTGCTGTCGCGTGTCAACGGTTATACAACGGTGTTACTAAAATATTTTTATTTCTGTTTTAAGTAGTATGGTGCGTGTGTGGCAGTACTCACGTTGGACAATGTTCCAGAAGAACTTTTCGTCTAGTTGAACTATCTGCTTGAGTTCTCCATTTCGGGTTAGTACTTGCTTTCCATACCACGTCCTTTTTTTCCATCCCCCTCTCTTTTTGTGTTACTCGAAATTCATTCCGTTCGTGTTTTCGTAAGTAGCGTCCTAAAGGACTAGTACAGATGTTGGCTAGCGTTTCACAACTTTCGTTCACCTATAGTTGAACGGCCTACTTGTTTCTATTTTTGGGAAAGTTAGTTTAGTCTCATTCTGAACCGCTTCGTTATTTCGCGCATATCATCCGTACCACGCTTTGTTTTTTCCGTCATCACCCGTTCCTGTCTGGCTGGAAGCACATCCAGTCTGCGACTGTGAGCTACAGGTACGTTGACGGTGTACGTGAAAATTGCACGCACTCATGCCTTTGTCAACTTGTTTTCTTAGGTCTGCACGGTGGAGAGGGGCTTCCCCACACCTGGGTCAAGCACATCCAGTCTGCCGCTGTGAGCTACAGGTACGTTGACAGTGTACGTGACAATTGCCCTCACTTATGCCTTTGTCAACACAGGGGTTTCCCCACGCCTGGGTCAAGCACATCCAGTCTGCCGCTGTGAGCTACAGGTACGTTGAAGGTGTACGTGAAAATTGCCCTCACTTATGCCTTTGTCAACTTGTTTTCTTAAGTCTGCACGGTGGAGAGGGGCTTCCCCACGCCTGGGTCAAGCACATCAAGTCTGCCGCTGTGAGCTACAGGTACGTTGACGGTGTACGTGAAAATTGCCCTCACTTATGCCTTTCTCAACTTGTTTTCTTAGGGCTGCGCGGTGGAGAGGGGTTTCCCCACACCTGGGTCAAGCACATCCAGTCTGCCGCTGTGAGCTACAGGTACGTTGACGGTGTACGTGAAAATTGCCCTCACTTATGCCTTTGTCAACTTGTTTTCTTAGGTCTGCACGGTGGAGAGGGGCTTCCCCACGCCTGGGTCAAGCACATCCAGTCTGCCGCTGTGAGCTACAGGTACCTTGACGGTGTATGTGATAATTGCCCTCACTTATGCCTTTGTCAACTTGTTTTCTTAGGGCTGCACGGTAGAGAGGGGTTTCCCCACACCTGGGTCAAGCACATCCAGTCTGCCGCTGTGAGCTACAGGTACGTTGACAGTGTATGTGATAATTGCCCTCACTTATGCCTTTGTCAACTTGTTTTCTTAGGGCTGCACGGTGGAGAGGGGTTTCCCCACACCTGGGTCAAGCACATCCAGTCTGCCGCTGTGAGCTACAGGTACCTTGACGGTGTATGTGATAATTGCCCTCACTTATGCCTTTGTCAACTTGTTTTCTTAGGGCTGCACGGTAGAGAGGGGCTTCCCCACGCCTGGGTCAAGCACATCCAGTCTGCCGCTGTGAGCTACAGGTACGTTGACGGTGTATGTGATAATTGCCCTCACTTATGCCTTTGTCAACTTGTTTTCTTAGGGCTGCACGGTGGAGAGGGGTTTCCCCACACCTGGGTCAAGCACATCCAGTCTGCCGCTGTGAGCTACAGGTACGTTGACAGTGTATGTGATAATTGCCCTCACTTATGCCTTTGTCAACTTGTTTTCTTACGGCTGCATGGTGCAGAGGGACCTCCCCATGCCTGGATTTTGCACCATATGTTCATAACACACTTAAACTTCCCTTTAGATGACAGGGAATAGCTTTTCCCCGTCATCTACAGGTAGGTTTCAGTGTGTTGTGAATATGCACTCATACCTTCGTCAATTTGTTTGCTTGGCGGGGGAGAGGGGGAGCCGTAGCGGCCTCCCTCCACCGAGGACTAGCACTTCGTCACTCGTCCGGTTAATTTGCGATAGTTACCGGCACTGGTATCTTAAGCTTTTCTCGCTAGGCATGAGATTGCTTTTCCACGACACAGCCAATCTGGTAGATAACATAGGCTAAAAATACTGAAAAAGTCTCTAGGCACAAGTGCCATTCATATAGTCCAATTAATATAATTAAAGCATATTTCTTTCATTTGTTTACAGACGGACACTCCCTCCAAGGTCTGACTAGGACATGGGTCAGACAACAGCAAGACAGCTGCTAAATATATGGCAGAAGAGCTTTCCAGGGCAGAAAGGTATTGCACAGTTGACAAAAAGGGCGACTGTCGAGGAGTGGAGCCACCAGAAGATCTGGAGAAAATGCATACTATTAAAATTATCATCTTATTTCAATATAGATTTGGCTCATGGTCTTTCATTGGCACAGCATGCGGGCTAGGGTACGACATTTTGAACATTCATAGCTGTCCAAGTAAAGGGTAAAGCATAAAGCGCCGTTCACACTCTTGCGACCGAGTGACCAGACCGGTTTTTAAGCCTTTTGCGACTTCTTAGGACCGGATGCGCTGCAGCGGAGCTGGTCCTAAGAGATCGCAAGAGGCTTAAAAACCGGAGTGGTCTCTCTCGGTTTTACTCGGTCGCAAGAGTGTGAACGGGCCTTTAGACGTAATGCCCTAATCCCTAGGGATTTTGAGGCGCGATATTCAAAGTATGTCCGCTGAGGATCCCTGTTCGGATGTCCTCCGGACGTACAAAACTCTTACCTTTGTACGTCCGTCGGACGTCCACGGGACGTCCTTCGGATTTTCGCGGATGGCCCTCGGATGTACGATATATCCGAAAAGGATATCCATCGGATGTCCGATGGATGTCCAGTGGTTGCTTGGGCTGTCAGAAGGCGCGTTTGTGTTTTACCGCCGCCCTTGTCAGCAGGCGAAAGTCAAACACGCCCCCTTTCGTCAGCTCGTATTTAGTTTCTTTCGTAATTAATCCAGGTTAACGAAGTTCGGTAGAAATGTGCGGAGCATAAACGTACACATAGTACAAGTACATTTCTTTCCAGTTGGACAATTTGTTCAGAAGTTTACTGTTCTGGGGTAGTTTCCCCACCGCACGACTCACGCGAAGACAAACAAACGACTTGCGAGAAACCAAAAAGAAAAAAAAACACGAAGAAAGCAACCTGTAAGCGTGATGACCTGTAAGTGTGATGAGCGTGAGGACCTGTGAGTGTGAGTGCCGTGAGGACCGTGGTGACCTGTGAGTGTGAGGACCGTGAGGACCTGTGAGTGTGAGTGTCGTGAGGACCGTGATGACCTGTGAGTGTGAGGACCGTGAGGACATGTGAGTGTGAGGACCGTAAGGGCCTGTGAGTGTGATGAGCATGTTGACCTGTGAGTGTGAGGACCGTGACGAGCTGTGAGTGTGAGTGCCGTGAGGACCGTTATGACCTGTGAGTGTGAGGACCTGTGAGTGTGAGTGTCGTGAGGACCGTGATGACCTGTGGGTGTGAGGACATGTGAGTGTGAGGACCGTAAGGGCCTGTGAGTGTGATGAGCATGATGACCTGTGAGTGTGAGGACCGTGAGGAGCTGTGAGTGTGAGTGCCGTGAGGACCGTGATGACCTGTGAGTGTGAGGACCTGTGAGTGTGAGTGTCGTGAGGACCGTGATGACCTGTGAGTGTGAGGACCTGTGAGTCTGACGATTCGTGATGACCTTGATGATCTGTGAGCGTGGCGACCGTGATGATGACGGCGAGTGAGTTTTGGGTTTGTATTGAACCGGGCGGGTAAGTCCGGTTGGTGACCCTATTTTGAATAAATCGTGATCGTGGGTGGGCGTGTGTTCTGATTGCAGAAAAAATGGTGTTCGTGAGTTTGAGTGAGGACAGCTTAAAAGGCCGACTTATGCCCTTGGTAAAATCATTAGGTTTCCAGCTATGGCAATCGGAGTGGAGTCTGGAATGCGAAAACAAACTTCACAGGATTAAACCAGCTCTTGGTATGTGGGAGAGTGCATCCCACAAAACCCGCCGCCATGAAGTTCTTTTGTGTCGTCTATTGGACACTCCTTCCTCACCCACAAACATCTGCTCAGCGGGGAAGCCCCACCCGTGTGTGACGACTGTGGGGAGCGTTTAGCAATTTTACACATTTTGTGGCTGTGCTCAGGGCTTGAGCAAGAACGACGTACACATTTCCCCGAGTTTTTTTTTTTTCTTTTTTTTTTTTGCACCAGATTCTTTTTCACCCAGCGCTGCTAATTGAGGAGGTTCCTATAGTACTTTTTGATCGTATCATAGATTACTTAAGAAAAACCGGCTTTCTACTGGAGTTGTAATTTTAATTCTATGACTTTTAACTTTTTCATATAAACCTTTTTTAGATAATTTGTATCAATAAGTCCTGAGTATGTTTTAACTAAACAAGCTTGGCGCAGTATGGCCATAGTAGCTTTGCGCCATAAAGCCCGTAATCAACAACAACAACACCGAAACACGTCTAACGGAATTGGAAAAAGAAAAGACCGCATGCAGAAAAAAGAAACCCGTTGATATGCTCACAACAGCGCGCAAGCAATAAACGGTCAGATAAGCGATTAGAAGCGAGCGTGAAGCGTGCTGCGAGCAGCCTTCCCCGTTCGCCGCCAGCTGATAGGGTTTATGTTGCGCCACGTGATTAGCTTAGTTTCCACGAATGCCACCAGTCTAGTCCTCCCCCGAGAAAGCCGCACGCTCGCGCGTTATAGACAAGAGTGATTAGCACTGTACCTTTCGTGTTCTCGGCGCCACAAAAGCTTGCGGGCCTTTGTCCAACGATTGCCCCGAGAAGGGAGAAGACGAGTGGCTTCAACAAAAATCACGCCCGACCGTATGAGGATTGTTCCGCAGCGGTGGTATACGAGATTCCGCTCTCGTGTGGGAAAGTATATTTTGGTCAAACTGGACGTCGTGTTAATGTATGCGCACGGTAACATGAATTGTCAATCAGGAATAAAGGCAATGCACACTTGCCAACTCACTGTGCAGACTGTGGGTGTTGATTGATTGATTGATTGGGGTTTATTGGCACAAAGGCACCTTAGGCCATAGAGAGCCAAACATTGTACTATTGCAGGAAAAGGTTTAAAAGGAGGAAAAGAGCTTTAGTAGCTAATGAACAAATAAAACGATGAGCATGACACGGTGAGTATAATTATGTAAGTGATAATATAAAAATTAAGGCTTAAACTACAGTCGGTGTAAAAGGCCGAGGTCTTTTAGGAAATTAAAAACGTGAGTATGGTTAATGAAAGGTTTGTCTCCAAGCAACAAAGCAATGTGTAAAGGGAGGTGGGCTCTATAAAAATGGGAGAAGTGAAATCGGCGATTACTGTCATATGCAGGACATTCAAGGAGAATGTGCACCACGCTTAGGGGTTCTGTACAGTGCTCACACATGGGTGGATCCTCTTGACGAAGCAAATACCCATGCGTGAGATGCGTGTGGCCAATTCTTAACCGGCACAGGATTACCTCGAAGAAGCGTTCCCGGTGCCGGGCACTCGCCCATTCCTGTAAAATAGGCTTTACAGAATAGAGTTTGTTGTTGACTTCACTGTTCCATTCTAGTTGCCATTTATATCTGATGTGCTTCTTTAGGGCTGCACGGTAGTCTCTGTACGGTAGGTTTTCAATATCCACATTTCTTTCGCTACATTTGTTTGCAGCACGGTCAGCCTCTTCATTTCCGGGAATACCTACGTGGCTTGAAACCCAGCAGAAGACTATTTGAATATTGTTTTCCAATGCAGTACAGACTTTGAACTGTAAATCAGTAACAAGGGGATTTTTCGTTGCTTCAAGTGATGCGAGTGCTCTTAGGGCACTGAGGGAGTCAGTGTAAACTATGGAGCATGGAAGTCTATTTTTTTGTGATGTGATTTGTGGTGAGAAGTAAACCATAAAGCTCTGCCGTTAAAATTGTCGCGTTGCTATTAATTCTCCGCACACATTCATATGAAGGCCCGATTGCGGAGCAACCGACCGAAGAGTCACTTTTTGTGCCATCAGTGTAAAAGCTGATGTAGTTGTTATACTTCTCTTGCAGTAAAGAATTCTTGCCTTAACACTTCATGGGGGGTGTCTTTCTAATTGTATTGGGTCAAAGACAGGTCTACAACAGGCAAACATTGCCATGGAGCTATTGTTCTTAAAACCGAAGCAACAGGTAGGTTTATGTCAAGACCTGCTGAGACGGCTTCTGATTTATTTCTCATTGAAAAAGGAGGAATGATTGAGGGTTTATTTAGGAAAGTTCTTTCGAAACGTGATTGTTCTAAAACTCCCCGACATGGATGTTGCGGTACCGAACGGATTCTAAGTGCGTACATGAAGCCTAAAGAAAATCGCCTTTTCTCAAGAGATAGCTCATTGGCTTCAGCATAAAGGCTCAACACCGGGGATGTGCGAAAAGCACCAGTGGCGAGACGTAGTCCTTTATGGTGAACAGGATCTAACATCTTTAATGTTGATGCTCTTGCCGATCCATACACTATACTTCCATAATCAAGTCGGGATCGTACAAGTGAGCGGTAGATTCTCAATAGACATACGCGATCAGAACCCCATGACTTGTGAGAAAGAACCTTCAGGACGTTCAGTACTTTATGGCATTTTCTCTTTAGATCAATTATATGGAAGCTGAAGGACAATTTGCTATCAAAGGTAAGGCCAAGAAATTTCTGCATTGCTTTGTTCTGGATGGAAACGTCATACATGGTCAAGGCGGGCTCAGGGGCAGGTCCACGTTTTCGAGAAAAGAGGACACAAGATGTTTTCTCGGTAGAAAACGTAAACCCGTTATTATTTGCCCACTTTACCATATTGTTAATTGTTAACTGAACTCTGCGTTCACAAATAGAAAAATTGCAAGATGACACAGAAATTTGAAGGTCGTCGACATACAAGGAATATTGGACTGAAGGGGGAATTACTTGCGAAATAGAATTTATTTTTATTAGAAAAAAAGTAGCACTGAGGACACCACCTTGGGGTACGCCATTTTCTTGCACGAATTCTCTAGAAAGAGTAGTTCCCAACTTGACATGAAATGTGCGTCTTTCGAAATAGTCCTGAATAGCACCCAGCATTCGACCACGAATGCCAAAGTTATATAGATCATTTATAATGCCATATCTCCAAGTTGTGTCATATGCTTTTTCTAAATCAAAAAACACTGGCAAACAAAACTGTCTATTTACAAAGGCCTCACGTACAGTCGTTTTAAGCCTAACAAGATGGTCAAGAGTAGACCTAGAGGAACGGCCACCACATTGATACTTTGCAAGCAAGTTTTTTCTTTCAAGGACATATGTTAGCCTTCGGTTGATCATACGTTCCAGGGTTTTTCCCAAACAACCTGTTAAGGCTATAGGTCTGTAGCTGGTTACCTTAGAAGGGTCCTTTCCAGGTTTTAATAAAGGAATTATGTTGGCTACCTTCCACTGAAGTGGAAAACATCCTTCCCTCCAGATTCGGTTAAAAAGGTATAGAATTAATTCTAGTGTAGAAAGGTGAAGATGTTTCAGCATTTCATAATGGATGCCATCAGGACCAGCAGCTGAAAGTTTAGTATGTTTCAATACCAGCTGGAGTTCATGCAATGTGAAAAGGAAATTGTAATGTTCCCTCTCACCTCCAGACGTTTTAACAATTTGTCGTTCCGCTTGGAGCTTATGTCGTTGGAATACAGCTGGGTAATGTTGAGAGCTGGAGATCAATTGAAAGTGCTCCCCCAGAATATCGGCCTGCTCCTCCAAATTTGCAGGGCAGTACCCATTTCTAGTCAAAAGAGGGACAGAGAAAACACGATAGGTGCCATTCACTTTATGGATTCTGTCCCACATTTCTTTGGATGTTGTGGTACTGTTAATTGAGGAGGCATACTTCTGAAAACTCTGACGTTTGGATCGTCTGTGGATATATCTAGCTTGGGCTTTCATCTTCTTAAATTCAATTACATTACTTGGAGTAGGATAACGTCTAAGTTTACACCACGCTCGGTTTTGGTTCGTCTTTGCCTCGCGGCAATCCTGATTCCACCAGGGTTTCCGGCGCCTGGGGAGGCGCGTAGATGTTATAGGTATGTTGCGCATGACCGCGGCAAGGATATGTTGTGTGAGTAGTTCGTTTAGCTCGTCAACTGAGAGCTGGTCAAATGATGAGCAAGCTAGGAGTGAGGACTGGGCAAAACCTTCCCAATTAGCTTTATCGAACTTCCATCGTGGTTCTCTTAATGACAGTGTCGGAGGCGGGAGGCAACGCTCAAGGACAACTGGAAAGTGATCGCTCCCATACGGGTTCTGTATAACCCACCATGTAAAGAGAGGGAATAAGCTGGGATCAGCTATCGCAAGATCAATACATGTAAAAGTGTTGGACGAAAAGTTATAGTGAGTGGGTTCTTTTTTATTCATCAAGCATAAATCTGATGAGAGCAGGAATCGTTCTATTATTACTCCCCGCGTGTCCCGTCTGTTACTTCCCCACAAGGGATTGTGGGCATTTAGGTCACCAAGGATAAGAAATGGATGTGGAAGTTGTCTAACAAGGGCTTCAAGTTCTTCATATTTCAATGAATAATTAGGAGGTATATATAATGAACATATAGTTATTGCACGATCAGTTAAAACTTTTGCAGCAACTGCTTCCAGTTTGGTGTCCAGGCACACCTCAACACAAGGAGTTGATCTTTGGACTATTATAGCAACGCCACCAGAAGCGTGTGAACCATATAGCCTATCGTTCCGGAATAGCTGGAAACGCTTTAGTAGGTTTGAGTGGCTTTCTTTTAGATACGTCTCCTGAAGGCAAAGAGCTATAGGGTTGTGTTCCTCCAACAAATTGTAGACATCATCATAGTTACAAAGTAGTCCTCGACAATCCCACTGTATGATGCTCATAAGATTAGCCAAGCTAATAATGGCTCTTGGATATCTTAGCTGCATGAAGGAGTCACACATAATTTGTTGTGGTTGTGTAGGAATATGAAAAGCCTTGCTCTTATAGGGTATTATTAAGGTGGAGTGACCGGCTTTTTAGCTTTTTGCTTTGGGGTCTGAACCTCCATCTCTTCGAGGTCTGTGTCAGGGGCAGAAAGTTCTTCACTGTCTGCCATTGCTTCTGTATTCAATGTTATCTTGCTAGCAAGCCTGTCAGCAGACCCCGAAAAGTCGGTGCTTTTGGGGGGCAGACCCCGGCCTTTGCCTAAAACTTTAGGGCGAGTGGTCGACGTGCTAGGCCGAACTACTGATCCGCCCACCTGGTTGGGTTCTACAGATACTGCGGGCGCTGCACGTGGAATGTGCTGTTTCCGTGGTGAGGAAGTCCTCCTCTGAGAGGAGGAGCGGGGGGCTCGCCCCTCTTGGGAGGACGACCTGCGAGGAGTGGGCGATGGAGTTACATCCATCGCCTCTGTTGCACCCGAGTCTTTGGCATGACTGGGTGCTTTAGCTGCTGTCGCAGCCGAGAGGGAATGCCCAGGAAGAGAAAGCTTCAACCTGAGCGTCGAGGACTGGAGTGGTTTTCCAGGGTTCCCAAGGGACACCTGGGTCGCCACTGATACCTTAGGCAGTGCAGGTCCCCTGCTGGACACCGCCTCGGCATAAGAGCCTCTCTGAAAAGCGGAGACGCGACGCTTTGCATCATGATAGGATATGTTTTCTTTGACCTTAAGTGCGAGAATTTCTTTTTCCTTTTTAAATTGGTCGCATGTTCTCGAATAGGCTGGGTGGTTGCCATTGCAATTTGCACATTTGTAATCTGCGTTGCAGTCGTCGGCGGTGTGCTCGGTGCCGCTACACCTGGCGCATGTCTCGCGACCGCGGCAAGTGCGCGAACCATGTCCGTACCGCTGGCAACGAAAGCAGCGAAGATGATTTGGGACATAGGGCCGCACCTTACAGTTGATGTAACCGGCCTTAACAGTAGGTGGCAAAATGTTCCTTTTGAAAGTCAATACAACGTGCTTGGTGGGCTGTTCCTTGCCGTCCCTTCGGATATTAATGCGTTTTGCAGCCACAGCCCCTTGGGATTGAAGGCCCTCCAGAATTTCATTCTCAGGACTGTCCATTAGGTCATCCTCTGAGATCACACCGCGTACAGTGTTCAGTGTACGATGGGCGGACACGGTGACCTTGATATCTTGGATGGTTTTAAGGTTGACTAAGGCCGTAGCTTGGTATTTTTCATTCACTTGTACGAGGAGATCGCCTGAAAAGAGCTTTTTTGCTTCAAATTTCACTGCCAAGATGCCTTGAAGCACCTTCGCAACAATGAATGGAGAAAGCTTAGAGAGTGGTTTGGAGTTTTCTTCAGAGTGCAAGACGAAGAATTTTGTAAAGTGGTCACTTGAGTCATTTATACTAAGGAAATTGGACAGAGCTTCGGTGCGGACCCTTTTCAGGGACCGATCGGAAGTTTTGTTTTTCTTGGAACCCATAGAAATGGGAAAAGAAGTTCAGTGCCCGGGTGCACCGCCCACCACGGACCCCAACAAGGGGGTAGGTAATGTGCCATAGCTAAGAAAGGCTTGGCTGACACAATTACTCTACCAGTGCTGCCCGGGCACTATACCCTAGTGTGGTTGCAGGGATGGGTCCTGTTTCCACTCAAGGTTGGCCCTTGCCGCCTAAGGTGGTGAAAAAGGAAGGAAGAGAGTGCAGAAGAAAAGAGAAAGAGGTGGGAGGAAAAGTGAAAGAAGGAAAAATAGGGTAGAAGAGGCGACTGACTGAATCATCCTGGTCGGGCCAAGCCAGGACACCCGTCTACGAGAAGCAGGGGTCAAAGCGGTGTATTGCCTCGCCCGGGGGGCCCCGAAGGGTCCAAACATACCCCGGGCTCAGCTCAACCACCAGGGTCCCCTTTTCCCCGGACACGGGTTAAGCCACGCACAGCCAGGCGTGGGTGGGTAAACCCACATAGCTCGGGGTCGCGGTGGCGCCACTCACCAAGCACCTACCAAGGCAGGTGCCCCCTGCGTGCGGGTATGGTGGCCCACGTGGCTGGGGTCCGTGGTGACGCTACTGACCAAGCACCTAGCACCTAAGGTGCAGGCGCCCCCTGCGGGGCTCGGGGTCCGTGGAGACGCCACTTTCCAAACACCTGCTTTCACAGGTGCCCCCTGCGGGGTCTGTGGGTGTGAGGCGCTATTTCATGAGATCGAGATCTTGGCTAGAGGCAAAGATACCTCAGCCAGAGAACTGATTTAAGCGTTTTATATAAAGAAGGGACGTGCCTGGTGTTAGCGATACCTCGGTTTCTTTGTTTGAGAGTGAAGTCCAGTTTTTATCTGGGTTGCTAGTGTGAAAATGACTGTCGGGGAATGTCTTGGTGTGGTGACTTTCTGTTGTTTTTTTAGAGCGCAGCTCTTAGGCGCCCGTTTCCGGCTTGAGCGGCGTCGCCGTCGGCGTAACCGCGCGGTGCATTATGGGTAAATTTCCCCGCTAAATCTAGCGGAAAATTTCCCCGCTAAATCTAGCGGAAAAAATTTCCCCGCTAAATCTAGCGGAAAAAATTTCCCCACTAAATCTAGTGGAAAAAATTTTCCCGCTAAATCTAGCGGAAAAAATTTCCCCGCTAAATCTAGCGGAAAACATTTTCCTGCTAAATCCCCGTCAAATCTAGCGGAAAAAATTTCCCCGCTAAATCTAGCGGAAAACTTTCCCCGCTAAATCTAGCGGAAAAAATTTCCCCGCTAAATCTAGCGGAAAAAATTTCCCCGCTAAATCTAGCGGAAAACTTTCCCCGCTAAATCTAGCGAAAAAAATTTCCCCGCTAAATCTAGCGAAAAAAATTTTCCCGCTAAATCTAGCGGAAAAATCTCCCCGCTAAATCTAGCGGAAAATATTTCCCCGCTAAATCTAGCGGAAAAAATTTCCCCGCTAAATCTAGCGGAAAACTTTCCCCACTAAATCTAGCGGAAAAAATTTCCCCGCTAAATCTAGCGGAAAAATTTTGGTGACGTGACCCCCTCCCGAGGTCACGTGACCTCTGAGGGAGCACGTGTTTGTCCCCACGTGACCCCACCAAGGTCACGTGCCCTCGGGGGGGGGTCACGTGACCCCCCCCCCCCGAGAACACGTGTCCGTCAGTACCCTCCCCTCCTCCTCCTCAAGAGCTGCGCTCCAATTCGGCGTTACAGGGAGTGGTAAACGACTTTCACTTTTTTTCCTTTTTTTTCTATGTAGCATGGTGCGCATGCTCTTTCTGGATGTTCGTGGTTGATTGGGCACGAATAAGTTAGTTGAAAGTTGCGCTTGTCCGCGTCTACACCCTTGTGATTGTCCCTTGTGTCGCGCAAAAAAACTTCTGGACTGCGTCTTCTAGCAGAGCTTGAGTTTTTCGTATCCAAGGACACCTCCAGTTCGGAGATTTTTTTTTCCTTCGATCTTGATCAGATTCACAGGGGCGTTAATTTTGGTGGTTTATCGGGATTTACCGTAACCACTAAACCCCAGTCTTAGGTAGTGCGAAATGAGCAAAGAGTTAAATCAAAATTCCGTCATCTCCCGCTTCGAAGCGGGAGATATCGCACTCGGGTCTTGAATTACGACACTTCGTGTCACTGAGGATTAAAGACCCCTCCCTGTTATTTATGCGTGCGTTTTAACCAAGATCCAACACCCAATGATGTGTTCAGCGGGGATGTATGACTAAATAATTATGCCAATATCCTTCGCTCTCTAAACCCCCCCCCCCCTTTTTTTTTAATCAATGGCCCCTCCTCAGGTGCTTCTCTGGATCGGTTCTTGGTGGTATCCATAGCAGACAGACTTTATCGTGCGAAAGGAGGCGCTTGTGATGCGAGATGAGGTGCGTATACGCTCTTTCGCCGTGCTTTTCAATGGGCAGAACGTGAAAAAAAAAATAGTTTAAAACAAGACCAAACGATCGGTACCTTGGATCTGGAGATCGGACTGACCATTTTTCATGAAACGGCTTTAAAAGAACCGCGTTTGCAAACGATCGGTGCAAGTGGAGCCCCCTGGCAGCGGAAATGCGCAATGGCTTCGTAAAGGATAACAGGGCGCATGTTTTTGGGGGGTAGGAGTGTTTCGTAATATTACAGCTAGAACTGACCAAAAAACATTTCACTTTTCAGAAGTAGCCCGAAGCCAAGTTGGTGGGACTAACCAGGTTTTGTCTCGTTTTGCTAGAATGGGAGCGCTATAAGCATGGCGGCAGCGTCCCCACCGTGACTGAACAGTTCGTCGGCTAAAGGAGCAGATGATCTTCGCGTCACTTATGGCGCTAAAAATTTTCGACGATGAGTTTAAATTGACTTTCTTCAGTGAAAAAAAAACTTAGAAAAAGTCCTTTTATTTTACTTGGCTACCCCAAGAACGAGAACATTGTTGCCGGCGAGACTGGGGACGTTCGACCTCGCGTCAATGGATCAAGTGAATGTGCTACGTCAGCTTCGCTTCTACAAAGCTGACGTAGCTCATATTCGCTCCGCGCTGCAAAACCCAGACACCCTAACCACTATATGCTGGGTCATCGGATAAGGTTTGAACCCGTGTCGTCGGCGCCTTCATCAAAATGGAAGAGCCACGCTTCAACCAACTTAGCTCTGCCATATCCTCGCAAACTGACAAACGAGCAATATGATTCTAAGAAAGTGTCGGTGTCTTGTTCCCGTTTCGTTTTATTTAATTTGATTCTGTTACTGCCACCATTGTATTTCTTCCAGGCACAACCACAAATACTTTTATTCACGTTTGAAACTTCGGAAAGCCTTTTTCCCACAGTGAAACCGCCGTCCCATAAACGAGTCGCGACGGTTATGATCTCAGCCGCTTTGACCACACGATCACAGCTCACGGTTCGGACGCTGGACTACGATAAGGCACAACGACCTCACGCATGCGCATTTCATACCGAAGACCCGATCATATCATATCGTTTGTGCAAAAACGGTTTCCTAAAACTCTCTAATAACAACCAATCCTATACTCCGCATCATCCTACGGCGGACCGTAGTGGACGCTGCAATCCACCCCAGTTCGACCAGCATCGTGGACCTATCGCGTAACTACGTGCTCCGCGCATTACATTGAAATCTTTTTCTTTTTTTTTTTAAATCACGCGCCACTGACATGGCATTGGATTGGCTCTGGTGGTTTGTAGTGTCCACTGCGGTCGGTCATGAGATAGCCGGACGTGGTCGGCGGCAGGGGCTCTCCCCGAGACGCTTGGCGAACCGAGGGACCATGTCTGCGGCGCAGTTGTGTCCTCCATGCATGTGTGCGTGATGGAAGGAGGTGGGCAGAGTTCGAACGCTTGGGGAATCTAGACCCCGCTTGTTCTCAGAAATGGTGGCGACCACTGGGTGAGAAGGTTTTGCGCCTTCTCAGGTTTAGTGATGTTGGGGGACTCGCAACAGCCCGATGGCGGCCGGCTACGACGTGCCAAGACTCTCGGGACCGCCCGTCTGACAGGTAAAATTTTGTTTCTGTGTTTTGTCAGGAAGCAGTTATATAAGTGATATGAATTGTAGTTCTTGTTTGTGTGCCTATCAACACCCTTAAGGTGCAACCCCACCGTTCATGACGTTTTGGTGCTTTTCCGACGGCTTATAACTTTCTTTCTATGTATCTTACAATTATAAAGTTAGTGTCAAATTAAAGAGCAGTTTCTCAACAATGCTTTAATGTCTTGATATCACGATTATTTTCAGTTGTTAGTTAATTATTTGGCTTTTAATAGACCACAGTCTCTAATATTGAAAAAATTATTTCTTGAGTTATAACGTCCCATGGTCCACGATATTTTACATGAGTGTTCGGTTAGATGTAATAAAATAAAAAATAAGTAACAAACTGTACAGATAATGTATATTTTAAAATAAAAAATAAAGTTTAAAATTGTAATATTTTATGGCTCTATAAAAACAGAATCACGTCAACTAATCAAAACAACGAGACATTAAATTATGAAGCATCCTTCGATATTACATTTTCCAGAACTCCCATATCGATATATTACACGTTAAAAATGTTATAAGACCTCAAACTTTTCCCATTCAGTTACGGCGAATTGTAGTTTCTTAATATAAAGTACAGATGGCGACACGTGTTCAAGAACAGCTTGATGTGCATTTTCCATCGTGTGCCGCTTGGAACGCCACGTCAAACACAGAAAAAGCGCCATATGTCAGGGTGTCAGATGCCTGGATGTTCGCAGTGAGCGAGCCAGACATGTGAGAACAACAAGCGCGAGGCTGCGGGTGCACCACAGCTACTTTTGCGCGGGTTCTACTGTGCGTCGGTACACATGCCCGACGCGATCCATATGAATTGGACGCCATGAAATTCATTCTGCCATTTCAGATTCCGCCACGTATGCGAAAACATTTTAATGTTTTTTATCACTTGCATAAATCATTTACGATATCAAACTATGCTTGTCGGAATGGTTGGACTATATTTTGTTTCAAAAACCACCTCGGTGGCTCTTAAAACGTCTCAGTTCCTCTCAGCCAACGCGCTGGCCTATGAATCTATATTTGTCGGGTTTAAATATCGGCCGAGGTGCCCGCAATCTGACGGAGGCCAATCTGAGATTTCGGTTGCACGTCAAAAGATCTACGGTTAGTCAAAATAAACCCGCAATAATTTTTTTTTTATTTGGGCGTGTTAAGTGCTTTTTGTTGGTTTGGCTTGTGAATATTTGCTTTGCTTTACCTTAGTTCGGAGCGCAACCAACGCTACGGGCTGATGAAGCCACTGAAGCAGCGCCAAGAGCGCAAAGTTAAGCTGTTCGTTCTCTTTCTGTACCTATGCGGTCGCGCTAAACTAGACCCACTAAATAAGCTACGCTTCATACAGATATGGATGCTTAAAATGATGGTTGTCAGTTATCTGAAGCTTCATCTGAAATCACAGGAAACGCTTTTCCGTCCCCCACAAATGTTTAAACAGTTGGCGACAAAGCAAACCGATATTACGTGAGCTTCCTGACACCGAAGCTATTGCTGAGGAAGTCGCACTTTTGAATCATGACGACCGGCAGTTGCATTTGATTTGTTACTAACCACCAACATGGCGGCGCTCAAAACAATATCGGGGGAAAAATTGCCGATACTCTAAGTGTAGCTCATTTGGTCTAGCTCACACGATAAATCAAGTGTGTATTGTGTATTGTGGCTGAGCCACAATACAACCGAGTGTATTGTGGCACCGCAGATCAGAGCACGTGGAGAAATGCTCGAGTGCGAGCTCCGTTCAAAGCACGGAGCTCCCGCTGCAGAGCGTGCAGGGACTAAATCCCCTCGATGTGTTTGCGTTGGTCTTTCAAATAACCTCAAAGGTGCCAGTGCACGAGGCCCGTGTCTCGACCGGCCCTTGGACACAAATGGCGACGCAGCACTAATACAGGGTGTCACAAAAGAAAATTTACACGGTCTTTTTTACCGCAAAAATAAACTAGGCATCGCCGAACGCTCATTCTCCGCCCAAAGGTAGAGCCAGAGGTCACAACCAGATGCCAAAGTTTCAGCCCGATCCGATAAACTAATCAAAAGTTATAAGTGATTTTCTGAAAATTTCAATGGGAAAATGACGGCCGACGGAGTTTTCAAACACATGGGGCTCTATGGCACCAGAAACCGAAAACGGGCAAAAATGGGCTCCATTTTGCCATTGAAATTTTCAGAAAATCACTTATAACTTTTAAGTAAGTTATCGGATCGGGCTGAAACTTTGGCATCTGGTTGTGACCTCTAGCTCTGCCTTTGGGCGGAGAATGAGCATTCGGCGATGCCTAGTTTATTTTTGCGGTAAAAAAGACCGTGTAAATTTTCTTTTGTGACACCCTGTACATTCGAGTTGCCCGTGTGGCACGCGTGCCACACGGGCAACTCGAATGTCATTTACAACGAATGACATTCATGTGATCAACGAATCGGCTCGCGATCGGTCGCGCGTGGAACGCCCCACGCTCGGAGTGTCGCGCGCTGATTGTCCGATCCTTCAAATGTCATTCGTTGAAAATGGAATTCGAGTTGCCCGTGTGGCACGGGCACCGTGGGCACGGGTATATAATGACTGGCCCTTGAAAGCGAATGGCGGCGGAGCGCCCGCTCGTGGCACGTGTCTTGCGCGTTTTCACAATAATGGTTGGCTGTACTTGTAAAAAACGCCTCTATCAAGGGGCTTTAGCAGGGACCCTGGGTTCAGTCGTCCATCTGCATCCTATCGTCGTGCGATAGTGTATCACATATACTGCGTAATTCACGTTAAAGACCCGGAGCTAACAGTTGCACTGCACGTTTTATAACCTTCATTTAGTAACAATGTCGTCCTACGAAATCGCTGCTCTCTAAACATTAACGACTAATTTTAAATGCGCCGTTACATCGCATTTTTAATGTGTGTTCGCGTTCTTTTTTATTTTTATTTTTTGTCTACATCTTTGATTATGTGGCTCTTATAATGAAACAGACTATACTTGTCAGACTTCTGGAAAAATATTATACAACTAAGAAAATGTCACGTGAACGTAAAAGAAAAAAAAAAAAAAGAAAAACGCATAGGCGCACTAATTGAAATAATAAAATTGATTATAATTGTATTTTCAAAGGTTTGAGCGCCCCAAACGCTATAACAGCGAACTCGGTGCTTTGGATGGTGCGCTTGTTCCAGTGGGGGATCGTTGAGCGCACCAAACGCTATAAAAGCGAGCTCGGTGCTTTGGATGGTGCGCTTGTTCACTGGAAGTGTAGTTCAGGACAGTATGCTCGCACTTGTATGATCCGCTTCGCTCGCAGGATAAAACCAAATACTTTATTGGTAATGTATTTAGTGAGACAAAGCTTACTTTCTGTATATGTGCAATGCCCTCAGCGTGATTACACGCTTGTTTATCATTATTGTTTTCGTTTCCCACAGCGATTCAGATCGTGCTCTTTTGTGTGCTACATGAATTATCAGAGACCAAAATAATTACTCAAGAGCCTTCTTTTTCGCGGATTCTAAAAAGAAAAAAAACCTATGCAACTTGCCACGTGTGCCACAACCAATAGAAAATATTCTAAGCTTCACATATGACCGGTTGCCTGACTAAACATTGTTGTTTGTCAAGAACAATTGCGATCGTATGAAATCACGTGGGAAAAACTCGTTCTAAACACGCGACCGTCGGCGTGCAGTGAATACTCATAATCGGCGCCGAGATGATTGGTGGCCGTCCGCAGGTGCAGTTTTTCTACCAACCCAGAGTTAGAATGTTTCCTTCTTTCTGTTGTAAGCAATCAGGAAACAACTTACACCAAATCTGAGGGTAATAAATTACTATGAGCATTCAAACACAACGGCCTGAGCAGTATATGTGTACAAGCTTTAGCTTTTGATGCACCCTTAACTTTCGACACGCTCAACGCTAGTGTAAAACGTAGGGCTGTTTCATTCTTAATCAGCGTACCATGTGCGTGCTTACACTATATTTTATACAACGTCAAAGCCTACCCGTTCGCATCGTTTTCATTTTTGCACACTACTACTTGCGCGCATGAATCACCAAATTAAGACTGGCACAAGATGTCACAAAAACAATTTACAGGGTTTTTTTTTTTTTTACCGTAAAAATAAACTACGCATTGCCTAACGCTCATTCTCCGCCCAAAGGTAGCGCTAGGTCACAACAAGATGCCAAAGTTGTATCCCGAACGGACACCGTATTCAGAAGTTCAAGAGTTATAAGTGATTTTCTGAAAATTCCAATGAGAAAAATGGAGCCCATGTTTGCCTGTTTTTCGTTTCTGGTGTCATAGAGCCCCATGTATTCGATAACTCCGTCGGCCGCTATTTTCCCATTGAACGTTTCAGAAAATCACTTATAATTTTTGAAGAAGGTATCGTATTGGGCTGAAACTGACATCTGGTTGTACCTCTAGCGCTACCTATGGGCGGAGAATGAGCGTTCGGCGATGCCTAGTTTATTCTTGCGGTAAAAAGAAACCCTGTATTTTTTTCTTTTGTGACACCCTGCAAGTTGCTTAAACTATGTGCAAAAGCTATCAACAGGCCCAGAATCTTTGCATGGTCAGTCATTGGATTTATCACCGAATTCGTATTAAAATTAATAATTATTCTTTATTGCTGTGAGTTTATTTTTAACCTTGGCATTTTTTATTATGACCCCCACACCAGTCCTACTTTGTGTTTACCAAACTCAACATCTAAACCTGAGTGTCATTTTTTGTGTTTTCCAGTCTCGTGGTTTGGGTCAAAATAAACCCCCAGCTACCTAAATGAGACGCCTGACCACCCAAAAAAATAGTCTTTTCTTTTAGGTAGTTAATTCCTCAAGCTAAAATTTTGGAAACCAGACTATGACGTCATCACGTTTTGCTGGAAATCCACAAAGATCCAAACACATGCACGATAAAAGGGCCGGCCCGTCATATTGCCACCCGAGAGCCGAGAAAGCAACGCTCGGTCACGGACTTCTGGAAGATTCGCGTTCATTCTTGCACCAGACGGAACTTTCGCCCTGTTTTCTTGTCCTCGAAAGTGCCAGTTCATCCTTGCCCCGAACGCGCGACGCTCGAACCTTCTTTGCCAAACTTTCGAGATGGTTACGTGACGCACTCTAGATAAGCAGCTGCCAGCGACCTTGTCGAGTCAGTCTCGCTCTCGCTCTTTGTTACGCTGCCGAATCGCCGCCTGCTTTTCTGCTACCTCGACGCTCTTTGTTTACTTTTTTTTGTTTGGAGCAAGTTCGCCGATTAAACCTTTATTTTTCAGTTCACTGTTCGTCCTCTCGTCACCTTCATTCTTACCAGTATAATTCTGATCCCATTGTAATATGTGTCATTGGTCTCTGAAATCTCCGATAACGGCGCACAGGCAACTTTATATTTTTCAACGCGTCGGTAGTTTTGTTGTGCATGTGTCTCGCCATTTCGCTCAGGACGATTTTCGCGTTTTGTTCTGCCTAAATTTGCTGGAGACGTGAGCTCGGAGCGTGGCAACTGGCCCCCTTGCACGAGAACCGGCGCAGCCGTGCACGTTCCAAAGAAAGCTCGTGCAGAGAAAACCAAGCAAGGGACCAAGGATGTCAAATTCTGGATATAGAAGAATATCCAACTGTATCGAAGCGCCACCTCACACGATTTCTCGCATTGATCTACAGGCCTGGAAGGCGATCCCACCGCCATCTGTTGGTTCAGAATCACACTAACCAGGGGTGGGGTTGCACCTTTATTTTTATTTTTATTTTATTTATAAATACCCTCAAGGCATGAAGCATTATAGAGGGGAGTGGTACAGCAAATACAATAAGTAAAATGGAATAATAATTGGGAAAGCATACACGAAAGAAAAGAAAAAAACAATGGTTACAAATGATTAATACACTTTGATACTATATAGTCCACTAGCCTGAAACCGGCAAACACAACGTCTTCTACTAATACAGTTAAATAATCAATCAGATATATTTTTAAGGTAGATTGAAACAAATAATAATTAGTAATAGTGGCTATCAGAGAGGGAAGGTGGTTCCAGTCACTAGACGTACGTGGGATGAAGGAATAAAAAAAGGAATTAGTGTTGCATGAAATGACTCCTACTTTATGTGGGTGATCCATCCGTGACGACATGTATGAAGGTGATGTTAACAGTTCACCGCGTAAAGTGGTGTGGTGGAAAATTTTATGGAACAAACAAAGTCGTGCGTTTTTGCGTCGTGACGCTAGGGAAGAAAGACCTAGGTTAGATTTCATGAAGGATACGCTAGCAGCTCGTTGGTAGTTAGAATATATAAATCGAACCGAGTTATTTTGAACCATTTCCAACTGATTAACGAGAGTTCCGATGCCAGGATCCCATATCGCTGAAGCATATTCTAGTTGTGAGCGCACAATTATTTTGTAGAACAGTAATTTAATAGAAGTAGGGGCCGAGTAAAAGTTGCGTTTTAGGTACCCAAGCATACGGTTAGCCTTGTTAGTAATGGAGTCGATGTGAATTTGCCAGCTAAGATTAGAAGTAATATGGACGCCTAAATACTTGTATGATTCGACAATTTCGAGTAGACTACTATCAAGGTGATATGAAGGTAAGTTAGCGGAACAACGAGAGATTCGCATGAATTTGCACTTGTTAACATTTAGTGTCATATGCCACGTTTGGCACCAAGAAGTGATAGCGTCAATATCAGATTGAAGTGCATGCACGTCATTGATAAAGTTTATTTCCCGGTAAAGAACACAATCATCTGCGAATAGATGAATCGAAGATGATACACAGTTTGGTAGATCGTTAATATAGACAAGGAAAAGTAATGGCCCAAGTACAGTACCTTGGGGTACGCCAGATATTACAGGGTGAAGGAGAGAGCTGACTTCATTCGCTATTACAAATTGCTGACGATGTGTGAGAAAGCATTCAAGCCATTTTAGTATGTTAATATCAATACCCATTTTTTTTTAGTTTTAGTAGCAGGAGCTGGTGAGATACCTTATCAAATGCTTTCGCGAAATCCAGATATATACAGTCGGCGGATGATCGGTTATCGAGTATAGATTGCAACTTATGAGTGAATAAAGCCAGTTCTGTCTCGCACGAAAAAGATTTGCGAAAGCCGTGCTGTGCGCGGTGAAAAAAAGAATTTGATTCCAGATAGTTCGCGATATGGGAGAAAAGTATGTGTTCTAGAATTTTGCAAGGAACGCTAGTGATTGATATGGGTCTGTAGTTGTAGGGTGAGTGCTTGTCGCCAGATTTGTGCACGGTAACCACCCTCCCTATTTTCCAGTCCTGCGGGAGCTCACCAGAATTGAGGGATTGCTGAAAAATTTTAGCGAGGGCGACAGAGGTATAGGCTTTCGTGTTTTTTTAGGAACATGGGAGTAATACAGTCAACACCAGAGGAGGAGAAAGGTTTGAGAGAGTCAATAATTTAATCCCTTAAAGGATTTAATAATCCCTTAAAGGGATTATGACACGCCGAAAATAAAATATTACATAACTATACTGCTAGGACCCATTGTATGTTCCTATAATCCTGCTAAATTTGTTTTGAAAAAGGCGTGATAATTTTGTGCATAAATCGATTTATATGCGGGCTCCTCGGAGGGGCAGATCCGGGCGGACCGGAGGCTGATGACGTAGCCAGCCTCCAGCGCGGTGTCTAGTTGCACGCACTCACAGACTCGGCTCTCTTGGCATATCAACTCTCAGCTTCCTCGTTTACCTTCCACGTTTCCAGCATCCGGTCTGTGACGATCACGTCTACGGCATCGATCGCCTTGTCGAAGTGTTCGACATCGATCGCAGCAGCGATGAGAGTGATTGCTATCAAGAGATGTTGGAAGCTGTTCATTTTAAATGCGACCCGCTGGCGACGAGGTCCAGCGACGACGAGTTCGCCGTGGTCACCGTCGTCCAGGAATATCTCGCAGGCGCATGCAGGGTGGAAGGTCAACCGGCCGGGGGGCGAGAGCGAGAATAGCTTTCAGTTTACCGAGCTGTTTGAGCGGTTTTGTTCGTACCGCGACGAGAAGAGCTTGGGCGATCATGGGGCGCCTAGAATGAGAGAGTGTTCATGGTCACGTGGTTTATGGACACCATGGTGTGACTAACTTGAGCAGTGTTGCCTGGTCGCCAGATGAAAATTATAAAAATTCGTAAATTGAATATTGCAATTATCAGAGCTCTAAAAATTGCGTAACTTGGTGTATATGCTAAGTAGTCTATGAGCATTCCATTTCAAGAATAATCTATCCGTTTAATTTTCGTGTCATAACCCCTTTAAAGGGATTGTCCGGTCCAATTTTGGATTCGAAAAAACAATTTAATATCATTGTTATTGCCTCGAGACGCATCGTACGTGCATTATCTGAATTTTATATGCCCCTCTGCATGAGTAACTGAATGTATACTGCTCCAATCGCACTCTAGCGTAAACGCTGCTTTCGGTGGCAACATGGGAGCTCTGATGTCACAAAACACAAAGTGACCATTTCTGTCTCGTCGTTTGCCTGCGAGTGAACGCCTCAGCGTGCTTCGTTTTTGTTGTTGTGCGCGACTTGTTTCGTGGTTGGGTGAGATTTTTGTTGCGCGGTTGGGTGCCACAGCCACCGGGCAGCACATGCGAGCCAAGACATGACGGTCCACACTTTTCTGCGAGAAGTGCAGTGACGAGCAAAATGGATCGTCGCCGTGCGTAGGGACTGGGTTCCCGTCAAGATCGAGATCCCGCTTATGCAGCAATCATTTCACAGAAGAGAGCTACGAGCTGAGCTCTAAGCGGACAGAAGGCTCGTAAGCTGAGGTGTGATGCTGTGCCGACGATATTAAATTACGTCCATTTACTCCTCGCCCAAATCGGATCAATCAATTTGTTTATGCAGCAAAACCGAAACCAACAGCTAGACCACCTGGAAACGATACCAAAAGTTGTATTTAGCACGCGTGCAAAATTCTGTTTGACCCGCATAGTGAAATAGAGCGTGGCTACGATTCAGCAAGCTCGTCCAGGTCAAGTGACGACATGCATTTGAACGATTCACCGGTTGCCTTCGACCCGCGGTCATCGCCTCTCGAGGGAAAGACCCGTAGCCTCATCACCGATCCAGTGGATCCGCCGAAATGTGTACTCAGATACCGCTTCGTGTACCTAGTTGCCGCTTCAGAGGCGAAATCTGCATCGTTTGCATTGCAAGCGCTCCTAATTCGATCGGTGGCCGTCGCAGTTGTGTTTGCGCGAAACGGCATACGTTTGCTCGAAGCTTATGGCTATTTCGAGTAATATCATGCTAAAAGGCGTGACTTTCTTTGCCCACGCTTGGGAACTGCAATAAAAAAACCGTATTTCAGTAGGGTAGAGCCTAGTACAGTGGTTCTCAACCGTCGATGTTTCGCTGACCCCTTGTGGATCGGCGGAGATGATGGATGATCCCGTTCGTGGTGAGAGAGGAAAGGTATAGGTTTAATATAATAATGATTTAATAAGTAGATATAACTAAAGGCTAGTGCGAAGTAGCCCTCTCTTAGTGACGTTCACGTGAAAAAAACTGGCCCGAAAACAAACATTTCTTTTCGACCTGAAAAAAAAAGACAAACATTTATTGCCGGGCTTGACTAATGAGGCAGGGCTTCGCGGACCCCTAGATTGCCTTCGCGGACCCCAAAGGGTCCGCGGAACCCCATTTCAGAACCACTGGACTAAGAGACGATAATTCGAAACAAAATACAAGGCATCCATCGACCAACGCTTGTTATCCCGACCATCCGACAAACCTTTGCGTTTTGTGACGTCACGCAGCAGCTGCGGATGTCTGCCATTGACACTGACGAAATTCGAGGTGCAGTTTCGCACATACGCTCATGAAAGGTTTAATTAATAACGGGAGATCAAATATCAAAATAAAAATGTCGTTTGTCTACATGAAGGCACCCTCGACGCAACGAGCGCAAAAATTTAAGTACTTCCGGTTTCGACCGGACAGTCCCTTTAAACTCTGCCTTAGCGTGGCACATACATTTTCTCTTCTGTATTCTGGAGAGCCAACAAGACTTTGAATTCCTGTCACTTTTTTTTTCTCTTCCAGAATTGACATGTTTTTGAGTTTTTCGCGCCAGTCTCGGGTAATTCGTAAGAATGCAGCGATCATTGGCTTTATGAAAGTTCTCGAACCAACCGCAGCAATGTCTTGTAACCTTCGTGAACCATGCTGCGGAGATGTGTTACTTTGTTAGTAAATGTGACACCTCGTGATTTAGAAACCACCGCCGTTAGAACCTTTTGGGTTAATTATTATAACTAAACGGCGTGCAAGCTCTTGTGCTCCTTGCCCACCAAGTGCGTTTGTTTACCCCCAAAACGAGCCCACGTTCTCTTGGTTTTCCCCGAGCTCAACCAACTCGACGGCGCGCGCTTGGCTGCCTCCAGGGCTTGGCGCCGGTGTTGGCCGAGCGGTCATCTTTACGAAATCCCTTGAAGTCTCCCAACTTACGGTCGAGCTCGTAACCGAGCAGCGTGAGCACCCTGTCGATCGAAGACACGGTCTATGCCACTGGCCTGGCTGACTCTCTGGCGGTCGAAAAGACACGCCTTACGCCCAGCTGGCTTCTTCTAAGTTCCAGCTCTCCTTAGATATTTTTCTTGATTTAATAGACCGATTTAATTAAATCATGTTTCATTTTTGATAAGCCTATTTTTCTTGTCACGTTACGAATTTCACGTGATTAATCTCCTAGGTGGGTGTTTCCTGGATGTTTATTTATTTATTTATCTATTTATTTATTTATTTATTTATACATACTGCAGCCCCAGTGGGGCTATGGAAGGAGTGGGAGCTATACGCAGACGGTTCAGATATCACAATGGACCACTGTCAACGGCACACAGAAATTCATCTGGTTGTAGTGACCGAATCTTCCTGGTAACAAATTCCAGCGTTCAATGATGTGAGGAAAAACTGTATTTAAACATATCAGTACGAGGATGAAAAGGTAAAATGTTTAATTCGTGGTGGCTCCTAGTTGCAGTTGGCTTCAGAAACTTTATGTAGCTATCTAAAGAGTCAAAACGTGATGATTTCCTCATGAAATCCAAAGACTTTAGGTGCTCAATACCACGACGCCCAGAAAGAAGTCTTAGGCCTAACACGGAAAGGTTAGAAGAAGGAGAAATGTTTCTGTCATACCGACGACAAATAAAACATGCTGATTTCTTTTGAACTGAATCGACTTTATTTATATCGTACTGTTTGTAGGGAAACCAAATAATAGAACCATATTCGAGGATTGGGCGAATCAAAGTTTTAAAATTTAAAAGCTTAGTATCCTGAGGTGCCACACGTAAAGTATGCCGCAGGTATCCAAGTCTTAAGAAATTTGTTACATGCAGGGGTGTGACATCTGCGCCAATTGCGCCATTTTGATACAAACCCAATTTTCTGCGCCTAGTTGCGCTAGAAACGTTAGATCGGTCGAAATTGCGCCACACTGCGCCAAAATAACTCAGACCAAAAAAAAAAAAAAAAAGTTTGCGGCGACGCTAGAGTCAGCGGAAAATGAGAGCTTGGTTGGCAGCATTGAATCTCGTCGTAGTAAAGTACACGGCACGGGTACAGGGTGGCGCAAGCAACCGCCGGATTCGAAAGTTTCAGCTGTAGTACCCTTCTATACATATGTTACGTGTATTTTCCCGATTTTCCTACTATACTTTCCGCCGTGATTTGTGGCTGCATGCTACCGGTGCACTGTCACGCGGTCTCGCTGTCTGGCCGCGGAGGTACGACGCACAGGCTATCAGGATGAGCAAACCTAAGTATCTGTTTCGTTTTGAGAGTAAACCTTTTCTTAAAAGTGCTATTGAGCGCCTGGATTGTGTAATTGTTCATTCGTGTCTGTTATCTCGTCAAAATGAACGGCGCCGTCGCCGTGAGTACTTTCGGTTATCACACACGTGCTTCCAGTGCGTGAGTATTCGAATGAATCGGTCACACACCCGTATTTAGCGTGCCTGTCGTGCTCATAGTGTTTCTACCAATTCACTATTTACCTTGTGACTCACTTTTGTCGGGAGTTTTTTTTTTTCTATCTGGGGGTGCGTGCTTTTTAGGAGCGTGCATCGATGTCTGGTTGTAGTAAACCGTGTTTCCCTGTTCATGCTTTCGAATCACCGCTTTAAAAAGTTTTCCACTACAATTGCGCTTTGGCACAAGCTCGTATTAGCTTGAGGTACCGGGTGCCCACCTAACTTTGCAGGAAGCCTGTGTTTCCTGTCCTCATCTATGGCACAAAACTCGCGTTTGCCTTTTCCCTTTTCTTTTTTATATTTTATCTCTGTGCATATCGGCGCTGATGACTTATTAGATCCAGGGTGTACAAAAATAACGATTAAAAAAGAAAAATGTGATTTATGCGATTTATATTAGATTTGTTATGATTTCAATTGTTGATAAACTGCTCTAACATTTTCTGCTCCTAATCTGCTCCAAACCGTAGACTTTTGTGCCTCGAAGTTGCTCCAAAATGCATAAACTGCTGCTCCAAAACAAGAATTTTGTGCTCCTAAGCTGCTCCAAAATCCAAATGTGTCTGCTCCAAAAATTGCTCCAAAACCTGGTTCACCTGTCTCACCCCTGTACATGTCGTATGAATGGGCTTAGACCAAGATAAATCTGGCGTGAAAAGGAGGCCAAGATATTTATGTTCAAAAACTCTTTTTAGGCATAACCCGTCAAATGAATAATTAAACACAGGAGGTGATGAACGCCTAGAAATGGTCATAAAAACGGTTTCACAAAAGTTCAGGTTCATTTGCCAGGTTTTACACCACATACAAAAATTCACAAATGAATGGTTAAGAGTTATATGGTCATCGGAGGAGTTTATCACGTGATATAGTACGCAGTCGTCAGCGTAAAACCGTATCTTAGTGGAAATATAGAGTGACAAATCATTCATGCGGTCCAAGAACTGATCCTTGTGGAACACCTGATGATACATCAACTGTACTAGATTTGGATGAGTTAAAGTAGACTAATTGTGACCGACGAGAAAGAAAACTGAATATCCAGTTGAGCAGGTGATGAATATTTAGAACTAGGTTAAGCTTGTGTAGAAGTTTAGAATGACTAACTGTGTCGAAAGCCTTTGACAAATCTATAAATATTGCATCAACTTAATTACCGATATCAAGAGACTGACCGATATCATTAACAAATTATGTTAGTTGTGTCATAGTCCTATATAACCGCGGCGAAAACCATGTTGGAAATCGCATAAAATACTGTTAGTTTCGAGAGACTCCATAACATGCCTGTAGACAATATGTTTCATTAATTTGCATGAATGTGACGTTATAGAAATTGGTCTTTAGCTTGACAGTGATTTTGAGTTGCCAGATTTGTATACGGGAATGACTTTTTGCGAGTTCCCAAGATGAAGGAACTGTGGCCGTTGACAGTGATTTCTGAAAAATAACCGTGAGATACCGACTACACCAAAGGGGTACCGGACAATAAATCAATTAGGATTGTCATCAGCCCAAGCAGAGAGTACATGAAGGTACTATGGCTTTTTTTTATGAATTCTTGGCTTGGGCTGGTGCCATTCTTTGTAGTACCTGATGCCTATAGAACGCACAGACTGAAAAATACAGGAAATGAAATGCTGCCGTCCTACTATGAGCTCGAGCTGGGAAACGCTCTCTCACACGCTGAAGAGCACAAAAGAGAAAGAAGCATTGTGAAACAGAAATGGCTTGATGTCACCATCCGAGACGCTCTTACGCGTGCTCAGTGCTGGATATGATACATTCTTTGTCACTGCTTTGTCCACGATAGTGCGACAAAGGGCTTCTAGATTTTTCATACTTGCTGAGTGCTTTGAATGCTTCATTGAATATCACCTAATTAAACATAATCATTTATAAAATTATGGTATGTAACTCTAATAAATATTCATTTGGTTTATTGGGGTGCCAGTTTTGGAAACAGTACACTCAATGGCACACTACACTAGTACACTAGGTGCCATTTTTTAACCGATTAAAAAAAAGGCTCACTGCTGTGTGGGTCCTGTCTTCAGGGTGTGTTTGTGCGACTCTGTGGACAATTAGACTGGTGGATATCTGTAGCATTATGACCAATTAACAAAAAATTGTTGATTAACTTTTTATTTAAGGGTCTCACAGGCCATGTCACAGAAGTTTCAAAGGCAGTGATTATATCAGAGGCTAACTCAATTTAGCTAGATTATGATACTGCAACGGGCTTTGAGGTGCTTATAGACTAAATGTTGTATTTTATTCATGCAGTTCAAAAAACATGCATGGTTAGCGCAGGTAGTGAACAGCGACGAAGGTGTTTCAGGTTTATAAGGATCTGTGTTTTTTTTTTCAATATACAATAGTTGCTAGTCAGCTCCTTGTGCTGTCCTGTATGTTCTTTTCCTTTTGTCTTTTGTGTTTTTTTGCTCTGTTTTTATCGTGTTTCAGGCACTTGTCTTTACCTTGGTGGTGTAACGTCAGTGAATCCACCAAGGACCTGCTGTTGAGGTAAGTGACAAACTTCCCCAAAATGGATCGTTAAAACCTAGTTTTTAACGATCCATTTTTGGGAAGAAATTCTCACGATATTTTAGATTTTTTTAAAAGATAACTCCGACAAAGGATTTTCAGCCTGTTCATTTGACATTAAAGATTTATACTACTCTTTGCCACACGAGAAGTTACTAACATCCGTGGAACAGTGTATCCATCGCTTTGGTACAGTGGCCTTCCAGAATCGGATCGGCATGACAGGAAGAGAGTTTCATTGAAATGCTCTCGTTTTATCTTAAATCGACGTTTGTGGAATGGAATGACGGGGTCTATATACAAAAACAAGGGGTATACATTGGCTCATGTTTGGCACCCATCCTCAGTAACATATTTTTAGCCCATCAGGGCAAAGTGCTTTTTGAGCAATTTAATGAAGGCAACGATTTTAATGAAATCAAAGTTTTTAGATTTGTGAATGATTTTTTGGTTCTGTTCAACCATGGGCCTGCAGAATTCCAGTCGAGAGTGGATGACCTCTTTACTGTTTTTAAAAACGTCTTACACCCCCTCATACTAACCCAGGAACTACCGGTAGATGGTGTGTTGCAGTTCTTTGATATCAGACTAAACTTTTCTGAAAGACGTGTGTTGGATGTACCACCCTAGAGCCCAGAAACCCCTATTGCCGTACAACTCAGCTCATTCGAAACTGGTAAAAAGGAGTATTGCCAATATGTGCGTATTGAATGCCCTCAAAAAATCATGCCACCATGTGATGTCAGAGGGCCTGGGCACGCAGTATAGGCGGTTGTTGGCAGCTGGCTTCCCGAAGAATGTAGTGGAGTCAGTTGCAGAGATCGCGTTAAAAAGATTGCGTAGAGAAGATTGCCCTCGCCCAATGGTTCTCAGAGATAAACAAAAGCTCGCGGTGATACCGTACATTCACAAAACGGCGCATGGCTTGAAAAAGGTGGCCAATAGATCAAACGTGAAAGTAGTGTTTTCCGCACCAAACAAACTTAGTAGATTATGTAGGATGACAGACCTTTTTCGTAAGGCCCCTTCTGGCTGCGCGGTAAAACACAGGGATCCCTTCGTTGAATGTGCGGAGGGAGTAGTATATCAGATCCCCTTGTCATGCGGAAACAAGTTATAGGTCAGACCGGTAGGTGTGTTAATGATAGGCTGAGGGAACACAAGCTTAAAGTTGGAAATTATCGGGACGGTCATCTGTCTGATCATTGTCAAAGCTGCAAGTGTGTGCCGTTGTTTTCCGAGAGCAAGATTATGGCACGGCACAAGGAAAAAACTGTGAGGGAGATAGTCAAGGCAGATGAGATTAAAGGAGCGGTGCAACGATATTCAATTGGAATGTTTTTCTCTCTACACGAGCTTACTGGCACACCTGGGATTCAAGGATACTCACCCGCAACGCCATTGGCCAAGAAACTCCTTTGTTGCGGTGTAATTTCAAGGACAAAAGCGATCATTTTCATTCAATCTCTCCTTTGCAAAATTTGATGACGTAACTCGGGGATCGCAGTACACTCAAGTGACGATATTTGAATACGGTTCATAGATTGGACCCGAGCATTGCGTGGGCACTCGACTTGGGCTCGTGACAATTGCTAGCTCGAGAAGCATTCGGGTTGTGACCCGTGTCCAATCGCTGCAACGACGACAACAGCCGAGCCATAACAATGTCTGGAACTCAGCGCGTGTCCTGCGCCTTGCCAACCCCAGCGCGTGGCTATGATCTACATTGGCGGCATATAATCGGCTCCAGATCACGTGGCCGCTTGTTCTGGCTGCGAGTTGAGGGGGTGAACGCTGCTCGTTTTTCTTAAATTTTTTTCTGGGACTTCTATTGCGTGGGGTGAAAAACGAACGCGTGTTTCATAGGTCATTAACGTTAGGGATCCGTTTTAAGCGGTATTTGTGCACAGTACAAAAATTGTTGCATCGCTCCTTTAAAGGGGCACTGACACATCAAAATCATATTTTTTTTTATTATCCGAAACGATTGAAAACAATGCCGGGACATTACCCTCAAAATTTGAGATTTGGGAATTCAGTATTCGTGAAGTAAAAAAACAATTTCCAAATGCCGAATTCGAAGTTCCCGCGCGATCGGCGCCGGTGCCTTGACGTCAAAAATCGCGGAGACCTGAGAGTCGACTTCCTTTCACCTCTCCCTGCTGTTGCCATGGCGACCCAAAGCGAGGAGGAAAGGAGCGAGCGCCCGGCGTTGCGGCGGACCGGTTTTGAGCGGTGTCGCCTGTTTTCCGTTGGAGGATACAAATCCAGGAGACGGCACCACAACGAACTCCCGATTTTTGGTATTTCAAAAAGAAGGGCCGTAGTGCGTTCGCAATTGCGTTAAAAAACATGTTTTAGGATTGCCGTAATTAAATGTTAAAGAGATGTCGCCTACAAAGCTTCTAAATTTCCTGATTTTTGACGTCACCGATCAAAAGAAGCGAGGAGGCGAGACGCGGGAAAATCAAACGCCAAAAATAAAAAGGCGCGCGCGCGCGCGGGAAAATTTTTTTTCGCGATGCGGTTTTTTTTGCGTGTCTATGACTGCAACGTGCATCGTTTTAGACAATAAAAATAAATACGACCTTTGGGGTGTCAGTGCCCCTTTAAGAAGGGTGGTGCAGCATGTGTCAGCGTGGCCTCGATTGATTTACTGGACAAGGAGCGTGCGTTCCTCAATGACGCGGCCTGGCATCGGGTTGGCTAGAGGTGGAGCGAAATCAGAAACTCGGATGGTATAAAATAGTGTCGTTTTATGTAATAAAATCAGTTGTTAGTAGCGCACTGTGCTGTCTGTTTCTCGTCTCTTTGTCCCTGTTTTTTGAGCGGTAAAATGTATTCCAAGTTCCAAAACCAACTAGACCAACAATCTACTCCACAATGTGTCGCCAGGTGTTCCACCGACCTTGAGCCCTTGAAGCAATGGGGACATCTTTTTGACATTCCTCCAAAGTTCAGGTTACGATCCTGTAATTTGGTGAGCATCCCCTCCTGCTGTGGCGACATGTTGCCCTTCGTCAGCCACATTGATGACATTTTTCGGTCGTAAATGCTGGGGACCACACTACTGTTGTCATCGTCGTTATCCTCGGCTTGGGCATCTTCGTTGGCACTGTGTCCATTATTGAAAAGAATGCCGTGCAGCACCTTCTCCTTTATTCTCGTCATTCGACTTTCTTCCTGTTTTTTTGGATATTTTTCTCTGTCAACTTGGTCTCTTCAGGTCGGTACTTTGCCTTCAGGTAATCACATATTCGCCTAAGCTGGGTTTTTCCCTCTTTCTCCTGGTCCATCAGCGGTCTTGTCTTCGGATTCTTTTCAAAAGATTTTAACATTTTGAATAGCATTATGTCAGCTTTCTCCTCCACGCAAGCGAGTCCTCTTCCCAGTTGGTCGCGCTTCAGGTATAACCGATACATATTCGCCGCATTCCTGGTCACCTTGTACTCGTTCAGGATCTTCCTGACCTCCTTGTCAACCGTTCGTATTCTTTCGGCTTGGAAGGTAGGAGACCTATATAGTAATTGAGTGTCGAGAGGGCAAATTCGTTGATTCCTTTGTTTGTTTATTCTTATTTTCAGTGACCCACCAACAGCTTGACGCCTCCTTAGTGGTGCACTTATTCCTTCAGAAATACAACGCTAAACAGGTTGGCAGCATTGAGCTTTGTCTTGCAAAGCATTCTCATTCGTTCGGTGGCCTTGTTGGTAACGATGGCCTTGTTCTCATCTTTCACCACATTTCGTGAGTCTTTCAAGGTGCCCAGATACTTGTAACCTCTGTGGTCGTCCACCATCCCTCCGAAGACTCCATTGTTCCCGACGTTACTCGCCGACTTCTGCAGATTCACCTTTAGTCCCATCTGACAGACCGTTTTTTTTTTTTTTGTTAGGCCACACAGCCTGATTAGTGTCTCTTCTGTGTCAGCCAATAATTTGATGTCATCGATGAAAATCAAATGGTTGAGTTCGATGTTGCCCATCTGCAATTGTTCGCAGTTCTGGTTAAGTCGGCGGCTCAAGGGTTCCAACGCGAGAACGAAAAGCAACGATGAAAGGCTATCACCCTGGAGGAGTCCTTTGTTGATCCTCACCTGGCCAATATCACTCTGGTGACAAACCAGGCTGGTGCGTTGGAAAGCAAGCGTCCGCTTGACGAACTTGATAATGTTCTCCGGCATGCCCAACTTCGTCAGTACGGCTACCAGGTAGTCGTGTTTGACGCTGTCATACGCTTTTTGGATATCAATCCAGGACGTAAACAGCCCGTTGTTGTGCTTTTGGTTGAGCACTTTGTTGAGGAGGATTTGCTGTTTGGCACCTTGGCAGCCTCTTCGAGTACCCATCTGGTTGGCCGAGATCAGCTCATTCACCTCGCACAGGTCCGTCACCAGGGCTGTGACAACCTTGCTCAGCAGCTTGTAGATGTTCGGGAGACAAGTTATGGAACGTAACTCTTTGCCCTTGCTTGCTCGTTTCGTCTTCACGATAAGGTACGTCGTGCCCATATACAGTCGCCCGTCAATTTGTTCAGGGTCATCAACTGTTTTGACTAGAAGGTCGGTGAGACGAAAGTGGAGTGCAGTCAGTCTTTTAATGAGGAAGCTGAATACGGGCCGTCGGGCCTCGGTGTCTTCCAGTTGGGTAGGAACTTGATCTTCTCCTCAATGACCTTCTTGACTTTCTCCTCCTCAGTTTTGGTCTGAAGCTCTACTGGGTCCAATAGGTCAATCGTTTCCTGGTACTCCCCTTCTTCGTCATCGGTCGCCCAGATTCCTCTCCAGAAAGTAATCACCTCATCAACATCGATGTTCTCGTCAATCTCCTTCTGGTCTTCGTCAAGTCTCCGGTAGAAGGCGGACCGATTGAACTCGAACAGCTTATTCGTTCTCCGATACTCGGTCCGGTTAGCCGCAATCATCAGTTTTTTCTCCAAAGACCGCCCTTTTTTCTTCAATCTGGTCCTGAAGCTTCTTCAACTGGTCCTCGTTGTTAGAGTGGTACTGAGTGGCTTTGCAGATTCGCTTTAGTGCTCTCGAGGCAGCCTCGTTCTGTTTGTGACTAGTGACAAATTGCAGCTGTTGACTAAACTTCTCGATCTTTTTTTTTATAGACTCCTTCCAGTTCACCTCTTTCTTAGGCTTCTTTGTAAGCTCCTCATATGTCAGCTGGCAAGCAAAGATCAATTCATTCAGCTTTGCTAGAGTATTTGCCCTCTTTTCCAGCTCCTCTCGCTCGATCACCAGATTAAGCATCTCAATGACCTGATAGTTAATTTCCTGACTGTATACCTTTCTTGTTCTTCTTCGGTCAGTTTGGTGATTAAGGGCCAGCTCGATGTTATTGGCCAGCAGATTCTTCACATTGGTGTACAGTTTGTTATGGTCGCTGGCAGCGGCCGGTCTCTTTCTTCGGTCACCTAACCGTTGCCCGATTGAGTAGGCAGTTGTCGATTTTTCCACCGGGTATACTTATTTTTCATCGTTGTCGACGTTACATTCTGGTTATGCTTCCGATTATACTCGATTGTTATTTTTGGCCACCAACCATTGGGCATCCGTCCATGTGGTCCTTTACTGCGCTCGATCACCAGGGCCAACCCTCCTTCTGGTGTTGTCGTCTCCCTGTCGGCTCGCCTCACGATCGCCGCAAACGCCACTTCTCTGTCGCTGGATTCCTCATCATCATCGCCGTTCGGGTCGGTTGGTGGTTCAGTTGGTTGATGGTCATCGCCTGTTGGGTTGGCACTGTTGTTATCGTCGGGGATGGCTGCTGGGGTTGGTGCCGAATGCGTCGAGGGCCGTTGCACTTGCGAGACATCGTTGATTCCGGAGTGGTTTTCAGTTCCGACGCTCGGAGATTTGTTATTTTGCGTTTCCATCCCTGTTTGGCAGCGACATACTCGTTGGTTTTTCGACACACACCAATAAACCAGTACCTCGGCACTCACAAATTTAGAAACACAACCGCCATGGACGTCTTCTTGTATAAGTAGACCTTGTATCACCTTGTATAAGTAGAATATAGAAAAATACTTTGCAAAATTCTGAGTGCCGTCTCCCCTGAAGTTAATTTTCAAAATAATAACTTGACCTCTAAATTCATGTTTACGGAAAAAAGTACCTTCTAATGTAATGAATGTTAAATATTTTATCTTCGAAAAAAAAATTGCATCCGAAGTGCTTGTCGTATCACACAACAGAAATACACACACACAACATGATTCACACAAGTATCCTTCACAGTTCCAGAGCAGTTGTATCCATCCACTTCACCAGGAAAAAAAATGATTGCATCCAGGTTACTTGTCATAAATAATGTGGTGGAAGGTCAGAAACAGTGGCGGTCATGTCAGGTACACAACAGGAATATGCACATAATTCCTTCACAACTTGTTACGGAAAGAATAAACAAAAACAGAACAGTTGTATCCATCCACTTCAGAAAAAAAAATTGCATCGAGGGTGCTTTTTATAAATAATGTGGTGGCAGCGTAGAAACATTGGCCTTCATGTCAGGTACAGCGCGGATGCACATAAGGATCCTTAGCAGTTCGAGAACACTGAATGTTTAACATAAACCGGGAGTGAGAATTTAGGCTTTTTTATATTTGATGGCACAGTAGCAATGGTCTAGTGCTTTCATTCTTGTTATCAAGGTATTGCTCCATCTGGCCAGTCTTTGTCATGGACCAGTAGAAACTACTGGCCCTCAAATTGTGTAAGTTTCCTATACATCTGGCGCACCCTTTCCAGGTGGGTGTCCTGTGTCATTTGTTTTCCAGCATGATGCAGTCGCAGGTTGATATAGCGTTCTGCAACACTTCTCACAAGAAGGACGTAATGATTCTCGAGCGGGCCAGTATCGTATATGTGGTCACGAATCGAGACAAACAGGCCTTTGTCAATGAATGCTTCAAGCACATTGGCAACCATTTTGTGGGCAATGTTCTGTCCCGACAGTTTTCTACTGTTGATGACGGTGCGGACTTGCTGCTCACATTTTCGTGCAGTCTTTATCACACTCCCCGACGGATAAAGCAGCCCTCCTCTGGTCTTGCGGCGTACCAGTGAGTAAGTTGAATTGGCATTGGGCTCTGTTGTCAACGAGGTGAGGCATATCTCACACAGCAATGATCTGCGCAGGCTGCGTACAACAAAACCTGCTATGTAGGTCACAATCCGGCCGCAGCATTCTGTGATGTAGCCAGGGTTGAGGCAGTAGTCGTGACTGGCATCTTCACTTGCCCCATCTTGAGGTGGCAGCAGCTTCCAACGAGGAGTTGTGTAGTTGAGAATGTCTGCGGCTGGGACTGTGCCACTGCTTGCATTGAGTATGCCAACCTCATCCAATGGTAGACAGTTTCCAGTTTCTACATCCTCGATTTCATTTTGAATGATGAGCCTCTTGAACGCTGCACTGAACTGTCGAGCAGTGGGGTTGTCATTCTGCCGTCCAAAAGACCTCACTGTACCAAAAAAACAGCTCTAGATGGTCCTGGCTTACTTTGTGTGCTGGCAGACATTTCAGCAGCTGCTTCTCAATAACCAGAAAGTTGTACAGAGCCAACAGGCTCTTCATGCATATCCTGAAGCCAAGAAATCCTGTCTTGCGGTTAGTGTGAAGCAGGGTTGGCCCACCATGAGAGTCTCGCAAGGATGACAAGTAGGCATCTGCCTGCCTGAAGAAGTCCTTGACTTGCCGGATGTTTTGGGGACAGAGAGGCTTTTTCCAGTTCTTCTGGTGCACATTTCTAGAGTTCAGGACATCGAAGAGGTTGTTGAAGATCCGCGAAAATGTCTCTGTTGGCTGGGACCCCAGGAATCCCGCGACACTGAGGCTGCGGCACTCATTTAGGGCGTCGGCGACTGACATGCTCAGGACCTGAGCTGCCAGGCTCACCTTCATTGGTTGTCGTTCCCAGTCAACGTGGGACAAACGGAGCTTGTTTGCAAGGTGTAGCCCTTCGTGTTGTTGCAGGACACGGAGCTGCTCGATAAAATGCCATGCAACGACCTCACCGTCAGGGCCGATGAAAGCCTTCTTTCACAAAGTGCATTCCGGACAAGTTGAAGCATGTGGCATGGGTCCATGAATGTTGCCACAGGTTCTTGCGTGACCGGGTGTAAAAATGTTGTTCTCAGGTTGGCCATGTTACTGAAGTCACGTCCAAGCTCCCGAAGCATGGAGAAGTTTGCGGGTCCTCCATCACATGTTAGCGAAACAACAAGAGCTCAAGCTTCATGGGCATGGGTGAGGCCCTGGACAACAAGGTTGGCGCGCTGTTCTCCTTCAAGGCCATCAACGAGGAAGTATCCAAGAGGAATCTTCCATCTGCCATTGATGGCCACTGCCATGATGACAAATGCATTTTTTGCTAGCGGCAAACTGTTATCGTCAACTCCGCTTCCCACGTCCATGTAGCCCGCATACTTTTGGCCATCCCACTCCAAGTGTCGCCATATCGACATTTCGTCCACCATGAGGCTGCAGATGGTGGCAATGCCTGAGGTTGTGTTGGCTTTGGTCTTCAGCTTTAGTGCCCTCAAGGCCTCTTCAGAGAAGCCAGGCTTGCCGTGAATGGACTGGTACCACTTAGTTAGAGTCCTGGGATGGGGTAGGCACGTATCAAAAACCTTGCGCACGTAGGTGTAGGCACGTGGAGAGTAAAAATGCAGGGTCAAGGCAAAGGCTCGTAGTTCTGGTGAGTACTGCATTGGTACAGGTGCTCCTGTGTGCTTGGCAAGCTGTCGTTATAACAGCTGCTGATTTGCAGCACCAAAGCTCTGCAAGATAGCACCGTCTTCTTTTAGCAAAATATTTTGCTTTACCAGGTCACTGACCAAAGTCTTCAGTTCAGCATTCCTCTTGGTTAGCCGACGCTTGGATTGTTGTAGCCGTTTGATCGCCTTAGAATCTTTGATGTGCTGCTCGGTGAAGTGCCGCATGCGGGCTTCTAGGAATGGTTCTTTCTTGGTTTGTGCAGGCGTGACCTACAGTAAGAAACATTTGAAACAGTCAATGTGTTTAGTTTCACCTACATGTTGCATGTATCATGTCAATCAGTGTAGTAATGGCTACAGTTGCACTCAGAGTAAAATCAGAATTTTAAGTTGCATGGCAATTGATTTTTGTGCATAGCCTTTATGCAAAAAATAAGCTTTATGAGCTTTATGAAGTGCATAAGCTTTATGAAATGACCAACAAAGTAGCCCAAACAACCACTCTTCTTAGCTTTGGACACCCTTGATTTGGTACAGATTTTTCAAAACATTAATATTTCAGAGATGAGAGCGTGAACTTGTGTGTATAGTAATTTTAGGTATGATATATCAAAGGTATTATAATTCCAAGGAACAAATAGTAATCCACTGAAATGAGGAGCTTAGAAGAAAGTTAATATTTTTTTAATAGTTTGAATGTTTTGCTCAATTTTTTATGAATGTGCTTCAACTGCACATTTTAACCGAGGCAACAAACAATTGTTTTCTAATTTAATGTAGGTACAGAAATATATTTCTAAATGAAAATGCAGAGTTTATTTGATTATGGTTATTGTGAAGTATATGTCTCTCCACCACCAAGGCTCAGCTAAGTTTAATCTAAATTATTTCATGACTCTGGCATTCTATATAGTCCTACAAAGGTTGACGGTACATGTGAGATTTGATAGGCCTCTCGCTATACCCAAATATAATTTCTTCCAACGTCGCGAAACCCGAGATCAAGGGACAAAAAGGGACGACAGAAACAGCATTCTCGAAACGCTGCAACTTCCCCTTCCGGGTTTATAAGGAAACCCAGAACTGTCCTTCAGACATGTGACATCGATCGCAACATAACATACTCCAGATATCACAATCACTGTGACCCCAAGCCGTTCACAACCTTAGAAAGCAAAGGAGAGCCCCTTGTTGCAAACTAAAAGAGATGACCAATATTGGTGCACACACAAAGCTTAATTGTCAGGATATTGCAGCCTAATTCATTTTGTAAGTAAACAGGTAACCAACATCTATCAGGCACAATCAGCATTCACCACACCACGGTCCCACCATTTTTTTTTTCTTTCTGAATCTGGAGGTATGCTTCGTCATAAAGCAGGAGACTGCACTGTGGTGAAGCCTCAGTGAAGGCTCGTCGTGATTCGCGCGATCGCGGTGTCCGCTCCGCCCTATTGGAAAAACCAGCATGAAAATCAAACTGGCCAAGCTGGTAATTAAGCTGGTCAATCTGGTCAATGTGGTAGTCAAACTGGTTTAACTGACAATCAAGCTGGTTTAAGCTGGGCAAGGTAGAATTTAAGCTGGTCAGTCTGGTTTAGGTAAAAACCAGCATGGTCTAACTAGAATCCGGTTTTAGATTCAATCTGGTGTAGCTGGGAGGCAGTCTGGTCCTAACTGGTCAAACTGGTTTTCCATGGAGCCAATGTGGTCAAGCTGGGAGACAAGCTGGTTTTGCTGGGGGACAAGCTGGTGAATCTGGTCGAACTAATAATCGTGGTGGTCAAGCTGGTCATGCTGGGAGCGCGCACGTCAAGGTCGGCTTAGGATGGAACGAGGCCACGTCCTGTTCTTTGTCCTCTTGTTTTTGGTAGACGACAGGGTGCGTCAGGCGCGCTACTAGCTACCTTTGTGTGTGAGAAAAGAGAGAGAGAGAGTGGTAAAAAACGGAGAATTTTAGACGCGTTTGGCTATCTTGGGCAGGTTTTCGAAGGGACGGCTGTGTGCGCGTTGTTTGGAGACTAGTTGAACGACGATGCAAGCGAAGCGGGTTTTGAGGAGTCAGCGAGCGGTAGTCCGTTCAGTGCGGGAAGATGTCGGACGTCCCGACTGAGGCGTCGCTTCGTGTCTTCGAACGTGTATGTGCTCGTGAATGACGGTGGTGCCGAGGAGTATCGCCAATGCCATCCAAGCCACACGGATTTCCTCACATCTGCCGACCACGCAAGTTGCCGCTTCGCCCCCATTACTGGCGGGACCCAGGTTCGCTTCTCTCATCCGTGTAGTTTTTTCTTTAGCTATTGCTTGTTTTTGGCGTGTGTCTAGTATTTTTCGTGTTCAAAGATAAGCAATCTGGTTTTATGAACATTGTTGGCTTTGCACCGAGAACCACTGTCTGTGCGTCGGTTAGTACTGTGTCAGCGCCGAGGATATGTAGCATCTGAGTTCATGTGATGCGGCCGCAAGTACGAAACTAATAAATTGGATGCCGAGTTGGCTTTTCCGAAGAGCTCAGGTTGTTTATCCTGTGTATTAATTTAAACAGGTTAAACTGGTTGGGAAGTTCACCAGCATGACCAGTATAACCAGCATGACCAGCATGCCAAACTAGGCATGCTGGGACAATAAACCAGCTTGAAGCTGGGACCAGATCAAACACCATGACCAGCATGCCAAGCTGGGCATGCTGGGGCAATAACCCAGCTTGAAGCTGGGACCAGATCAACTAGCATGACCAGCATGCCAAGCTGGGCATGCTGGGGCAATAACCCAGCTTGAAGCTGGGACCAGCTTAAGCTGGTTCTTCAATAGGGTGTGCGTGTCGCTTCTCCGCAATGCACCCTACTTAGAAGCCTACTGAACGGGGCCAAATATTTCTCTTAGCTTATTTCCCTAGTGCTAAAGTTTAAAACATTAGTTATTTTGTGACAGAAATACAAAAAAAAAACAGAATGAGAACCAACACTGGCGAATGAAGCATCGGTGAGCTCCTCATATGTATAAGAAAATGGCGACACTTATGCCAATCATTTAGTTTCTAGTCTTTGGGTGCACTGACACTTATTGGTACATACAGGTGGCAGTATTGCTCAAAGCCAAGTGGGACAAGGCAGGCACTCATCGTGGCTCTATATGTATCCTGCTGTCCAAGTTAATAATTATATATTTATTTTTAATATTTGTCAAGGAACATGTTGATATACTAAATATTAGTTCCACAGCTTGAACAGTGAAAAATTTCAGCTTTCTATCTAAAGTTGATATGACAAGAAATGTAAAGATCAGAGACAGAATTTATTTTGTGTTAAAATGTTCATTTCGTTGAGTAAATTTTGGTGTAATTTCTTTTATAATGCTGGGTCACCTCTGGAACATTTTTGAGCATCCCAAGTTTCTTACCACTGGGATTCCGTGACTTGTTGAGGGTTGAGGCACGAAGACACGGCTTGTCCCTGGTGTCTAGAAAGTGAAAAAAAAAAACAGTGAAAGATTATTGTAAATTATTTTCTATGCATGATATCTAAATAATAATAACATACTTATTTTATTGTGTTGAGGTCTACTCGGTATATAAATTTGCTCTCTAAATAAATGTTTCAATTTCTAATGCCAAAAAATGTGGTATACATATATATTTTGAAATAAATAATTTCAATTCTAAGTGATTTATTTACTCAAGAAAAATATCTGTATATGCAACGGCATGCAAGGTTAGACAGAAAAATAATAACCTCCAATCTAGATTGTAAACAAGTCGTAGATTACTTCGTCATGTCCCTTTGTAAGTATTAGCCTGTTATCCCTGGGCATGTCACTTGTATTGTGAAAATGTTTAGCTTAGGCTCAACCTACAGCCAACATACATATTATGGTGTAGCCTGGTCTACAGAGAGAAGTACGCACTGAGGGTTGATCTATTTAAGTACTCACCTCGAAGCCTTGCTCTATTGGAGCCTGCAGAATGAACAGCACGGCCAGTGGCTGGGCGGGTTCCTGTAAGGGTTTCTATCAGCTGAGCTTTGTTTGGCCTATGCGACGCAGTTACCTGTGGTCCCTCCTCGGCAGCGGTGACCTGGTCTGTTGCGGTTTGCTCCTACAAGAAACATACACACTATGTGTAGCCTGATCTAAGGAGAAACGTATGCTCTGAGGGTTGATCTAGCCAAAGTACTCACCTCGAAACCTTGCTCCATTGGAGCCTGCAGAATGAACTGCACGGCCAGTGGCTGGGCGGGTTCCTGTAAGGGTTTCTATCAGCTGAGCTTTGTTTGGCCTATGCGACGCAGTTACCTGTGGTCCCTCCTCGGCAGCGGTGACCTGGTCTGTTGCGGTTTGCTCCTACAAGAAACATACACACTATGTGTAGCCTGATCTAAGGAGAAACGTATGCTCTGAGGGTTGATCTAGCCAAAGTACTCACCTCGATACCTTGCTCCATTGGAGCCTGCAGAATGAACTGCACGGCCAGTGGCTGGGCGGGTTCCTGTAAGGGTTTCTATCAGCTGAGCTTTGTTTGTGTTGGGGAGCGAATGACGCTGCACGCGCTGCGGTTCACGCGGCTGACCGAAGTTGTTTTGTTTTCTTCTTTTACTTTAAACCGCCGATCTATCAAGATCGGCCGCGCCGAAAAATAAGGCAAAACGACGACGACGACGAATAAACGCTCAGTCTTGTGACAACCAGCTAAGCTGACATGACTCCTTCATTTTGTCTTCCGAATTTACTTCATTGGCGACGAGGCTGAACCCAATGTCTGAAACCGGTCAACCCACCTCGACCAAGCACACCATGGCCTTCTCTGTTCCCCAGTTCAACGAGGGATCAGATAAGTGGACCACCTATTTGACACGCTTGGAAGCGTTCTTCGAGGGGAATGCAGTGACCGACGCGGTGCAGAAACGAGCGTTGCTCGTGTCCGCCTTAAGTTCGAAGACAATTGAAGTCTTGCAAGCGTCCAGTTCGTCGACAGCGGTCAATTCGCTTACATATACCGAAGTCGTGGAGCGCTTAGGAACGTACTACGCACCGAAACTGAACGAAATCGCTGAGAGCTTCAAGTTTTTTAAAAGAGATCAGAAGCCAGACGAGTCCGTCCCGGAATACTTCCCCGCAGGGGGCACCTGTGAAAGCAGGTGTTTGGAGAGTGGCGTCTCCACGGACCCCGAGCTCCGCATGGGGCGCCTGCACCTTAGGTGTTAGGTGCTTGGTGAGTAGCGTCACCACGGACCCCAGCCGCGTGGGCCACCATACCCGCACGCAGGGGGCGCCTACTTTAGCAGGTGCTTGGTGAGTGGCGTCACTACAAACCCCGAGCCCTGTGGGTTCGCCCACCCACGTCTGGCTGTGCGTGGCTTAACCCGTGTCCGGGGAAAAGGGGACCTGGTGGTTGAGCTGAGCCCGGGGTATGTTTGGACCCTTCGGGGCCCCCCGGGCGAGGCAATACACCGCTTCGACCCCTGCTTCTCGTAGACGGGTGTCCTGGCTTGGCCCGACCAGGATGATTCAGTCAGTCGCCTCTTCTACCCTCTTCTTCCTTCTTTCACTTTTCCTCCCACCCCTTTCTCTTTTCTTCTACACTCTCTTCCTTCCTTTTTCACCTTCTTAGGCGGCAAGGGCCAACCTTGAGTGGAAACAGGACCTATCCCTGCAACCACACTAGGGTATAGTGCCCGGGCAGCACTGGTAGCGTAATTGTGTCAGCCAAGCCCTCTTGCTATGGCACATTACCTACCCCCTTGTTGGGCTCCGTGGTGGGCGGTGCACCCGGGCACTGAATTTTCTTCCCCATCTCTATGGGTCTGCACAAAAAATCCTTCCTTGATCGGCCCCCGAAAAGGGGTCGCACCGAAGCTTCTACCTCGCACGAGACACATTCTACTCCACCTAGATTCCCGAAATTCTTAGTACTCCACTCTGAAGGTGACAAACCGCTCTCGAAAATGTCACCATTTCGCGTTGCAAAAGTCCTGGAGAGTGTGGTTGGGAAGAATTTCAAGGCTAAAAAACTGGCATCAGGCGATTTACTTGTTGAAATTGAGACCAGCCACCAGAGTTCTGTGCTCCTTGCACTCAACTCTGTGTCGGACTACAAGGTTACCGTGACACCCCACAAGACATTGAACACCATCCAAGGAGTCATCTCGGAGGACGACCTTCTGGACGCGTCTGAGAGCGTAGTGGAGGGCCTTTCTGACCAGGGGGTTGTAGCTGCAAGGCGCATCTCCTTGCGTCGTGACGGCCAAGAGCTGAAGACGAGGCACATTGTGCTTACCTTTGAGGCCACCACACTCCCGAGTCTGTGAAAGCTGGATACCTTTTTTGCAGAGTTCGTCCGTACGTTCCAAACCCCAGAAGGTGTTTCAACTGCCAAAGATTTGGACATGGCTTACAGAACTGCCGCGGCAAAGCCACATGTGCTAAGTGTGGCAAAACTGACCATGCAGCAGACTCTTGCTCCAACGACGCAGTCTGTGTAAATTGCAAAGAACCCCACCCCGCTTACTCCAGATCGTGTAAGACGTGGAAAGATGAGAAGGAAATTCTTACCCTTAAAGTGAAAGAAAACCTCTCATACCCAGAGGCGCGTCGCCGCTTCGCGTTTTTGCGCAAGGGTGGCTTTGCACAGGTGGTGCAGCGGGGACCTGCACCACTGAAGGTTGCGGTGGCAATTCAGACATCCTTCCCGAATGCTAGGAAGCCACTGCAGTCCCCAACACCCCAGCTGAAGCTTCAGCTTCCTGGGCGTTCACTCTCGGCTGGTAGGCCTACATCCTCCTCCAGCGAGAGTTGTTCCTCTTCAACGGGGCAGCAGCCTGTCCCCTCTCGTGTAGAGGGCTCACAGGCTGTTCCTCTTACCCAAGATGGGTCGGCTGTGTCCGCACCTGTCAGTGCTTCGCGGGCTCCTTCCAAGGAGAGGGGACCACGCTCCCGACCGAATTCTTCGGAGGGAGCGTCCTCATCCAAGGAGCGGCACGATTCTTGTGCCACTGCTCCATCACCCAAGGGGCAGGAGCAGGTGGACTTGGGCGACTGCCTGCCCAGTACCTCTGCTCCTCCGGTTGGTGGAGGTCGGGGCCGGGGTTTTCCACCTCGTGCCCAGAGCCTCCCTAAACCGGCTAGAACAGCCTCCGCCCAGGAGGCAGAACCAATGGAGGAGGGTGCTGACCCATCCACTCCTGCGTCTGACCCAGACGACATGGAGTGGCAGGTCCCCAAGGGCAAGCACAAGAGCAAAAAACCAATTGTACCACCGAAGTGACAATTATACTTTGCAAGGCTGATATGCTTTTTCAACAGGAATATCATCCTGCATCTTCAGTCACTACACTAACCTCACATCACCAAGTTATCTTGCTCATTCCCATTGCTCCACCTACTCCTAGGGACCAGCCGAGACAGAGGAGTAACGGCGACTCCCTCGCCAGTGGCCTCGGCCCAAAGTCTCGACGCCCTTGGAGGTCGGAGGGGGCAGTTCCATATAGACCAACCAGAGGACCACTGGCGACTCCCTCGCCAGGGGCTTTATTTTTAATTGTTTTTCCCCAAAGGTTCGGTCGGAGCTGCCTTCTTGCAGACTCATTAAATCATCATTCATGTCCATTTCCACTTTTACTAAATTTACCTCCTGTCACTGGCTTAGTTTTACTCTAGCTACCATTACACAAAGCTTGTGACTTTCTGGTAAAAAGCTAACTGCCTAATATTAATAATGTCTGTTTTTTTACAATGGAACTGTCGTGGGCTTTTTTCCAATTATGACGACATCACCTTTTTAATAAATGAACACCACCCTGCTGCCTTTTGTTTGCAGGAGACACACCTTAAAGAAAGTCACTCAAATGTTCTTAGACACTTCAAAGTGTTCAGAAAAGATAGGTTAAACGCATCTGTAGCTTCTGGTGGTGTTGCAGTGGTTGTCCAACGCATGGTCCCGTCCACTGAAGTGGCTTTGCAAACCTCTCTCGAGGCTGTGGCTGTCCGTTTGCTGCTTGACCGTGTGATTACTGTCTGCTCAGTGTATATCTCCCCGGGGTATCAGCTGCAATTTGAGGAGCTAGATAATCTAATTAGGCAGCTTCCGGTGCCTTACATCATTTTAGGTGATTTCAATGCACACAATCCTTTGTGGGGAAGCTCTAGAAGAGATTCTCGAGGGGCACTCATTGAACGGTTTCTTCTTTCGACAGGATTGTGTCTGCTCAACACAAAAGAAGCCACTTATTTTAGTTCAGCAACTTGTAGTTTTACTTCCATTGATCTTTCGTTTTGTCATCCTTCATTGTACCCCCTGCTTTTATGGAAGGTCATCCAAAATCCATATGGGAGTGACCACTTTCCACTCATTTTAGAGTTTAACCATCCTCCTGCTGGTCTTTTAACACGTACCCCTCGTTGGAAGCTTGAAAAGGCTGACTGGTCAATCTTTACAGAAGCCTCACTTATAGCATGTTCATCCCTTGATGATCTTTCCATCGACGACGTCACCGAGCACATTACTCAACACATCTTGCAGGCCGCAATGCTTGCCATTCCCATGACGTCCTCACATCTTCCAAAAAGGCCAAAGCCATGGTGGAACGAAGACTGCCGCCAGGCAAAGAAAGAACAGAATCGTGCATGGGGTATTCTCAGGCGTTATCCCACAGCAACTAACCTGATCGGCTTTAAGAAAAAAAGAGCGCAAGCAAGGTATATCCGACGGCAAGCGAAGCGGCAAAGCTTTAGAGGATATGCTTCCTCAATTAATAGCTGTGCGTCCTCGAAGGAAGTTTGGGACCGTGTGCATAAAATTGAAGGCTCGTACCGGGTATTTTCTGCCCCACTCCTGAACCAAAATGGACAATGCCCTGCCAGCCTAGAAGAACAGGCGAATGTCCTTGGTGAGCATTTCGAATTTGTTTAAAGTTCTCAGCATTATACTCGGTCATTTCAGCGACACAAGCTACAGGCGGAGAAAAAGGCAGTTCCTTTGTCAGGTGGCTTGCAGGAGCCCTATAATTTACTATTTACACTTTTTGAACTACAGTTGGTACTTCGTTCGTCCAAACAGACGGCTCCTGGGCCAGACGGCATTCATTACAAAATGCTTCAGCACCTCCATCCATCAACTCTTGAGCTTGTTTTATATTTGTTCAACCGCATTTGGCTTGAAGGTTGCTTCCCCTCATCTTGGAAGGTGGCTATCATAATTCCCCTGCTGAAGCCAGGAAAGGATCCTACCTGTGCATCTAGCTTTAGGCCGATAGCTCTCACGAGTTGTTTTTCAAAGACACTAGAAAGGATGATAAATAAAAGGCTTATATATTATTTAGAAAGAAACAAGTTGCTTGACCGTTACCAGTGTGGATTTCGCTCAGCTCGATCGACGGTTGACCATCTGGTCCGCTTTGAGACTGCTGTGCGGGAGGCCTTTGTAAATAGACAACATTGCTTCTCTGTCTTTTTTGACTTGGAAAAAGCATTTGATACAACTTGGCGCTACGGCATATTGCAGGATTTGTTGGTCTTCGGTCTTCGGGGCAGAATGCTAGTTGCCATCCATAGTTACCTCCGGGATCGCACTTTTCGTGTGAAGCTTGGGGCTACTCTTTCTAAAGAATTCTCGCAAGAAAATGGAGTCCCACAAGGCGGTGTGCTTAGCGTCACACTTTTTGTCGTAAAAATGAATTCAATTTCTCATATTATACCGCCATTTGTTCAGTACTCGCTCTATGTTGATGATGTACAAATTTCAGTCTCATCTTGTAATCCGTCCATCTGTGAACGTCGACTTCAACTTGCAATCAACAATTTGGTCAAATGGGCGGATGTAAATGGTTTTAGGTTTTCTCCTGAGAAAACGGTTTGTGTGTGCTTCTCTCGTCGCCGCGGAATTTTACTTGAGCCTTCCTTAACTATGTATGAAGTCCCTATTGCAGTAAAAAAGGAACACAAGTTTTTAGGTCTTATATTTGACTCAAAAATGACATTCATTCCACATGTTAAGAGCCTCAAAATGAAATGTGTAAAATCACTTAATATACTAAAGGTCTTGTCGCACGTATCCTGGGGCCTGATCGGTGTTGTTTATTGCGCATCTACCGCTCAGTTGTGCGGTCTCGACTTGATTATGGCTGTATTGTGTACGGCTCCGCACGGGCATCGGTTCTCAAGATGCTGGACCCAATTCATCATCAGGGGCTCCGACTTTCCACTGGTGCTTTTCGCACATCTCCGATACTCAGCCTATATGTAGAGGCAAATGAGCCCTCACTGGAGAAAAGGAGGTTTGAATTAGGCTTCATGTATTCTCTGCGAATTAGGTCTGTTCCTGGTCACCCGACCCTGGACTGCATAGAACAAGTACACTATGAGCAGACTTTCATAAACAAGCCTTCATTTGTTCCAGCTCTCGCCATGAGAATTCGTTCTTCTGCTGAATCCGTAGGGCTGGATGTGCCACCCTCAGTTGTGCAGCGCTTGAACTCAGTAGCTCCTTGGGACCTCATGCCCGTCCACTGTGAGTTGAAATTAACAAAATACAACAAGAAAGAAACCCCTAATGAAGTTCTGAGACAAGAATGTTTCGAACTCCAGGACCAGTACCGAGACTTCACAAGTTTCTACACTGATGGGAGCAAAACTGATTCCTATGTAGGCTGCTCAGTGGTAGGGCCTTCCGTGAAGTGTGTCAAAAGAATTAACAATAATGCCTGTATTCTTTCCGCAGAGCTTTACGGCTTAATCCTTGCCATAGACCACATTCTTAAAAAGAAGATCCGTAAGTCAATTGTTTACACTGACTCACTTAGTGCTTTACGAGCTCTGGACACAACCGGGGATGTTCAAAATCCACTTGTTCTAGAAATAAGGAACCGGTTACATTCGGCATCAAAAAGGAAGAAAGAAATAACATTGTGCTGGGTACCTTCCCATGTAGGAATTCCTGGGAATGAGGATGCTGACCGTGCAGCGAGCACTGCTAAGGATCGGCAAGTGGACCTGCACAAGATACCCTACACAGATTATAGACATGCCCTGAAAAAATCTACAAAGTGCAAGTGGCAAGAGGAGTGGAACCAAGAAATGAACAATAAGTTGCATGCCGTAAAACCTTTAATTCAAGAATGGGAGAGTGCACGTCATCGTGAGCGATTTTATGAGGTGGTATTATGTCGACTCCGAATCGGTCATACACGTCTTACCCATGGGCACCTTTTGCGAGGGGAGGATGCTCCAGAGTGTGAACACTGTCACATACCATTAAGCATCCTGCACATTTTACTTGTATGCCCTTTGTATGACCAAGAACGCCACAGACACTTTGCTAAGGTTTACGAAGAGCATACACCATTACATCTCGCCATTTTACTCAGCGATGAGCCATTGATTCCACACAAGTGTGTTTTCAACTTTCTTAAGGATGTAAGACTCCTGGACCAGCTATAATTTTAATAGTTTGTCGTATTCATTGCCACATCTTATGCGCTTGTACTTTCATGATCATTGTTTTATTAAATTACAAGCTACTATAGCTCTTTCTTCTCTTTAACCTTGATTTCAGCAATAGTCCTAGTTGTTGGTGGCGCATTATAGCCTTGGTCGCTGCTGCGCCATTAAACCCCAATCAATCAATCAATCAACCAGAATACTTCGTCACGATTCGCCGTCTAGCCGAGACCTGCAACTTCGGGGACATTCGCGAACGCCTTCTCCGTGATCGCATCGTCTGCGGAATCACCAACGAAGATGTAAGGAAGTTGCTGCTCACGAAAAGAGACTTAACGCTACAAGTGGCCGAGGACATAGTGCTCGCCGCGGAATCCGCTACCGTAAACATCGCAGCCATGAAGCCGACGCCGGAGTCCGATATCAACGCGGTTACACAAGGCCCACATCGCCGATCGCCACTTTTCCAAAGTTCCCGGAGGCGTACGACGCTAGCCTGCTCACGCTGCGGAAGCTCCACGCACGACGCGGAATCGTGCAAATTTAAGAGAGCCTCGTGTCATCACTGTGGTCGGGTTGGGCACATTGCCAGGTGCTGCCGAGACCTTACTACTCCCAGGAAAGGGGGCCATGGATTCAAAGCCAACCACGAACCTGGAATGAACGCCGTCGAATGCAGCGACAGCTTATCACGCGAGGAAGGAAGCTTGTTTACGGTCCAATGTTCTCACGCTAGGTCAGACAATTTGGTTGGTTTAGTAGAACCAGTAATGCGGAAGTTTTTTTGGGCCGGCGTGCCACTTAAGATGCTCGTGGACACAGGGTCTCCCGTGAGCGCAATTCCCCAAGACGTCTACCACAAGTATCGAAACTCGTGGCCGAAACTTCAGAAAACGTCTGTTCGTTTGTCGTGTTTTCTTGGAACATTGCCCGTGTTAGGCGAGCTGAACACGCGCGTGAAGTACCCGGACAAGACTACAGAGGGTAGTCTTATCGTGCTCGGCTGTTCAGGTCCTTCTTTGTGTGGCCGGGACCTGATTACTGACATGAATGCTCGAGGAGTTCCTGTCCTCAGTCTTTCAGGCGCCAGGACGCCTACTTCCACTCCTGCCGCCGGACCCAGAGCACCAATGGACGATCGGAACCTTCAAAAGCTACTCGAGAAGTTCGCGGATTTGTTTGAGCCTGGACTTGGAACCGTGGAAGGCCCGCCGGTGAGTCTGCTCGTACGCCCAGACGCGCAACCCAGGTTCGCGAGAGCAAGGCCTGTACCTTACGCGCTACGCGATAAGGTATCCAATGAGTTGGATCGCTTAGTGGCCGAGGGCGTGTTATCTGCCGTGCCCTATTCTGCTTGGGCTGCCCGATAGTGCCGGTGGTTAAAAAGGGTGGTGACATCAGAATCTGTGGGTATTTCAAGCTCACGGTAAATGCGGCATGCCATACCGAACAGTACCCATTGCCTGTTATCGAAGACATATTTGCATCTCTTTGTGGTGGTGAGGTCTTCAGCACGTTGGATTTGAAAAAAACGCGTATCACCAGCTTTGCCTTGACGAAGACGCGAGACAGTTGGCCGTGATCAACACGCACAAGGGGTTGTTTTGCTACAATAGATGGCCATTCGGCATCGCATCCGCACCGGCCGTCTTCCAGCGCAGAATCGAGTCCATTTTGAAAGATGTCCATGGAGTACAAGTTTACCTGGACGACGTTCTGGTAGCCGAGAAACATGGCGAATCAACGCTGCGGCAAGTGCTACAAAGGCTGCGGGAGCACGGGGTCAGGTTGGACAGGGACAAATGTAAGTTCCGTCAGAAAGAGGTCAATTACCTGGGTCACAAAATAGATGCCGCAGGTCTTCATCCCAAGGAAGAGAACATGGAAGCAATCATGCAAGCCCCAAGACCGCAGAACGTTTCGGAACTGAGGTCATACCTTGGTCTCATAACGTATTACAGCAAGTTCCTGCCGAACATGTCGACCCTGTTAGCTCCGCTTTATGCACTGCTAGTGAAAGGCCAAAAGTGGCAGTGGTCTAGCGCCGCCGACAAGGCTTTCGAAGGTAGCAAAGCAGCTTTAAAAAACGCAAATTTTCTGGCTCACTTTGACCCCAGCAAGCCTCTTAGAGTGTAGTGTGACGCCTCGCCTTATGGCATTGGGGCGGTATTGTCCATTAAGGTTGGAAGCGAGTATCGACCGATCGGGTTTCGTTCACGTACGCTATCCGTAGCCGAGCGTAATTACGCTCATCTCGAAAGGGAGGCTTTAGCTCTGGTTTTTGGAGTAACGAAGTTCCGGCAGTACTTGCTGGGCCGCCATTTCACGTTGGTCACCGATCGCAAGCCGTTGCCAATCCCATCGATGGCCGCCGCTCGCATACAGCGTTGGTCGTTGTTACTGCGGGCTTATTCATTCGATCTGGTGTACCTAAAAGGAACTGAGAACCTGAATGCAGATGCTCTCAGCCGGCTGCCGTGCTCAAGGGAAGGTGAATCATCAACCGAGGAGCTGTCGGAGTATGTCCTGCTGATGGAGCAGCTCGATGAAAACTTCGTTTCAACGGCAGTCCTGCAGCGGCTGACGGCTGAAGACAATGACTTAAGGCAGGTCCAAAAGTGGGTTCACAGTGGGTCCTGGCCTCAGAAGAATCATAACGGGAAAATGACCCTAAAGCCATTCCTGGAAAGGCGGAGCGAACTAATCACCTCGCACGGCTTGGTATATTGGGGATCTCGAGTCGTAATACCGCAGAGGGCTCGGAAGACTGTACTTGCTCTCCTGCATGAAAGCCACCGCGCCGCATCGGCCATGAAGGCGTTAGCTCGGTCCATTATATGGTACCCCGGAATTGACCAAGATCTGGAGCGTATGGTCAGTCAGTGCACGAAATGTGCCCAAGTTTCTCCAGCCCCACCGGCCAGAGATCCTGTACCATGGCCGGAGACGAACGAGAAATGGTCGAGAGTGCACGTGGACTTCGCCGGCCCTATAGACGGGTTTATGTTGTTAGTTCTTGTTGACTCTCATAGCAAGTGGATTGAAGCAGTTCCACTCAAGTGCACGTCAGGGGAAGCAACCACGTCTGCGTTACGCTCTATCTTCAGCCGATTCGGAATACCACGGACTGTGGTCTCCGATAATGGGCCCCAGTTCGTAAGCCCCGAGTTCCAACGATTTTGCGAGCGGAACAATATCCGACACATTTTCTCGCCTCCCTATTTCCCCCAATCAAACGGACTCGCGGAGCGGGACGTCCGCACTGTAAAAGAAGGGCTCCAACGGCTGAGCAGGGGCAGTATGGTGACACGACTAGCGCGCTTTCTGCATGAGTATCGTCGTACACCCGGCAAAGACGGTTGTTCCCCATCTCAGCGTTTACTCGGCTACGATATACGTTCACGTCTGGACGCCGCCTTGCCTCCATTACCCACTCCTTGCAGTCAATCGGAAGCTAGTCCCTTTTGCCCAGGTCAGCCAGTGTGGTTCCGAAACTACGGTCCTGGCGACAAGTGGAGCCCCGGAATCGTAAAGGCAACAACTGGTTCCCGCCTGGTACAAGTTCAGTCCCCAGGCGATGGCAAGGACCACCGGCGCCACGCCGACCAGCTTCGCCGTCGTGATCCCGGTGACGCAGCTACTGAGCCTCCCGCGCCAGCACCCGCTTCCGACTGTCCCACCTGAGGCGGCTTCCGCGCCAGATCCCGCTCTCGAGACCGTCCCACCTGAGGCGGTACCAACATCCGTGTCTCCAACTCCGCGACGATCAACGCGAAGTCGTCGCTCGCCATCACGTCTCTTCTACAAGGGGAAAGGAGTGTTGGGGAGCGAATGACGCTGCACGCGCTGCGGTTCACGCGGCTGACCGAAGTTGTTTTGTTTTCTTCTTTTACTTTAAACCGCCGATCTATCAAGATCGGCCGCGCCGAAAAATAAGGCAAAACGACGACGACGACGAATAAACGCTCAGTCTTGTGACAACCAGCTAGGCTGACATGACTCCTTCATTTTGTCTTCCGAATTTACTTCAGTTTGGCCTATGCGACGCAGTTACCTGTGGTCCCTCCTCGGCAGCGGTGACCTGGTCTGTTGCGGTTTGCTCCTACAAGAAACATACACACTATGTGTAGCCTGATCTACGGAGAAAAGTATGCTCTGAGGGTTGATCTAGCCAAAGTAGTCACCTCGAAGCCTTGCTCCATTGGAGCCTGCAGAATGAACTGCACGGCCAGTGGCTGGGCGGGTTCCTGTAAGGGTTTCTATCAGCTGAGCTTTGTTTGGCCTATGCGACGCAGTTACCTGTGGTCCCTCCTCGGCAGCGGTGACCTGGTCTGTTGCGGTTTGCTCCTACAAGAAACATACACACTATGTGTAGCCTGACCTAAGGAGAAAAGTATGCTCTGAGGGTTGATCTAGCCAAAGTAGTCACCTCGAAGCCTTGCTCCATTGGAGCCTGCAGAATGAACTGCACGGCCAGTGGCTGGGCGGGTTCCTGTAAGGGTTTCTATGAGCTGAGCTTTGTTTGGCCTATGCGACGCAGTTACCTGTGGTCCCTCCTCGGCAGTGGTGACCTGGTCTGTTGCGGTTTGCTCCTACAAGAAACATACACACTATGTGTAGCCTGATCTAAGGAGAAAAGTATGCTCTAAGGGTTGATCTCGCTAAAGTAGTCACCTCGAAGCCTTGCTCTATTGGAGCCTGCAGAATGAACTGCACGGCCAGTGGCTGGGCGGCTTCCTGTAAGGGTTTCTATCAGCTGAGCTTTGTTTGGCCTATGCGACGCAGTTACCTGTGGTCCCTCCTCGGCAGCGGTGACCTGGTCTGTTGCGGTTTGCTCCTACAAGAAACATACACACTATGTGTAGCCTGATCTAAGGAGAAAAGTATGCTCTGAGGGTTGATCTAGCCAAAGTAGTCACCTCGAAACCTTGCTCCACTGGGGACTGCACGGCCAGAAGATGGGAGCGTTCCTAAAGAAATTAATGCAAAGTAAACTGTTGACTGTCTAATGAATGGTAAGCATTTGGTAAATTGAACTAGTGAACGTCTTATTCATATGGTCATCATCTGTGCTACCAAAACAATCAACCACTGCAATTAATGCTCCCATATGACTACGAAATGTCTTTGTTGTCACCATAGGCTCTTTTTTATAAAAACATGAAATATATAAGTTTCCCAAGTAATCTTTTGAATCGTATATTAACAATGTTAACTACTACCTTTGTTTTTTTCTGTGCTGAATATGTACCTGATGCAAAAAAAAATGATGGAACTGCATGTTGACGTAGACGAGCACATCCTTTCGAGGTTTGCATGGTCCAGGCTATTGGGGTGAAAAAGCTCAAAACACACTCTGCCGTCTTTTGGTGGTTCCCAGCCATTCTCTTTCCCTAAAGCCTTGACCCATTCAGCTCGAAGTTGGGGATTTCTTGGAAAGCTGTAAAACATTATTAGTTGTCACTAAATCATCTTTGCGTGAGCAGCGGTCCACCATCTTATGCATTTTTAACATTCTGTTTAGGATTGAGGACAAATTTTCCTCTCATATTCTGGTGTCGCAGATATAGTATGCTGCCTTATTGCTAAGAATAAATGTATAACTTTGCTAACCTCGATGGCACTGTCCTTTTTTAGTTATGGCCCAGTATGCTTATAGCTTACATCTCCCTAATTCTGCTGTCATTGAATTTCAAATGGTGGTAAATATAGACGATCCAATATATGACCTTACAGCAGTGTGCCTATAGCGCCCATACACAAGGTTTCAAAATAAAGGCGTTTGAAGCAAAGCAGTAAATAAAATTGCATGGAGCATATCAGAATCTTTTTTTATGATTCACACCTTGTAGTTGTCGAAATTAGGGGCTATGCATAATGATGCCTAATGTATTTAATTTGTTTTTTTGGCAATAAAGAAATTTTAGGAAGATTATATTGTTTGTACACTATACGGTTTGTCTTTTAAGGAAACAATGTGCCAATCGAACCTTCCTATTTCCAGAAGATAGCAGAGTGAAAGGTACAGTACGCGGCCCGATGTTCATAATTTTGCATTAATTATTGCGTGTTCAAGATAGTCACATATGCGTGTTGCAATGTATACATACATACTCTAACTGGGTAAAATCGCAGATTTTGATTTAGGCTAAAACAAATATCCCTTTTGATAATACTATACACGACATACTGTGGTTAGGGGATGCCTAAATAACCAAACAGTGGGTGTTTTACATCGCACGGGAAAGGAAACCGCGCGCGTCCGGGCGAGAGACGAAGTATAGTGTGGATTCTGTAGCGTCAATGAAATCTCATTACGCAAGGAGAAATAACTCACGTGTGTTACGAGACCTTTTCCTGTGACGACGAACGTGAATAACAACCTGTCACACAGCAGCTCGGCACAGCAAGTGCTCCAGTAAAGGCAATGGCTAAGCTCAGCTAAGGCATGTCTATAGCAGACGACGGAGGCGGGAAGTGAAATGAATCTCGCGCTCTTTTCCCTTGAGTCAGTGCGCCCATGTGTCACGTGAGCAGTTCTGACCACTGAGCATCTGCTTTTTTCGCGGACAAAATATGTCACATGACATCCAGTGGGCGTCTGCTTCGATGCAACCACGTTGACTTCACAATCACACTTCTGATTTTAAATTTTCCTCTACAATAGGGAAATGCAAAACAAATTCTTTGAGTTTAAAAAAGAATTAAATTGGTTTGTGGGATGTTTGTCTGCCCTTCAAGAGATGCAACCGCTAGCCTGGGGTCTAGGGAAGCTGAAACGCTTTTTAAAAAAAATGAGTTAATGCTTCTTCCCGGCGTAGTTTTTCCTGGGGAATCTAAATATCACCATCATTTGTCCTCAAAAGAACGCTAAATGGGAAAAAAATTGAAAAACATGCAGCCGCTCGCTGCCGCGGAACGTCATTGGCTGGTGGAGCCGTGACGTCATAAAAGGACCAGGCGCGATTCTACTTTGCTGTCGCTTGGCGAGCTACCCTGGCGGTTTAGCATTCAACATAGATTTTCGAGCATGGAGGGAGACTTGAGGACATCAGTGGGTACTGAAGAAGAACCTCGTGTTCCGAGGACCCTCTGCGTGACCCCGTACGCCTTTGAGCCCTTAGCAGAGCAAAGGAAGGGCTCGCGCGCGGACACGACGAGCAGCGCGGAGCCAGCGGGGCCGCTGGCTTCACAACAGACCGAGATATCCGGCTCCGCACGTGCTGGACACACAGACTGGTACGTAATCTGGGTTCTCATGTGCGCTTTGTTTAGAGTGATGACATCTGGCCATATCGTTCCCGCTACTTTTGTTTCTTTTTTGTCCTGGAGCGCGTCAAATCTCTTCTTCCCGCACGAGCTCTTGGCACTGACAGTGGTGGCATTTTGCTGCCGGCTATTCTTATTTCTCTTGTAAGCGCGTGCTGTCAGCATTGGGTACCACAACATGTGGCATCAGGACATTGAGGCACTCTAGATCATTCCACCACACTGGCATTTTAAAAGTCTGTCGTCCTCTTTCAATGTGACAGAAAAAAAAAAACGGATGCAGTTTCTTCGTTTTATTTTCGCCCGTTGCAAGAGCACTCGCGTATCAAAGCCACCCGTGTTTGGTGCGGTAACTGTGGTTTCCGCGCACATCGAGTCCAAAGGTTGTAGTGCACGCTGCAGTCAATTCGGCCAGTTTCTTTCGAAGATTTTCGGCTCTCCGAGCACCGCCATGGGTTTCGTCGTCGTTAGCGGCCTTCCATGGATCCTTTCAAATTTAATACTTCATCGGCAAACTGAGTGAAATGTACAAATGCAGTTCTAGAATAGTTCTTGGGAGCGATTTGCGGAAAAAAAAAAAACAATGTACTTCGCCCGTTAGTACGTTCGCTTTGCGCGCGGTGACAGCAGCTGTTTTGTCGCCGCGCGCAGGGTGAACGTCGCCGAGTGAAATTCGTCGCTTTTTTTAGGCATACGCGCTTCAAGAATTCTGGCCGACACGCCTCTACAGACTCCTAACACAAAAAAATAGCCCCGTAAAAAAAAAAAAAAAAAAACAGTTGACAAGAGTATACCACATGCTCTTTATTTCTCAATATTTCAACAGGTGCTCATGTGGGGAATGTGTCCCGATGGAAGGAGAGGAAGGCTCCATGTGCTGCCAGGAGGTAGCAGCCATAATAGCAAAACACAAAAGCAAGCGCTGCACAACAAAGACGCCTAAATTCAAACATGCTTTCCTGAATGAAGCAGTTCTTCGAATAGCTCTGGCAAGTAGAAAGCACGACGGGTTCAGGCCGTCCTACCCAATAAAAAGGTAAATATAAAAATTCTTCAAAACAAAATTGTTTCTAATACTCTTTTCCTCACTCTTCAGCCAGATGCAATACACAGCATACAGACAGTTTGCATTCCTTACATGGAAACGCCTGGGAAAAGGGAACCGACGGATACTCCCCAGCTGTGTGCTCCACAGGATAAGGTGCAAGTACCCGTCTGACGACGGTACCTACACTGGCTTCAGACATTCTTACTAAAAGTATGAGGTATGTAGTTTTTTTCTAAAGCACCAATAATAAGCTATGTGAGAGAACAATAGACAACACTTATACACCATGTGTGAACCACCACATGTTGGGCTCACAGAAAGGTTGAGTCACAAAATACCGTCATTCTTGAACACCGTATTTTCTCGAAATGTTAAGATGCTCATACAATTCTAAATAATGTGTAAAAATGTTTTTTCATCATCCTGTTTTATAAATTTAATCACCTTGAGCATGCATTCAAGTGCAAAATATTTTCTGTTGAATCTGAAATAAGTTCATTCATTTGTGTTTTCTATACATGACTTGCACGTACGTCAGTACGCCCCTCTTTCTGGTAGCCAGAGGCACCTCGTTAACACAGCGGAAACTGTGATCCCACAGAACCCCTTCTCCCAAGTCCGACCCTCCTTCTGGTGGCCAAAAGCATCTTGTGAACACAGCGGAAGCTGCCCTTTCCCCCATTACGTTTGGTCAAGTGACATTAGTGCTAGCTGTGTATATGTGTGTCACTACTGCTTTGCCCTTTGTTTCAGGCCGGGGGTAGGGACCCGTCAGGCTGCAACCTTGTAGATTATTTCCCTCGCTCACTCGTCACGTCTGTGATGGTGTGGCGACATAAACTGATCCGATTTGAAATGCTAAGGGAACAATCGGTGCTAAACATAAAATGGCGAGATAACAAAAATTTTAAAAGAGGAGAATGAGCAAGATGCAAGGTTGTGCCTTTCTTATTGACACAGTCACAGCTGGACAGGTACTATTGAAGGTCCTGAAGTTAGCTGGGTGCACATGATGAGACTTGGAGCACGCCATCAGGAGGCAGGAGAGGTCGCGGAGGAATGTGGGCCTGTAGGAGGGAGTCCCCCCATCTTGTGGAACCCAGACACCGCAGCCACACCGGCAAAAATCTTCCAGTGTTTGTCCGAGATGGGTACTGAAGGGATAAAAGAGACGAGCTTCACAATCCTGCACCTTGTTCACAGTGTATGAAACAAACCTTATTTGTTAAACCTTGTCTTGTGCTTTTGGACCAGCTCCACCTTTGAAACCTTCCTTGCAGAGTTGCTGAGCGGCGGTGGGTCGTCAGCAGTCATGGCAACACAGGCACGGAGTGCCTTGTTCTGCATCACCTCCTGGACTGCCTCAAGGAGCCTTGCTATGTAGCCTGGAAGAAATAATTTAGTGCAACATAATGTGGTTTTGTGTTTTTGATGTAAACCGATAAACCCCGAAAAGTAATCAGAGTCAGTTTTATCGCAATCCGTCAATACAGAAAAACCTCGAATCGAAGCTGTCCTTCTATCAGAAAAACCGATGCTTCACTCAAAGGAATCATAACCTACAGCTTTATCTTGTCCTCACCCGGAACCACGCTCACTTTGAACTGCCTGCCTGGCTGCTTATTTCTTTCCGAGAATTAAACCCTCATCTCATTTACCTCTTTCATCGGTAGAAATGTTTTTCAAGTACATATCAGGGTCATCCACGTGTTCGCTGGATGCTGAGATGTCCCATGCCTGTGTTCAGAGTGCTTCAGCATAGGCCTCAGTAAATTCAAATTTTTGTTTCCAACACAAAAAAAGACACAGAAAGACATTGAGTCTGTGGGGGGAAAAAAACACTCCCATATTGAAAGAAAAGTGAACTTTGAAAAAACTAAAACCCTAAGCAAAATTCGGTGGCAATTGAGCAGCCCCATAGAGCAGTGTTGACAGTTACTCCTGCCAATACTTTTGTGAACGTTTTAACAGAATCGATATCTTTTTTCTACTTGCTTCAATTGAGTCCTTTTTTTAGGAAAATGGCAATCTATATGGTTCTAATCAATCAAATTGGTACAAGTTTTTCTCGCTCCTATGAAGTCCCCTTCTGTGGACATGACAATCAATGTGTGTATGGGGCCACCGGCAGTTTGTCCAAAGACAATCCGTAGCGCGTCAAATAGTAGCAGGGCAGTTCGTCTTAGGCCTATTCGTGGTGGCGACAGCTCGTCCAAGCTATGTCTTGCCGTCCTATTTTTATAGAGCCGAGAATATTGCTCCCAACCTAAAAACCTTGGGTGAGGCACTCTTGACACGAATGTTTTGGAGTCTCTAGAATAGCTAGTCGAATCGCTGTTACTTTCGCAATAAACATTGTCTGACTTCCCAGGACTCCAACAAAATCTGAGTATGAGTTGTTTTAATAATGAATCGGAATACAGCGGCAAATATGCAAGTTTGTGTCAATATAATTTGCAGAGCAATGTCGGTTGTGCGTCACCGATTATCTGGCTGTTTCTGTAGTCGCTCAAGAAAGAGCAGGCACAGGCCGAAATGAAATTAAAGGACCCATGAAACGAATTTCGGGCTGGAGTAAATCAATTTATATTGGGATTTTACTAATAGCACATCGTTCAGTGGGCCAAAAGAACAAAGCTAGAAAGTTAGAAACCTGACTTTCGCAACAAAAATTTGCAAAATATAGCGGACTATTTCGTACCTCCTTCCCTTCGTAAACTCTCTGCCTTTTCACTGTGATACATCCGCGGACCCCGCAGCGCGTCACCGGGCTACTAGCCACCATAACCGGGCCCCCGCAGCGCGTCACCAGGCCCCAAGCGCACGTCACACGACACCGGACCTCACTTAATCCCTTTACTCCTAAGCTGACATTGCGATGGAAGCTACGCGCTTGACGGACCAATCAGCCGCCTCCCTTTCATCACCTGCCCTCATTCTCTGCGGGTCAGTATGCGCGAGAGGGCGTGATCACGTGGGAAATGTGTGGCTGGCCCAACGAGCACGTAGCTTCCACAGCACTGTCAGCTTCGGGGTGAACGGGGTGGGGAAAGCAACTAGTCGGAATTTTGAGCGACGGGCTAATCTTCTAGGGGGACAATGGCTGTGTCCGGGCTACACAAGCGAGATTCCGAGCAAGAGGGGACTCTCTTCTTTCCGACTTCTTGAACTGTTTGGTACAATGCGCGATTTATGAGTTGAGGAGCTAAATCTGCTGCCTGCTCCGGAGCGAAACCTTCACTCCGGAGTTAATTGGAGAAACACGGCCACAGGAAGGTGGAAGGTGAAGGTCCATTCAAAGAGGTCGGAGCAGGCAGCAGCATGTGACTTCACACAAATGGTAATGTTGGTGATGCTGCCAACCAGCTGCCAAAGTGGAGTGGTGTGCCCCCCTTAGGTGTAATAAGCTTCCAATTTCAAAAATACTGAGAGCAGAATAAGTTCCTCGGCTACCAACGAAAAAAAAAGGGAGGTGCCTCTTGTGATAAAAATGCTTGAGAACCTGTGAGCATAAAGATACTCACTCTTTCAATGGCTGGGAAAACGTGAGTCTGCTGCAAGTTAAAGAATGTCCTGCAGCATACTGTTTGGACACCAATGCTACTCAGGATCCTAAGTGAGGCCTTAGGGTTGCACCCTGCAAACAGGATTCCTGCAGCGATCAGCAGATTTAGCAGAGGCTGCTGGTGGATCACGTCTTGATTTATCCAGTATCCCCGGTGATCAGATGGGCACTGCGTGTAGACTTTCACCACCGTTCCTTCACACTCGATGTTGACTTGGCAGCTTGCAAGGCATTCTCGGCACACCGCGAAGAGCTCCCTGAAGTGCTTTTCTGCTACCAAGAATATGCGGCCGCAATCAGCTGTAGCTTCTGCTTGATTGGAACTGCAATGCAAACAAAAATAGAGGTTAAAAATTTTAAGATGCCCTTTGAACCTCACTTCACATTCAAATCAAAGTTTTTCCAACCAATTTTCAATTTCAGACTTCAGCATGTACGTGAAAGCTTCGAGGCTGCAACACCTGTGAAGATGTGCAATATCTCAATAAATGAAGACGTGCAAGTTTCAACCTTTCGGCTGTAATATATCAAAGAGATTATTGGTGAGGTTATCAACTGAAGTAATATTTGGGGGTTTTTACATGCCAAACCAGTGATGGGCATCTGGCACCGCCAAGTGGAGGACTGAGGATTCATTTTGACCACCTGGGGATCGTTTGAGGTGCAACCGAAAGCTCGGTCTTCTCCGCAATAAGCCCCGTCAGATTACGGGCATCTTGGCTGGGATTTAAACTTGCTACCTGGGAATCTGTAGGCCGGCGCTTTGCATCGGAGCCACCGAGGCGGCTAGGTTATGAACTGAGACTTCGACATAGCTCCATTAATTTTAGTGATACCCTCCGCCGACTTCTTGCTTCATCTGAGAGACAGACCCTTTGCTTCTCAATGCTTTCTAACACAGTGCAAATACAATACAAACAACAGTAAAAGATAATATAGAGGATGACCAAGCACATAGTTCACAAACTTTATGATATGCTTCTCTGGCAGGCACATTTTTCACTAAATGGTCAGACACTCTGACCCGCTGACACGAGCCACCAACTGCGGCACACACTGTGTGACACAGAGCGAACAGGCTGTCAGTGCTTTATATTATTTTACTTCAAAAGGGTATTGGTGGACACTAAATTTTATGACTTAGGCTAGAACCACAAATGAGTACTTTCTACCTCACTAGTAGTTTTGATGACAGCCTTTTAGCTGTACAAGAAATCATAAACAGAAAGTACCGGCAATCAGTTGTTTGTGCTAGCAGTCTTGCATTATGTATACAGACTGGTCTCTTGAGAACATTCTCCACAAAACAGTAGGCTTATGTCTGAAGTGATTTTGTCTTGCTTGAACTTGATGCCTTTGGTTCATACCTGTCTTCACAACCCTCAAAGGGGTCGTAGTCATCACTGGAGTCATAGCCCTCCCCACTGGACTCCCCTGTTTCGTCAGGGTCTTCGTCGCTTGTCATGTCATCATCGATTGAGGGATGGGTTGCACAAAAGCTGCTCTCAGTCTCTGTGCTTGCATCAGCACACAGCGGACTGGCTTGCACTTCTGAAAAAGAATAAAAACATTTATGAAGATATGGTAAATCTGAAATTTTGAACCTCTTACACACACAGGGGTTCATTGTTATTGATTAGTTTTTTCTGTGGCGAGGACGCAGCTCATACTACAAGGTAACGGGACATATCAGACAGCATCAAAATTGCACCATCATGGTGTTCATACTGTTCCTGTACGTGTTCTATCATCAATGAACCTATCATAAACAGAAAAGGTCCAGTGACTTGTGCTCTTGACTCGTCCCTTTAGTTTGTAGTGTCGGCTGCGTCCGGAATCAAGCTGAAACCAAGTATAAAATTGCACACTCAACCAGTTGCGAACCCGAGCCACAATTTGGTGCACAAGCTATTCTTTGGGAATACTGTAGGTACTTAAACTTGCCCCAAAGAGTATATTCGATTGGCTATTGGGAAGCAAATAACAAATACATCTCTCAGTGGTAAGTATGCATGCACCAGCTAGTGTACTACGAATTTAAAAAAAAAAGTTATTCGGAAAAACTTTTTTTTTTTTTAGCTGCAGCCAGGATTTCACGGTCCCAACTGAGGTGGTGGTTTCTTTTATATAACATTGCAAGAGTGGGATGCTTAGGATTGAGTTGTGGTGAAGAAACACTGTTCTGAAACCTCCTGGTGCAATCTTCCCTATTGTTCGCCGGACGTGCCGTGTCCAATGTGCACCAATGTTGGTTGTATTATGATGACCCAAGCATGGACTGTCACTTCACAGACATCGCAACCTACAAAGTAATAGAAAAAATGTTGTGGTGCATCGTTTATTTTAGTCTCGGGGTTTCGATTATAATGTTTCCTGATCAGCTTGCCTGTATTTCTCTTCTCAAACTTTCCAAAGAATTTTTTTTATGCGCTATCATCGATCGGAATGGTCTTCCCCTGAACATGCGCCTGCATACTTCGCCCTTTTGATGTTTGTTTTGTGAGCTCTCTTTAGGCAATCATAGTTTTTATTGCTGCCTATTCTTTATGCAATACCTCTAAAAAATTGGAGGCGAGGGGTATTTTTAAGGCACTAAAAAAAATGTTTGGCTATTCTTCACTTTCTTGATCTCATGATATAACTGGAGTTATTTAGTGCTTGCTGCTCACATTTCTTACTCGTGCGGAGCTCACTGGAGTGAGCATGACCTTCACTGTACAGCCATGCACCTTTTCAAAGGTGAAATGCAGTTGCATGCTTTCAGTCAGTGTCACGTCTATACGCTATTTCACAAACATCTGTAGTGAAGACAAAGGCATGGGCACAAGCATGTGGCTTTAGAAAGTGCCTCTTACAAACAAGTCATTGTATAAACAAAAGCATACTACCGAGCTAGGCTTGCACGCCTATGCCTTGCACACCTATGCCTTTGTCTTTACTGCAGACACTTGTGAAATGGATTATAGGGTTGGGAGAGCAAACAGAAAATATTTTGTCTGTCTCAAGGCAGGAACAGTATCACCATAGCAAAAATGACATACCAACGGACTTGACTGAAGCTTCAGTTTGAGTAGACCGAGATGTCATCTTGGGCCGCACTAACATCTGTATACCCTTGTCATAAGTGTCAACTTGTGGACCGGGGTGTTTGTCATCATGCCCATGTGCACGCGGAACACTCAGGTCTAGGAATTGAGGCTCTTCGTCTTCTTCACACACCGCCTCAATGCCGTTCAGCGTCTCCGTCACTGAACAAGTGAAGTCAGCACCAACAGTTGAAGAGTTTGGGGGTGCTGACGGTGCAGAAAGGAGCTCAGAGATAACCTGGGAAGAGGAATGGGTGTTACAGTCCATTTTACAGTTAATCCATTTCCCCAAAAAGTTCAAAATTGAACAAATTACATTACATGCATTTGTTAGTGTTGTATTTCGTGCTGTTGCATAGGATTTTTTATGTAAATCAAATTATAAAGTCTAGTAGGGGTATGTCCAGATAAGCAAAAATGTAGTTCCATTTTAGACACAGATGAGGAGAACTGCCGGCCAATGAAGAATAGAGACGCTTTACACACGCGCCAAATTGCAGCCGCCATTGCTGACCTTCTGTTGTCTTACCGAGATGCCGAGCAACTGAAACGGTAGTTGACGATCGTCTACAAAGGCCGATGCTTTAGAAACGGACACAGTTGAATCTAATATGGCAATAACCTGGCCTGCTATGGTAATGATAGAGTGAAATAAACATAATAAGAGGAAACAAAAACTGAAGGTCAGTTATGGCGGCGTCCATGCACAGCTGCTGCAAAGCGTCTATATGCTTTTGGCTCTGCGACCATCTTAGACGACAGTGAGGAGAACCGTAGGCAAATGAATATACTCTTTTGACTATGGGACCATATGTTGCAACACTGACATTTCGCTTCTTAGACCATAAACAGTAGTTTATACACCCCCCCCCCCCCCCCCAGAATTTTCAACACGAAGTATACAAGCCTATGGTATACAGGCACCCAAAGCCCTCCCAGAAATTGTTTTAGCCTTCCTCCAGATTCACGAGTCTGGACAAATCCCTGACCGTGAGAATCACGACAATTCCAATGGTGTGAGAATAATATGAACAGAGGTTGGCTATCAAGCTACTAAATCCCCACTGCGTATAGCGTAAAACCCTTACTGTTCGCGAGCTAGATATTCGCGTCCACTAAATTTTGCGAATTTTATAATTCGCGAAATTTAGTGGACGCGGATATTTATTTATATTGTCTGTAGAGGCGAATTCCAGCCTTTAAAATTCGCGAAATTTAATGGTCGCGAATATGACCCCGTTGCTCAATTCGCGAAAAACCAGGGCCTCAAAAATAAAGGGTTTTACAGTAGTACCAAGTAACTTGCACGCTGCCGCATTTATAAAGGGGAAATCTCGCATGAATGCTTCACCACGAGAAGCTTTAATGTTTACAATCCTGAAAATTCCGACTCGCTGACTCCGGGATTTAACGCTTGCCCAAAAGGCTAGGATTTCCCACAAGTCTTCTTTCCACGTGCAATTTCGATGTTTACAAATGTCACATTCGTGAGGTCGAGCACTTTACTAAGGGGGGCACAGGCGCTAGCTCAAACGAAGCTCTTTGGCAGGCTACGCGCTCCCGCCTTTTAAAATAATCCACGAACCTAATTGCACGCTTTCGCAGAACGATGAAGTGGCAATCCTTACCTCGTTTCGTCTCCGTTTCGCGTAAGCTCCTCGGATTCGCTGAGGTGCCTGGCTCTTATGTCGGAAGATGCTCGGAACTGCGTCGCGCTTCAGACGAGCATTTTTTACACCCATGCCCATCTCATTCATAAGTCGCACTTTGTCGTCGTAAGCTCCAACCAAGAAATGTTCCGAACACAAAACGCTGTGCTTGTTGGGTACAAACTTGTCCCTTCGCATGGCAAGAACCCATTGCTTCGACAGTTCGGAGTCCGCGGGAAAATGATGAAGGCGCACGGAGCAACCACGTTGATATCGGTTTGTGCAGCCGACGGCCGCACAGAAGTTCGGCATGAGGTGATTGAGGAGTTTCAGCGACGGTGTCACCACCCTGGCGGCCGGTCGCCGAAAGAGAGCGAGGGAGATAGGTTCGCTGGGCGTTTGTGTATACGCGTTGGCCGGGAACGTAGGCTTATAAACTTCGGCAGGAAGAATATTACGCGGCTCTAGTGTTTCGGTACGAGCAACAGAGGTGACACGATCTGCTACGACTAGCTACGACCACCCGCCGCAGCGATGCAGGCGTCGAAGGAGCGCAACCTGTGTACTACGCAGTCAGTCGCCATCGCCCGACGCAGGTCGTTTGGCATTCAGGGCTTTTTGCCCCGGGTTCTTCGCTTGTACTTGGAACCGAGTATTATTTCCTGTGCTTGTGTATGTGCTCAGTGGCTGGATATGGACCTCACAGAGCAGAGTTCTTCAGACTCAACAGCGACTCAAAGTTGACGGTGGAAGGGCTTGCAGCAACGCCAGCAACGCTTTCGGTTGGTGCACAGGTGCGACGACTACACGGATAAATTTTAAGATTGCTGCTAGCAAGGTGGGCCATAGTCACTTTAGGTTGACACGATGTTGAGTGTAAGTACTCCGTGCAAAGGCGAATCTATCGCGTTTCTAATCCACCTTTGTTTTTGTTGTTTTTAGCACGCACGACCGACTGCTAAGCAAATGCTTCTGTACCGATCACGGAGGGAATGTCTTCGGCCTTACATTACGGAACGCCCAATAAAAAGTCATATTCGTTCAGCGAGAAAACTTTTCTTTCGAGCGACCTTCTGATCGATAATTTCTCCCGTACTTAAGTGCTTTAATCAACAAGATCGATTAAGTTTGCTTCCCAAGTTAGGACATTTTTGTGCCACATGCGGCACTAATGCTTGGCACGATGTATGCCACTGGTGGTATTGTGAATTTGTTTACTTCCAAAGCTAACAGTGTGACAGGTGTGACCATTCAATTTGCTAAAAATGTGATGATATGGGAATTTCGTTGCATAACTAGCGTTTTACGCTTAAGATTGAGAAGAAACATGCTCATGTGATGATGCATGTCTACAGCATAAGCTTTGCAGATCCAGAATGGATGTGCTATAGGCTACAGCCTCATGATTTTTAATGGTACAAATTGGTGATTACACGGCAATAAATATTGTGGTGAAAAACTGCCCATTGAGTCTGTGAGTTTTGATCGTGACCATTGGTGTGCTGTTGGCAAATTAGGTAATGGCACACCTTTTCCCTGACCATCTGGCTTCAAGGGACATTGCATCTAGATGTGCTTAAATATCTTTATTTCAAGGTTCAGTGGACCCTTCTGCATCATTACAGGAAGGCAGTCTCAAGCCACAAGAAACAGCAGTGAATATACAATGCATAATAACCGGCACCACTGTCCAGGCGTATAGTCCGCAGAAGCCAATTTGAGCTTAAAAATGTTTTCGTTTTTTAGATAGTTTGCATTTGGTGTATAATCCGCAGGGTCCGATTTCCGCGCCCAGTGCATAGTCCGCCAAGCTGGTGCGTTTCGTCTTCGTGCTTTTTTTCCTGGGTGGCATTTTCTTCAGACGTTCTTCGGCGAACGCTATTGAGCCTGATGAACTGCTCTTGAGGCCCGTATCTAGCCACTGAGCACACACAAGCACAGAAAATAACACTCGGTGCCAAGTACAAACGAAGCACCTGGGCGGAAAGCCGTGAATACCAAACGAGCATCGTCGGGTGACGGCGATTGACTGCGTTGCGCCCCTTCGACGCCTGCATCGCTGCGATGGGTGGTCATAGCTAGTCGTAGCGAGATGATCTTCACTTCAAGCAAGAAATCTTGCCATACGCCATAGTCAAGATATGTGTGCAAGTGTTCGACGACGAGGGCTCTCTCACGTTGGCGCAGTTATCAAGAAAAGTACATATCGACAATGTTGCGTGTTTGAGGCTGAAACTATGACGCATACTTATCTAAACCTAAATTTATCGGTCTGCGGCAACAAACATTTTCGTTGACGTTGGTTAGATGATGTAACCGTTCAGGCCTCGCATTGAATGGTGTTGCGAACCCTTCGGTTGTGTATGAAAACCTATTTTTGCCCTAATAAAAGACATTTTCAAAAGGACACGTGTCTTCTGCTGATACATCAAATCAAATCAAATCAAAGTTTATTTAACATCACCAAGTACAAAGTACTAAACAAATGATGCAAGGAGCTCTGACAAAAAGCCGCAAGGGTGCGGCTTGACTGGGTCTGAGCCCCCTCTGCATATGCATAGTCCCATTGCAGTGTAAAAAACAAGCAAAAAAGATTCGGCAACAGCACTGGTAATAATACTCAATAACAAACAAGTAACGCTACATCAGCATCACTTACTAAACATTAAACAATCAATGCACACGAAGAGATACAAGGTGAAACAATAGATCTAGATATATAAACTGCATGGAACATGAAACACTTATATTTCTAATTATCAAGTGAATTTAATAAAAATGGTAATGTGTAACATAAAGATTGATTTCCGTAATTCGTACGTGCATGAGGAATGATCCATGCTTCATTGTGACGTGTGTTATAAATGTTAGTGTTTCTTGTTAATCTAGATAATTGTTCTATGATGTTGTTATTTAGTTTTTTGCCGGCATAGTACCTCTTGAGCAGTATATCATTATATAAAAAGTTAACTGGACGTACCTTAAGACTTTTAAAAAGTGGTTCGGTATGCGCATCGTAGGGAGAGCCAGTGATAACGCGCACGGCTTTTTTCTGTAGTAAAAAGAGTTTAGTAAGGTTTGACGTGGTTGTAATCCCCCAAACTAGGTGGCAGTAGTTGATGTGAGAAACAAACAGGGAATTGTAAATAAGCAATTTTATATTAGTGGGTAGGAAAAACCGCAACTTTGTATGAATACCTACGACGCGAGAGAGTTTATTAGCAATTATTTCAATATGTTTGTTCCAAACTAAGTGTTCTTCAAATACAACTCCTAGGCTTTTAACTGAGGGCACAACATCCACAGTTGAAGTCCCTATCATGAGGGGGTTCTCAATACTTGCTTTCTGATTTTTAGGTCTGAAAAGTACAGCTTTTGTTTTGGACTTGTTAATAGCCAGTGAATTCAACAGGGTCCATTGGTTTAATTTATCGAGAACATTATTTGCATGATTTATTAATTGTTTAATATCGGAAGAATTAAAAAATAAACTGGTGTCGTCGGCATACATAACAAATTGGGTACCATTATCAATATTTATTACGTCATTAATATATATATTGAATAACAAGGGCCCAAGAATGCTACCCTGGGGTACCCCGGATTGAATCGCTTTGATATCTGACACCTTGTTGTTTATAACAACTTTCTGGAAACGAAACTGAAGATAACTTTTCAACAAATCTAGAAATACCCCTCGGAAGCCATAGATATCGAGTTTTTTTAGTAAGGTAACGTGGTTTATTCGGTCAAAGGCCTTTGAATAATCTACAAAAATCACTAGTGTTAGCAGTTTGTGTTCAATGGCATGGAGAATCAATTCTTTTTGTGTCAGGAGTGCTGACTCGGTTGAACGACCCTTTCTGAAGCCAAATTGAAAGTCTGTGATTATCCTATGTTTTTCACAGAAAGCAGTCATTCTATCATTAATTAATTTTTCTAGACCTTTTGAAAAAACGGGAAGAATTGATATTGGTCTGTAATTTGATAATTCGTTTTTGTCACCCCCTTTATACAAAACGCTCACCTTCGCTAACTGCATACGCTTTGGAAATACGCCGTGTATAAATGACAGGTTATAAATATGTTCAAGTGCAGGACAAATTAGATCTAGGACGTACTTAACTGGACGAATTTGCAAGTCATCGGCGTCACAACAGTTACTGTTACGGAATGAAAGAAACACGTGATAAATTTCTTCAGCATTAGTCGGTCCTAAAACGCACTTTCACGGTTTCCAGCTTTTAGGTATTCTAAACTACGCGGATCATATGTACTGTTAGCCAGCGATACAAAAAAGTCATTAAAAGAGTTAGCTAGCGCCGTTCCCGATGTTGCTTGGCCATTTAAAAGTAACTCTTGAATACACTGTGAGTGTTGCTGGCCACGACCAAGCACTGTATTCAGTCTTTGCCACGTAATGTCACTTCGTTTTAGTATGTCGGCATTGAACAGGTTGTGAAGATAATTCCTTTTTGCATTTCTAAGAAAACTAGTCACTTTATTACGAAAAACTTTGAAAGCATGTAGATCATTTGAGTTTCTTGTCTGTAAAAACCGCCGATAAAGAGCATCTTTTTGTTTTATTAGTTTTAACGACTCGTTCGTTATCCATGGTTTCCTTGACTTTTTGCTTCTTGATGCCTTGTGACGAAATAATCTTACATAAACCGACTTAAACAAGGTTAAAAACGTGTCGTACGCTTCATCAGGGGTAGTTTTACTATATACTATATCCCAGCATATCTGTGCGAGTTCATTGCGAAATTGTTTTAATGTTAGTGGATTAACGTCCTGAAATGTAAGAGTATGAATTTCTTTATATGATTCAACTATTGCGTTTTGAGTAGTCATGAGAAAAATGGGCAAGTGATCGCTGACGTTCACCCCGATAACACCGGATACTAGTTTTTGAGTGTCTATATTTTGACACCGGATACTATATTTTTGAGTGTCTATAAAAAACAGCCCATCCGAAAGCCCTCATTGTAACAGCTATCTTATCTCTCAATTTTCTGCCGGCCACCCCCGCGTTGAGACATGCAACGTGACTGGCACTCTCGCTATCGGCACGCTTGAGAACAAGAGCGCCGCGTGTCGCGATTTTGCCGCTCCGGTCATCGGTCACTTGTGCTACTCTTTTTCCGTTGCAGCTGTACCTTTCTTTGGACCCGCGTACTTTCGGTTCAACTTGATGACAGCTGCACCAGCGCGAGAGCTCACGTCGAACACTGGCACACATATCTTGACTATGGCCAGATTTCTTGCCTTCGAGTGGCTTGAACACTTCATCTGTATCATATCACGGTAGGTCTTGGTTGAAACGATGATCGTCTCGCACACGACAACAAAGAACGACACACTTTGTTTTATTTATACGCTACCGGCTTACGGGCGTCGCAAATCTGTCCCCCTTTTGTCCGCCATGTTGGATCGATCGGAGCGCCCCCTATATTTGCTGAAACTCCTAAATAGCAAGCTCGTTCGCCGAGCTGGCAACAAAGTCCACAGCAACACAAAAAGGTGAAACTAAACTGAACAAACGCGATAAAAGAAAAAATTAACAGACCCGAAAAGAAACTAAACAATTGAGCAACAACGACGCACGACGGGAGCCGAGCAGCACAGGCGAGGCGAGAAGCCGCAGGAGCGAAGGTACTTTTGTGACGTCGTCATACGTCATGCCTTTCCCTTCTCCTTTTACTTCCCGCTGCCGCGGAGAGGCGTGGTTTCAACGCATCTTAAAAAGCGTCTTTTAAGGTAACACGGGCATGGAATAGAATACTTTTTGCGATGCTCGTGATGTTTGAAGTTCGATTAAAAAGAATCAAGTGTTTTTCATCCAATTCAAAACCGCTTCAGCTTCCCTTTAACGTGCGTCACGCAGTAGTGAAACACGAACGTGTGCCGGTACGATGCCTATCCAGATGGACATGGGCAGGGGTGGGAATTGAACCCAGGATTTCCTGGGCTCTGCATCGTGAGCTTTCGCTGCACGTGCTCCTAGCTGCGACGCATTAGCGCACTAGGCCACCGATACCCCTCTTCGAGTTTTCATATAGAGCATATGCGATCGCGGTCTACCTTTCAAAGTACGATTTTCACGAGCCCGTGTTCAGTACGATGCTCATCCAGATCAAACAAGAAAGTGTTTGATCTCACTAGATATGTAAATATATTTACTCACCTGATACTTCAAAACAGAGCTTGAATTATTGTTCTAGATGGGGATAACTTGCTCTTTAGTGGGATTCGTGAAGCTGCTTGTCGTTGTTCCTTATAAACTCAAACTAACGTGTCTTACCTTTATGTATACGGAAGACCTCGACCTTTCGTTCGTGCTACCATCATCGTATAGAATTCGATGTAGGTCTTATTGAGAGTGACGAAGAGCGAAAACAGTTTGTTTTGTGTTCATATTTTATTGTGCGATTCCACCACGCCACGTCTCAAGCCAAAGAGTGGCCCCGCGCAGCTCGCTTTGTAAGCTTAGAATGCCTAGATTTTAGAGAAGTTGCAACTCAAACTGAATCGATTTTGGGTTGATCACGTACTTTCTGAACGAAGGGGGTCTCTACGCTCAGCGCCTTGTCGCGCTGCTTATCGTAGTCGTACGCGGGCAGATTTCACTGTCCACTGCCTACCGCACCAGCATTTGGCGTTTTGGGACACCTGCGTTTGATTCCTATGTTGTTATTATAGTACGTTTCATCGTAGGTCCGAGCGGAGCCGGAGCTTCGAGCACGAGCATACATCTTTGGACAGTGCACAGATAGCACGAGCGCGCATGCAAGCCAGGAGCGCACAGAACAACGGGCTCGCACTTCCAGTTCTGACTTCGCTCGCACATAATGTGGAACTAAGTATAAACACTCACGCTGCAAAGCATTTGCATCGTGGACGCCCACGGCGGACGCTGACCGCATCGAAAGCTAGCCTCGTGAAGCACACGCCGGAGCAGATTAGAAAGCAGACGAACCCTCGGTGCGCTACCCCACAGCCTCGCAACGGTGTGCGCAAGGCAGTCTGGGATTAAACGCTTCTTCCGGCTTCACTCAGGCTGACGTCATGCCGGGTCCTGTCTGTTTAAACGTCCTTGCACTCACACGCTCTGTTGGCTGTCAGTCAATTGCGCACTGCTCTTTATTTTTTTTTTTTTTTTTCGAGCTACGAACGTGGGTTTTGACAAAGAAAGCTGAGCCGGGGCGGCCGAAACGCGCGCTTCGACGCAGGAATCTTCCAAATCCACCCGAAGCCGGACCTCTTTGGCCTTCCTGACGAGGTGATGGCGGTAGCGACGTCGGCGACTTCGTCGTCGTTGTGAACGTTGTAAATGAAGACGGCGGGGGGGGGGGGGGGCCGGGCGCGTTGGGGGGCGGAGTGAGCCGCGGGAGATAGACAGGCATCAGGAACACCATTGGCAGGTGGCGTGTGACGCAGGCACGTAGCCAGGATTTTGTTTCGGGGGGGGGGGGGGGGGGGGGGGGGGGCGCCCATGACAAAATGCTGTATGAGGGGGAGGGGGGAGAGGAGGTCCCATCAAAATGGAAGATTTCGGGGGGGGGGGGGGGGGGGGCCGGGCCCCATGGGCCACCCCCCTGGTTACGCGCCTGGTGTGACGTCAAGTCTGACGAGCACTGACGTCAAAGAAAAGTGGAGGAGACGAGGAGGAAAGTCGGGAATTTGGCTTGGCCGGTGTCCAAACAGACATACGACCGACGACTACCGGACGCTTCTCAATTTTCACGATTTTTGCAGGAGTCGTGTGGCCTGACGATTTTTGTAGTAGTCTCTTTAACAGGCCTTAACGGAGGGTGCATCTTTCAGTAAAATGGTGCATGTGCGCCTGATGCATCCGACTACAGCCTTTTTTTTCTTACAGAACGAGACGCGCGAGCGAGTGGGAGCTTGGAGCCTGGCCAGTTCAGTGCAGGCAGCTCGCAGGGACAGTCGAGAACAGTAAAAGTGAGTTTATTCTGATACCTGCCTCGCTGGTCCTCCTTGCGGGCGAGCAGTGGCACGGAACCCTACATTTCTTGGCGCTCCATGCGGGGCCCACTGCTCTCCTGCAGGTTGGACCACAGGCGTTTAGCCCGTTTTAGACATTTTTAGCCGCGTTTCTCCCGTTTTGACTTTGCCCGGCCCCTTAGGCCTACGTGGCCGTTCGATCAGGCTCCGGCGACCGGACGCCATCTTTGCCATCCTCTATCGCAGCACGGCTCTTGTGTATATTTCTTTGTGTGTTTTCTTTTGTTTCGCTTCGTTCTCTTTTTTGTGTTTTTGCCTTTTCGCGATAAGCCGCCGCAGAGGCACCACAGGGCAGGGCGACGACCGCAGAAGAGCCTGACCCGATGTCGACAGACTTGATGGCACGTGTTGCCAACCTCTGCGACTCGGTTGTGCAACGCCTGGCCCAAGGACCACGACCCCAGGTCCCAGTCCCGGTGTACATGGGCCACGACGACCGGAAGTCTGTGGCCGACTTCCTGGCCGAGCTGGCGGCCTAGAAGATCGCCACGGGCGCCTTGGGCGACTACGTCCTGGCACGGGTGCTGCCCATGGCGTTCCAGGCGAGCGCCGCACGCTGGTGGCGCATCGTGGCCCCGTTCCTGAGCTGGGGAGATTTCCGGCAGAAGTTCCAGGACGAATTTCTCCCGGCCGGGTACCAGTCTCGAATTCGGCGAGAACTGGAGCGCCGGACCCAGCACCCGGACGGGGACAGACGATCCTGGAGTGGCCACCGCAGACTTTGCTGTGAAGGACGAGAGTAGGATATGCAAGTTCTTCAGCGCCCAGGGCTACTGCAGGCAAGACGAGTACTGCATTTTACGAGCACGTCTTGGGTGTAAAGAATTTTATGATCCTGCATGTCAAGGAGGAAGCTCCCATATGCTTGGCAACCCTCAAGCTCTCCAAGGAAGGCAGCACAGTATTGGCACAGGTCTCGCATGCAGTGAGCCCTAGCAACTTCCATCTCGTCTTTCCCTATGGCCATAAATCCATCCAGAAGCTAATTGAGAAGGGATCGTCAGCTTCCAAAGAGAGATTTGAGAGTCGTAGACCTTGCAAGTGGCCTGCAGCTGTAGCTCTTTTAATGAAGACAGGCTGCTACATAAATCTGAAGGTGAGCTGATAGCCGCCAGAAGCAGGGACAAGGAGCGGTGGTATCGTGCAAAAGTGGTTGGCCTTAACACCGAAAGGAATGCTGCGAGAGTGGCATTCCCAGACTTCGGAGATGAGGATTGGGTGTCTGCAAGCTGGGTGAAGCCGCTGGAAACGCGGTTCCTGCGCCTGCCCTTCCAGGCTGTGCAGGCGTGCTTGGCCGACGTGGAGCCTAAAGTTAGTGACCGTGAACATACCTGGAGCACCGAAGCATGTGCGGCTCTTGTGGAGTCTACGGCGGGAAAAGACCTTCTCGCTGAGGTTGTCGTCTATAGCGAGAACCTTATGCAAGTCAAGCTGTACTTCTGCGAGTCTGGGAAACTGCATTCTGTGAGCAGTTGCCTGGTAAGCAGCTGGCAGGCGCAGTTGCTGAAACAGCAACGTCAAAGTGGTGCCTCCGGTAGGAACATGCCAAGTCCGGCTTGATTGACAGCACCTGTTTCATAGAAATAGCAGATCCTTTGTACAGCGCAAAAAAAAAGCTAAATAGAAAAGTTGTTTAATTCTTGTTTCACAGCGTTATGGTAAAACTTTTTACTTCATAACTGCCTACCTTCTCTGCTTTCACTTTTTCTGAATATTCCTTCAGTGTTGTTTTAGTTTTGCATTCCTTCTTTTGTGTTATAAATAAATGTTATCAAATAAATTTATAACATTTAACCCAACCAGGCAGACGTCTGCCGAAATGTTCACCTTCAATTCTTTTGTGTTACATTATGTGTGCTCAGCCTATCTCATTGTTACTACTGACACCAGATATCTGCCTTGGTGCACATTCTAGGAAGTGATGCTGATGGGAAGCTTGCACTTTGTTGGGTATGTTATCATACAGGTTCATTTCGTGATCCAGGTACTGGCTGTGATTAAATAATATTCAATGAAAGACTGATTCATAAAAGAATATTGTGCCTGTTGTTTTTCATGTCTTGAAACGGTATCCATTTACTCTTTCCCTGTATTTCAACATCCCCCCCAACTCCTATACACCAACTCAGTCTGTAAACAAGCAGGTTACCGCACAGAAACTGTGAGCACTGCATGCATGTGCAGGAGCTGGCTTTTTGAGGAGTAAATCATCTGCACGTGCTCTGTTTCACAAACAGTGCCACTTCCTTTGTCATTATGTAGAAAGGTGAGCTGGTGTGAGCTGCCATACCTTTGCCTGGGTCATGATTTAGTTGTCAGTTTTCCTTGCATCTAGCTTTCTGTCGCACTCTTTTATAGGAACCGAGTTCTTGTTCCTCACGAAATACTCAAGTTGGAATTATTATGAAAAGCTTAATTGCCCTGTTGTGCTTATCGTGAGCATTGAGTAGCAGAGCCCTGTGCACCCTCGTGAAAGGAATGCTGAGCTCTGGAATGTGTTCCTGGTGCAAATATGCTTCTCTCCATATGTGACAATGCTTAAAGCACTTGTGCTCTAAGCCAAACAATGCCTGCCCATGCCAGGCTAGCCGCTCCCTTATTAGTGCCACTGTTACTCCCATAGCTCAACTTTTAGCACTTTTGCATGAGTCATGTCAAAAACACTCCACACCGCAACACCCCCCCCCCCCCCCCCCCGGCTTGTCGCCGGAGCGCTCCGCCCCCTTCCCTCCCCCTTGTGACGCTACTAATGTGGAGTGTGCCTTCCGCAGGAAGGCACACTCCACATATTTATTTACACTATTTACAAGGCCCACTCGATGTTGAAGGCACCAGTCTCGAGCTGGAATGGACGGAGGTCACGAAGTTCTTCAGCGCTGAGGAGCATGCTGGACACGACGCCGCCCTGATGCAACTAGGCGACTGAGACCCTCGTCCATGCTATTCAGTCACCCAGTTGAAATCACCCTCCCGGAAAGCTTTCCCACCTCGCCTTCATCGCGAAATTCATCGCCGACTTAAGCCATGTGAAGGGACAAGACAACAGTGCTGCCGACACCTCATCTCGTCTGAACCTCGAAGCTCTTGCTGTGGATAACCACACATGTAGTGTGCCTTTCGTGGGACAACTGCATACTTATTTACACTATTTACAAAGCTCGATCGATCTTGAAGGGTCCAGCCAGCGCTGTCCGTCGATTGCCCGTGCTGGTTTTTGGCGTTCTATCACGTGGCTAGCACCACGAATCGCACAATGTAGAAAGGCACTTCTTTCCTTCGTGGTGAAGAAGAACGGGCTATAGCCCTGATGCTACAAGCTCTTACATCAGCAAGGGTGACTCAGCGTTGCTGGTCGTGATAAGATAGTAAATAAAAAGCATACAAAACACTGCGGCCAATTTGCATAAGCGTTATTTGTACTTATTTACAAGGACAGAAGGCACGAAGGTTAGATAAGCTGTTAGGAAGAAGTAGAGTACGGAAGGAATTAAACTTGTAGCAAACCTGACAAAACGGCAGTGACGTTTCCCCGAGCTCTTGGCGGCTTTTCCAGGAACACACGGTTTGCTCATTCATCTCGACAATACTTCCCAGATAACACGGCCGCACTTTTTACATCACGTACCGGAGGCCAGTGTGTGATGTACTGGCTTCAAGCCCTCCAAAGCATAGAGCTAAGCTGCTTAGCCGGAATATAGTTCTTTTGAAACATTCCTTGCATCTTCGCTTCATCTCGAATAGTTTCTCACTGAATAGAAATCTCGCCCTTTATAGTTGTAGAACAAAGGCACTAAAGGTGTTTTATGTTAGGAGTCGTTATTTCCACTCGCACGTTTCGGAAAGTTGCGAGCGTTTTATGAGATCGTGGATAGAAATAAGGGTGCCTTTTAATGCATCTGAGCGCACAATCAATCCTGGGCCTGAAAATGAAGTGGATTTTGATACTCATCCAGGCAGGGGTCTTGCTGCTTGGCGACGCAAGGGAGTTGACTGGGAATAGACGGAGAGGTAATTTATAGATATACATTTTACTCAACTAATAACTGAGACAGTCTAAATTTTGCTTAGCGTGAAATCGGTCGCACACGTTTTAGCTACATTAGAAATAACCGCAAACAGAAGTAATTTCATTGAGATTTCCATTACTTCAGAAAAGACATCATTTTAGAAAGTACTTAATTAAAATGTCAAGGAATATTAGAAAATAGCTTCTAGGTGTACTTTTCTCCATTGTGCTGTCTTTATTTGCGCATTTGACGCTTCCCTTGACAATTTTCTTAGTTTTTCTTCTTTTTAACTTTGCCCTCGGCTAAAGTTTAAATCATATATTTACATATAGCCAGCTGAACCTGACACCCGCATGGAGGATAACAACATGTAACAATTTGATTTAGAAAGGATCCTGCGCGACTGTTCAAATAACAAGGTATACCATGACGACAATAATGCCCGATTCACATGATGCGATTTTACTTGCGGTTTCGCAGTTGCCCTGTCACTCCTGCTGCAAAGTGTCGTGGAACCCGCGTTCCACGACGCTTTGCAACCATTATACACACGGTGCGATAACAAGAAAAATCGCACCGTGTGTACAATGGTTTAATCAAGGAAAGGAACGGAAAACGCACTCTAAAGTGGTGGAGAAAACAGCAAATAAAAGGCGACCTTCATATGCTTTTTTTGTGTGTGCCTCAATCGAAGGTTAGCCGTCGTCATGGTACACTTTCACCAGCTCACCTACACACTCATTGTATTTTGTTAATAAGTGTAATTAATTAGATTACCCATTCATAGGGGGTAGTCTCTTCAGCTTTCCAATAACTACATTTATCTCTTTCTCTATCCCTTAGTGAAACATGTGTCAATTTGTTCAGTTTCACTATCGTATTGTCGTCAAAGCAATTTATTTATTTTTTTTTCTATTCGAAAGGCGATGCGTGTCTCGGCGAGTGAGTACGCCGCAGATCGTCAAATAAATACTTTTACCGGCAGTGGGCAAAGTGAAGATGTACGCCGAGAGAAGGTTCGATAAACCGCCTCGTTTTCTTAATATTTTTTTTTCTTGAGGATTTCAAAATCAAAATCATTTTTATTTAGACAATTGCCGGGTAGCAGGTTGTCTGAAGGGTCGTCACAAAAGGCATACACATGCTGGACGAGGCGACAGCCGGTCTCATTATTCAGCAAGCCCAGACAAAGAGAGAGTTCGAACAAAGAAAAAGGAATCACATGACAGGGACCAACGCCTCCTGTACTATGCCGTCGGACGGAGGATAATACAACGGGGTCCGCCGTCCGAGAAGTCGCGAGCCGCTCGCGTTGCTTCATTGTGGGAGCGCCACCTTCGTTGGGGCTCTGCAGGAACTCTGGGTCGGGAGAGTTTAGCCTATAGCTTGAAGAGAGGATCGATCTCAAATCGTGAAAAGCGTTCGCAATTTAATGGCGGACACCTCTTGCGGCCATCAGTCGCAAAAGCGCATGAGCTGCGTTTTCGCATTGCGAGGAAGAAAGGCGTAGAGGGCTGTTCCAGGTGCTCGCGAAGGTCTAACAAAAGAATAAAACGGCATGTACAGAAAAAAAGAAAATGAGAACATCATGGGCGAAGTGATAGGTGAACCCATTGCCGCCAACGATGTTGAGTCATGTCATCTCGTGCCAACCCGTGAGGCAGGCAAGAGCAATGTCATCGTACAGTTAAACTGCAGGCAAAAACGAGACAGTTCTCGAAATTGCCCGTAAAAGCCGCATCAGGAGCAGCCAAGTCAGAATTCCGGACGAACCGCAACTGCACCGGGATGAGCACCTATGCCCTACGCTAAAACGTCTTCTTTCACTGGCAATGTCCAAGAAGCGCGAATGCCAATGGCGATTCGTTTGGACTCGAAACAGCAAAGTTTTTGCGCAGAAAACAGAGCAAAGTGTATATTTGGGTGTAGGACAAAATGGTCCCAAGTTCCAACCCAGACACAGTGGTCCCAGGTGAATTTATGAATACTTTGAGAGCTCTTAATAGGACAAAATGGTTTGGTACTTTTACATTTGTTTGGACACACCTTCAAGGATAATATTAACGTTTTCATTATAATCATTTGAAGCACATTTTTAATCCCTTCTATCTATACCATATGTAGCTCCATTTCTCAAAGGGTCTTGATTTCTACCGATACATTCCTCGTGTGTAATAAATATCTTTCTATCGCCAGAACCTGTTTTCAAATTAGCGCTATTGAGCTTCAAAACGATATCCGGAATGAAAATTATTATCATACACGTACTACAGGTTCTTGACGTGGTTTTCTGAAATGAACCTGTCGTACCACCGTGTTCCGTTTTTCAGAAACAATATCGCTCTGTCTGAACAATGTATATTAAAGAAATCAAGAATTGATTTCGCAAGTATGAGCGTATTTATTACATGGACCACTTACGAGACAAGAAGTCGACGCTGCTGAAGCGGAGGCCTAATACAAAAATGTATTCATAAAACCCACACCCCTCTAAAAGTCGGTTCAAGGAGCGGAGTTACAAGCCGCTGCTGCATGTCTTTGTAGATTCTTTTTGTCCTCTTCTTTGGTGGATGTCTGACCATTTCCTGTGTCATAACCGTAGTGACACAGGATTGTTGAGACAGCAGAGCGTCGATCGCCTCCCAAATGTGAGGATGGCAGTGCTCAAACATGCTTGAAAAGTTCCTGTTCCAGGCTTCCGCAAGGTTGTTAGTCCTGTGGTCGCCGGTCATCGTTGCAACGTGCATGTTCCAAATCCTCGGAGGAAATTTAGGTGCACATCCTCGGATTCTCACCATTCCATTCCTTGTGAGAACTCTACGAAACGTACCGGTGACAGGGGTACTGTCAAAGTTCGTATCAAGCCAATCTCCCGCTTCTGGAGGAGCTGTATTCCGCAAAAACTCAATGCCACGTGCGATGTTGTCCAAAGGGAGGAATGCCAGTCCATTCATCATGCCAAGAAAACAGGCGAAAGACGTCACTCTCCTTATAAAGGGACACTAGAGACAGCTCTTGAATTTTGCGCCACGTGCTTTGGCGAAAATGAAAATAGCATCCTCTTGTGGTGACGTCTTTTTCGAACACAGCACGTGCAGGGTTCAAAGCAGGAGTCTCGAAGTCGGTGATGACAAGACCTGGATTTAGTGATGTTCCGGTGGTGGCTTCCGCAGCTACAACCACGGCGTTCAGTAGTTCCTCGTATGGGGAAAAAAAGAAGCGAAAAAAATGAGGGCCTATCAGGGGGATACAGAGCCCTGTTTATTATTCGACTATGCCAACGATGTGTTTCTGTATCCCTCGTGCTTGTTCCACGTCTTTTTCCTGTCGTTTTTCATTGGATATAAGTATTGATTTATTGCATATTGGCCCAACCACTTGACTGCAATTTAGTTAAAATAAGAAAGGGTTAGCGTTGTGTTTCACGAGTATTTCCCAAACTATTTTCTAAGTCTTTAATATCCATCAAAGTAGAAAATATAAAAACCCGCAAACAGCAAATATTTAATGCCACGCTGGGACCATTTTGTCCAGGTTGGCAGTTGGGACCATTCTGTCCGGGACCATTTTGTCCAGGACCATTTTAACCGGATCCCGCATATTTTGGCTGACAGTGACTTGTCTAAATTCGGGACGAAGGTATACGTTCCTTCTGACACTGCAGTACCAGTTACCTCGCTGGACGTTTCTTCTTTTAATGCGTATAAATGCGACGATCACTTGCTCCTAAACAGGACCAAGTTTCTGCTTTTTTGGGTGAATCTTACTTCCGCTTCGGCATTTAATATTTTCCGAAACATGGTATCACGCGGATTATGGCATGTTGGTTTTGAACGAATACAATGATTATTTTATAAATAGGACCGGAATGCGGAGCCGTGGTGTTGCGATGCACGTCAGACTACAAATAACATGCGAGATTTCGAAAGATTTCACAAGTATTATAAGAGATTATAAAGTACTATGCCTACAAAGTAACGGTCAAATATTTGCAGTAGTTTATCGCCCACCTTCGGGCAACCAAGGTGTTTTTTTTTGTGTTTTTTGTTTTTTTACAGCAAAGTTGTTAAGCGCTAGGTTCCCCAGGATCGTGTCCGGTACCAAACAAATGTCGACACAAAACTCTGGACAGCTACCGCCATCTATGAGCGTCGGCGGCAACCAGACAATCGGCTTGCCGGCCATGCTCATAGATGGCGGCAACCTTCCCAGCCTTTCCACTCTGGTTTTCACCAGAGTGGAAAGGCTGAATTTCTCTAGGAGTCGTTCTAGATGTCGTCCTCGAAGTCGTCCTAGAAGTCGTCCTTGAGGTTGTCCGAGAGGTCGTCTTCGATGTCGTCCAAGAAGTCCTTGAAGTCGTTCCACCATAGTACAGCTTCGCTGGTCTTACTTCTTCACCATAGTGGAAAGGCTGAAAGTGTTTCGGCATTATAAAAGAAACATTAAATTTTGCCTCACTTAATCAGTTTAGGATAATAAGGCGATCTTAATATAAACATGGTAGATGACAACGCGTATGCTCGCGATCTAAGCAGCAGAATACACTCTTGCAGCTTCTATAACGTTATCACTACACCGTGCCGTGTTTCACCTGGTGGTGAATCTATTCCTGTTCTTTTCATTGTCAGCATGAACATACGTGTGCTCGCCGCAGGTGCTATATCTTATTACATAAATGACCATCACTAAATCTTCATGGCCTCTTTCAATTTTATATCGATAGAACAAACACGTCAGCCCAAAGTGATGTATCGACACCTGTCGAGTCACATCACTAGCGCTTTTCGTACGCATACCGTAAATGCGAACTGGCCATCTGTTTATAATAAAACCAAGGCTAACAACGCCAGGGATGAATTTTTATCAAATATTATCTCGTCTTTATAATGCCGCTTTCCCTTGCAAAAACGTCAAGGTAAAAAAGAAAAGATAGAACTCATGAAAGCAAAGAATAACCTCTAGAGCATTCTTGCGTACAAGGGAACTATCTAGACTTGCGGCCTTTAAGAAATATAGAAACAAATTAACTGCGTACTTAAGGAAAGCAAAAGTATTTTATTGCAATAATTTTTTTATATACCTAAAAGGCGCCCTGATAAACTATGAAAAATAATAAATCAGCTTCTAAAGCGGCAAAATATAAAATGTGGCATAACGGAGGTAACAATACAAGACAATCAACTTTCAGGGGCCTCACCAACAAAATACTTCAAAGGGATACTTCGACGAAATTTGAAATATTCCCGTCGTGTTCAAAAATTGGTTGAATATGATCTACAATATCCGTAAAAGACAATCGCACGTTTGTTTTTTGAGCCTGGTGGCTGTATTTTTCGTTACAAACGGCCCACTCTGGCAAGCGCTCGAAGAAGGCCCAGCGGAGACCGCGTGACATCCAACGCAATCGTGACGTAGGTCGTCTCAGGACGAGCAAAGCTATGGCGAGGCTGACGTCGAGAGGATGGCCTAGTCGTTCCAGCCACCGAAGCGGCTGCTTTTGTACGAATTTTGAGTGACGGGTTTTTCTTTTATATCTTGTAGGGGGACAATAGCGACTTCTGTGACACACAAAAGGCATTCTCGGGAGGAGGGGAGTTCCTCCTTCTCCTCTTCTTTCGTCCTAGCCGGAAGCGAGACAACCTCCGTCACTAGCTGTCAAGGTTCTTAGACCAGCATTACAAACGAGGCGTTAGCGACATCCACCAGGTGCTCTTTGCTAATCGTTTAATTCGTACTCGAAGTACACGGTACTCGAAGGATTCTGCAACATGGTAGTCATACCAAATTTGTGCGCTGTATAAACCATTCCATTTAGCGCTCTCTGGGCGGCACCATTTTGTTCGACCGCAGCGCCCTCTCCACACATCTGGGAAGTTCAGCGGGTTCGGCGGGGCAAAACGAGAGTGGGGGCACGCGCCCGACTCCGCTAGCAGACGACAAACCGGGAGGTTGCCGTTCTCCATCTTTGGGCTGTATCGGCGGGCTCTACCAAACATCGAACTCTCGCTCGTGGCTGCCGTTGTGAAGTGGTTCGCGTTCTTAGAATAGTTCTGGCTACTCCAAAATCAGCCTAGAGCTCTCTGTTCTAATTTGCTAAATGATCAACTAGCATATCTTTTTTCCGTTACTTAAATAGCAGTTGAGTCAGCCGGCAGTACTACCCTCAACTACTGCTTGTATTGCGGTAGGAGAACACGTTTTATTTATTATTTCAGACTTCCACTCATGGTCGCTAAAGGCCTACACCAGTACGAACTTTTGTATAGTAAAAAAGGTACAGCAACCGGATTTACTTTTCGCCAAAGAGACCGGCCAATCTGACACAGTTTTCCCTATTTTTTTCTTTTATTTGCACGCAGGTAACAGCGCAATTGGACGCTGTGAGTCTTTTTATCTAGCATAATATTACACGGCAACTGGCATACCAAAATCTGCGCATCTGCGCTTGAAAGTTCCAAAATGACGCGATTTTAAACAGAGTTTGCACGCCAGCCGGATGCTAGCTACTGCCCACTCGGCGGAGCAGACGACATCAGGGCGAGAGGGGGAGGGCATTTTTTTTTTCTTTTTACCCCCCTGCTATGACCCTAATGGAACGGGGCGGGTGGGCGGACCATTGGACCCTCCCCGAAATAAAATCCTGGCTACACCACTGGTTAAGACTAAGGGAATGGTCCAACCGCAACAGTCTAAAAGTGAAAGCCAAAACGTCTAAATTTATTTTATTTATAAGTACGCGAAAACAGTACGAGGTTATTTGGTACTTGGTGGTACACAGGCTGAAATAGTGAACAAACGCAAGATCCTCGGTGTTACATATTCTTCAAATATGAATTTGACAGATCATATAGTCTTTATCTGAGTAGCCGCAGGTGCATTAGCACAAACTCGTTATACCCTTCCCGGTAATGCTAAACTTCAAATATACCATATGCCTTGTTTACTTCAGATATATATTAGTGTACGCTGAAGCCTCTCTATCCTGGTAAAAGGGGGGGGGGGGGGGGATCGGTGGCCGAGTGGGCTAGCGCACACCAGCTCAGAGCACGTGGAGCGAAAGCTCGTGCTGCAGAACCCAGGGATCATCGGCTCAACCCCCACCCCTGCCCGTTTCGATCTGGATGAGCATCGTACCGGCGTGCTGTCGTTCGTGTATCACTACTGCGTGGTGCACGTTAAAGACCCCAGGATAGCGGTTCTACTGCACTGGCTAAATTTCTTATCTACAGCTGAGAGACGAGTCGCCCATTGAGGCAGAACAGGTTCTAGGCTGTATAGACATACACACAAGCCAATCCTGGTAAAAAGTGTCACCATTTATTGTTGGGGAACGCTCGAGACACTGGAACAAGACCGGAAGACTGATGAAACTGCAAGTTGAAGAAATAAGTTGGAACAATATGGACGAAAAAACATTCTCGAGTGCATGGTCTTATGAAAACCTTGAATGAAAACCTTCTAGAAAAACTAAACAAAGTCGCTGACAAGATAGAAGTTCCACGGCTGACAAAAGAAAACGTAGAGGCGGTCCACCGCGTTCCAACTAAAGCAAAGAAAGCGCCCATGGTGATTGTGCGTTTTGTATTATCAAAATGAGCGAAACGCATGGCTTCAAAACAATCAGCAGTTGAGGTCTGAAACTGGTAATGATAACGTGTATCTCTCAGAGAATATGACGGCATGAAACAGACAGTTATTTTACGACGTCAGAATGAAGGCCAAACTCCTCGGCTATAAGTTTGCTTGGCATAAAGAAAGGTGCTCGTACGTGAGGAAGCAAGAAGGCGAACCGACAATTCGAATTGAACACGTGGGCGATCTGGAGAAGATTAAGTAAGAACTACTTATGACACATTTTTTTATTTTTTTATTTGAAATGGCAACCCTAAAGCACACTTGCCTCGCGGCAGACAGGCAATATGAGTACGACTGTCGCAACAGCTTTATTTTTAATTAATACTTTCATGATGAAGAACATTTTGAAACAATTTATTTGCAATTTGTTATCCGAGGGTAGACACTGACACTATATACGTATGTTCTTTTGATTTTTAATGGCAAATGAAGGCCTTGTGCTACCGCAAAACTTGAAAAATAATTTTGGTGCGGACTATATATCATGTATGACGTGATTTCATTTAAATGATAGGTCGGCAAAAAACGAAGCTGTCGAACTCGAGTTGGTTTTTGACGAATTTGGTTTTAATTTTGAAATAATAATGCTTACTGAAACATGGTACACCAAAGAGACTGATATACTAAGACTGCCTTCGTACCGTTCTTTTTGTATATAAATCGTACTGACAAACGCGGTGGAGGTTTAGCGATACTGACAAAGTATGTTCTTCGTGAATTAGAAAGTGATTACAGTGGTATCACTCCGGATTATGAAATGCTGTGTATACGTAATAATAAGCATATTTTTGCAGCGGTTTACAAACCACCAAATGGCAACGTTGAGTCGTTTTTTGAATTTTTAGAATCTTTTTTTGTTTTTGTTAATAAAGAAAAGTGCATTGGAATATGTGGTGGGGTCTTTAACATTGATATGCGGGCTGATACCGCTGTTAAAAGGACTTGGGAATCGCTAATCAGTGCAAATGGCTATGCAAATGTTATCAATAGACCTACACGTGTTACTCTTTTATCGGAAACGCTAATAGATTTGTTCATTTCGAATAGCTCAGTTGAATATATAAAGGCCGGTGTCATTGGTTGTGATCTGAGTGACCACCTCCCTATATTTATTTCTCTTAAAAACGTCCCGAAAAAGGTCTGCAAAACGAAGCGGGCACTGATTAAAAAAAATAACTTGAGATCGACTAGACCTTTTCGAGACCGCTGTCTCAAAGACAAATTGGAATAGTATACTTTGCGGACTTAGTGCCCATAGTGCTTACAACACTTTATTGAATTACTTCTAACTTTGTATAAGACACACTTACCTTTCACATTAAAAAAAAAACAAATAATCTCATAAGAAAACCTTGTATAACTTGAGCTACTTTGTAAAATTAACACAAAAACCTCTTATATAGTAAATTCGCAAAGTCAAGAAACCAGAATGATCTATCAATATTCAAAAACTATCGCAACAACTTAACGAAAAAACTGCGGCGTGTGAGACAGTGTTATTATTTCGATATGTTCAAAGCCGCACAGGGTCGTGCAGAAGTCATGTGGAAGCAACTCTCTTTATCATCGTGATCGCCCATTCAGTTTTATTGAAACAATTATGCATAACGGCACTGAACTTACTGGTTGCTCATTGGCAAATGCTTTCAACGAACATTTTGTAAATGTTGCGAGTACGTCCGCAACATATAATGCTGCTATTTTTAGCAATAAAAGAAACAGTGACACGATATTTTTAGACCCTGTGTTAGAACCAGAAGTGGTGAGTGTATTTTTTCAGCTTAAAAATAGTCGAAGCTGTGACGTAGATGATATTCAAATAAGGCCTGTAAAGCACGTGATTCATTTGTTAGCACCTGTGATAACTCACATATTTAGTATTTCTCTAGCCACAGGAGTATTTCCTAAGCGAATGCAGATTGCTAAGGTCTCAGTATTACATAAAAAAGGAAGCGTAAATGAAATGGGAAATTACAGACCCATCTCAATATTGCCAGTGTTTTCCAGGGCACTCGAAAAAGTCATTCACAACAGATTAACGAACTTTTCTAATAACTATGACTTGATAACAGCGTCGCAGTACGGTTCTAAAAAGCACAAATCAACGGAATCTGAACTACTCGTTCAAAAAGAATTCATTTTGCTAAGCTTTGAAAACAAAATTATTGCCCTTGGTGGATTCATAGACTTTACTAAAGCTTTCGGTGTCTCAATCATCAAATTATGCTTTCTAAATTAGATAATTATGGAATGCGAGGGCACGCTTTAGAGTTAAAACGGTCGTATCTGTGGCATCGGATGCAATATGTCAGTATTAATGAAAACTCCTCCACCATAAAACCTACTGGGTGATTTCAGATAAGATCGACCAAAGGATGGCTAGTCGACATTTTCAAATCAACTGATGTTTTTATATGTTATTGTCTAGTGTCTGGTATGAACGAATCTAAACTTAGTTTTGACTAGAAAAAATACTTAGGGACAGGAAAAATCGTAAGGCAGGAGGTGGTGGACAGTTGCATTAACGCGCACTGATGGAGGGGGCCCGTTTGAGAGTGAATAACTAAAGCGATAACATTAGGAGAACTCTAATACGTTTTAGGCGTAAACTATGGGTATAGCTTGCTTGTAATATAAAGTAATCATATTTATTTAGAATTTATTTATTTTTCTAAAAATTGACAAACATGCCTGCTCGAACGACAAATGGCAAACTTTGGAGGTCTGTATCTCATGAAATAATTTAATCATTATGATATAATTTGCAGATATTATTCTACTAATATATAGCTAATATTTAAAAAATAACTAAGGTATCTGTGGGATACAATAGTTAGGATATATTTAGTCAAACATGGAAAAAAAATCAAACAAAGAAAAATTCCGATGCGAATAAAAAAAAAACACCACCCTCGATTTTTTTTCAATTTAGGTAACCTGTTATACTCTATTTCGGCATTCATTTCCATTAAAAACATGTTGCATCATTTTATTGAGAAAGAAGATACAACTCCCCAAAGTAGGGTCCTTTTTCAAAGCCTACACTTAGCAGTGTTTTATACAAGAACTGACTCTGAGTTCCAGTTTCATGAAACCAACACACATCTTTTATATATTTTTATTCAGATGAGGCCAATGATAACTAAAGAAATCGTTCACACACTTAAATTAAGGAGAAACTACTGCGTACAAAGAGGTATCATATTACGGACTAGTGATCCGAGAAAAGATCATGCAGCCATCGGCCACTAGGAACTTTGTTTACTTTATTCTCCTGCGACACTATATGCTATTCCCTCTTCCGCTCGACCTTCATCTCTCTCTCTCTCTCTCTCTCATATATATCCCTGATATATATCCAGAACAAAAACATGTTCAAGCATTTCCTTTCTGCGTGGTAGTGTTCTGTGGCTAGCAAAAATCATTTCCTCGCTAAGCTCACGATTATGGCAAAATAGTTGCCGGAAACCGCAGACAACACTCGTCGCTAGTTCTGGCAAAACGGCCGATACAATCTTTTTTTCGCATTTCCCCGCTCGCTGTCAAGGACAAGGGGGTTCGCTTCAACCAGCAAAACATGGCCGCCGACGCCTGTTTACTGAGCAGTCATGCCTGTCGCCATCTCACTCGCTGGCGTCACGGGCGATAATATCAGGCACAAAGGGGCACACCAACCGGCAGCATTATCCCCAAATACTCGAGCCTCGCGTAAATTCAGGAAGAAGAAGCCACCTGGGCGTAAGACGTGTCTTTTCGATCGTCAGAGAACCAGCCGAACCAGTGCCACAGACCATGTCTTCGATCGACAGGGGGTTCTCACGCTGCCCAGTTACAAGCTGGACCGCAAGCTGGGAGACTCCAAGGCCCGCTTTCGTAAAGACCGCCGCCTGGCCAACACCGGCGCCAACCCCTGCGGGGGTGCTGGACTCCCTGCGCCGCCGGTAATTCGGCCGGCTCGTATGCAAGTATGGCACGCGAAGAACCCTCTCCAGGCGCTTGAGACCGGCCTGCCAGAAGTAAGCAGCCCATGGCAGTACCGCGAAGACCATCACCGCGAAGATTGCTGCTAGGCCTAACACACCATATCATAATCACCATCACTTTCATCTGTACATTACATCATCACATAATCACCATCACTAGACACGGCACCGCGGGCCTCCTTGGTACGGGCTTTTGCCTTTCTGCGGTGCCGCGCTCTCCTGAGCAAATAAAACATTAAACATTAAATACATAGAGTGTAAACGCTGTCGCCATGTTATCGTAGTAAGACCGCCCCCCCCCCCCCTCCCCCAACGGGGGACTGCAGTACGCGACGGCGTACTAACACAACGGCGACGATATCGACATCGCGGGCTCCGAATTTTCCCATAGTTCTACTCCACGGGCATTTCTCGAAACGCTTGATATTGTGTACGTCCGCCTGGAAGGATTTCAGGCGCGTAGTTAAGATAAGGCGGTTCTCCGCGGCAAAAGAAAGCAATTTCACAAAAGCTTAAAAGCGGCGGCGACGCGTGTGCGGTGAACGCTTGTAGTTTTGGTGTAGACAGTGTGTGTGTGTTCTCGTTGTTGACACCAGCCGCCGATAAGGCACTGCAGGCGGTAGCTCAGTACAGCAAGGGCTAATCCGAGTGACCATCAACGTAACCCCACCGCCAACCCCTCGCGAACCCAACGCCGACATGGCTCAGGCTGTGTCATGAACCACGTGGTAGAAGCTCGGGTGCTTTCATATCAGCGCGTGGAGGGACGACAGTGCGATTCCGGAAAGTCTTTTTCGAAGGCCGCTGACCACAATTTTTTGTCTGGAGACTTTCCCTCTTTCTTCCTTTGACGTGGATCAAGCTTTGCCGAAAGCCTCAGTTGTGACCTCTCTTTTCAAATGTACGTTTGCAGTGAGTGAGCTCCTCAGCCTCGGACTTGTCACTTGTGCACCCAGTAGTTCTTTCACTTGGCAATTATATGCCATCAGTTGGGGTTTAATTTCTATTATTTATGTATACATTATGAAGACGTCCTGGAGCTCCGAACGAGTGGTTTGTGCAGATTACTTTTGCAAACACAAAAAGACTATACCAAAGCAGCGGAATTTTCGAAGTGTTGGCGAGTTGGACCTAAACTCGTTGAAGCAAATTCTTCCGCCTGACTGTTCCACCAAAGTGAGTGCGACGGACTACCTGTGCTACCATTGCTTCATGCACATCACTAAGGAGATCTCGATGCGAAGCTCAGAGCAGTGCCCTGACATATTTGTGCCAGCTGAAGAAGCAATTGAAGATCTAAATCGCAGCATACTACTTACAGATGTGTCGCCGCTGAGACAACCAAGCGTCGTAAGAAGTCGGGACAGGCCTGCCTATGTCGAGAGAAAGCAGACAGAACTGGAGCAGTTTGCTGTCAAGAATATACGCTCAAGGCTACGTATTGCGTACGACAGGGACGCACCATCGGGGTCGTCCGAACCAACATGCTCCACATGCACTGAGTGGGTGGACAACTTTCGGCAGGCCTTTGAAACCGCCACCTCTCTCCGGGAACGTTGTCAACTGCTTACACTCCTGCCGTCAACACTGACGAAGAATGAGGTTCAAAAGATGATTCCACAGGCCTCAATGTACCTCATCAGTAAATCCCGAAAACTCAAGGAAAAGCATGGCGTGTGGTATGAGCCGGATCCTTACGCGAGGTGCAAGGTGAGCCCTGAGAACCTGTCTGCTGCCCTAGAGTACTTCACGAAAGACGAGCTACAATGTTCGCGCCAAAGTTCCAACCAGAAGGACGTCATCTCTGTCATGCTCAACGGAGAGAAAACGTTCGTGCCAAAGCGCTTCATGACACGCTCAATACGAGAGGCCTTCCGTATATACAAAGACAAGCATCCCGATTCCGGCGTTGCGCTAACGAAATTTTATTCGTTGCGCCCTAGATGGGTCCAATGTATTCCACACCAGGAAGTGTGCGTTTGTGTGCGCTGCGCCAATTATTATCTTTGTATTGCCGCTCTAGAGAACGTTACAGGCTCAACATTCAACACTGGTGAAATGAACTCGGCATTTCTGTGCGACCCAGCAACAGAACTGTGCCTTCAAGGAGACTGTGATCACTGCCCAAAAGGCCAGTTTCTTACACTCCAGGAACTTGACATCCCGGAGGATGAAGAGATTGTGCTTGCAACATGGGAGTCCGGCGACCTTGTGAAAAAAACTTTGGAACCTGAGACTTTCCTAAAAGTCATCCAAGTGACGGTTGGAAGTTGGGTACTTCACAACCATATCCGGCAAACGCAAGGTAAAGCGTTCTACGATGAAAAACAGTGCATGCAACGCGGGAGCATTGTCTTTCATTTTGACTTTGCTGAAAACTGGACCATCGTGCTTCCTGACGAAGTGCAAGCATATCACTGGGAAAAAAAAAACAAGTTTCGATATTTACATGTGTAGTGACGACAAGAAAATCTACAAACAGCTTTGCCATCATCAGTGAGGACCTGTGTCACGACGCCGCTCACGCTTGCTTGGCTCTAGAAAAAGTGAAGGAATGGGTTGAAGACAACGTTGCGGTATACTCGTACGTGACGTACGTAAGTGACGGCGCCGCCAGTCATTTCAAGAATCGCTACCAGCTTCACCAATTTGCAAAGGACGATTGCCCACAAGCCCAGTGGTTATTTTCTGCATCTGGACATGGGAAAAATGCATGTGACGGAGTTGGCGGACTCGTGAAGCACCAGGCCACGCTGAACAACCTGAGAGAACGTTCAGTAAGCGCAATTCAGACGGCCAGGACAATGGTGAGCGTTCTATCAAAGAAACTGAAAGGCGTGCATCTTGTATATCTGGACGAAAATGAGGTTGTTCGGTATCGTGAACAAAAAAAAGAAGAGTGGCTGACGGTGCGCGCCTTTCCTGGCATTCAGTCTTGGCACGCGTGGCGGCTCTGCAAGTCATCAACAGAAGGGACCTGTGACGTATATGTAGCACGGACAGTCGGATCTGCTTGGAAGCAACTTTATTAAATGGGTACAGCGAGGAAAACCTTAGCGTAAAGTGCCGAATTCGATTTCCCAGGGACTGCTCATTTTGAATCCAGGGACATCTTATTTATCACATTTTTCTTCACGGGGTATTTAACCTACTGTTTTTGTTGGTGGTTACTAATAATTTTTATCTGATCACTATAAAAAAAATCCCAAAATGTTATCCTCGAGCAGGATAAAATATATTGGCTTGCCACGATTCATTCATACACCGAGAGCATCGAAGTTGCTCCAGTTAGGCACTATGGCATCCGTCACCTGAAATTGTTTGTAATCGTAAATACACAGCCAACCTAAATATCTTACTATTATATCTTTGTTTTTGTGTGTGGAAGTAAAGTTATTTATTTTACTCTAGATGTAAAATATACCGGAAGGTACAACTTCACACTGCGTCATCTTTTCTCAAATCATTAGTCTCTAATATGATACCACTTTGTACGCTTATGTAAAATGCTGTATATAGTTTCTCTTCCCTTTTACTGTGTGACCGATCGCTCTTTTTATCAATGACCTCATCTGAATAAATGTATATAAAAGATTTGTGCAAGTTTCATGAAACTGGAACTCAGAGTCACTTCTTGTATAGGACACTGCTAAGTGTAGGCTTTGAAAAGGGACCCTACTTTGGAAAGTTGTTTCTTCTTTCACAGTGCAATGATGCAACATGTTTTTAATAGAAATGAATGCCGAAATAGAGTATAACAGGGTACCCAAATTTTAAAAAAATCGAAGGTGGTGTTTTTTTTTTATTCGCATTGGAATTTTTCTTTGTTTGATTTTTTTCCCAAGTTTGCCTAAATATATTGTAACTATTGTGTCACTCAGATACCTTATTTATTTTTTCAATAATAGCCATATATTAGTAAAATAATGTCTGCAAGTTATGTAATAATGATTAAATTATTTCATGAGATACAGATTTCCAAAGTTTGCCATTTGTCGTTCGAGCAGGCATGTTTGGCAATTTTTAGAAAACTAAATAAAGTTTTAATAAATATTATTACTTTATATTACAAGCAAGTTGTACCCATAGTTTGTTTGTAAAAAGTTTTAAAATTCTCCTAATTTTATTGTTTTAATTATTCACTTTCAAACTTGCCCCCTCCATCAGTGCGCGTTATTGCAACTGTCCACCTCTCCCTGCCTTACGATTTTTCTTGTCTCCAAATTTTTTTTCTGGTCAAAACTAAGTGTGGATTCGTTTATACCAGACACTAGACAATGTCATATAAAAACATCAGTTGATTTAAAAATGTCGACCAGCCACCCTTTGGTCGATCTTATCTGAAATCACCCTACTCTTTCTGGCATACCTAAGGGTAGTATTTGGGGTCCTTTTCTTTTGAATATATATGTTAATGATATCACCAATATTAATACAAATGCAAAATTTTTCAACTACGCTGACGACACAAGTATGCTCTTTACTTCAAATAATGCTGATACCTTAATTGATGTGGCAAACCTGACTCTGTCTAGTTTAGAAACATGGAGTGAGAACAACGCGTTGCAAATAAATGTGAAAAAAAAAAACGGAAGCCGTGCTCTTTCGCCCTAAAAATAACCTTGTAAACATCACAAAAGACCTAAATTTAAATTCTAGCAAAATTGAAATGGTAAACTCCTTTAAGCTCTTAGGTGTTACCTTCTCTGAGAATATGTCCTGGGAAAATCATATAAACTACATTATTCCAAAGCTATCCCGGGCTTTGAGCATGTTAAATTGTTATCGTTATATTTTGCCAGAAAAAGTAAAATTATTATTATATAATTCTATATTCCACTCCCACTTAAATTACTGCCACTTAGTTTAGGGTACAACGACTTTTACTAATCTAGAAAAGCTGCATGTGTTGAAAAAGAAAGCACTTAGAGCTATGGGAGATGTCCCGTCTGACTTTCATATAACCAGCTTATTAAAAAAATGTCATGTTATAAATGTCCACACATTATATGATTACAAACTTACCACCAGCCTAAAAATGGAGCAAATTAGAAATACGAACTTTTTTTTATAAATCTTGCACAAATCTCGAAACACATTCATAGTTACCCTACCCGCGGAGCTTAATGTTGGGAGGAGGTCACACCGAGAACAAACTATGGCACACAAACGCTGAAATACGCTGTACCTATATTATTTAATCTGTTTTGAGCTAAAGGTATTGATTGGGACAAGTTATCGTTGAGTGAAGTGAGGTCACCCTTTTTTCACTGGTGATTAATATAGTTGCTTTCTTTACTCCGTGTTTTGTTCTTAATACTATGAGCTTGTTTTTGTTTGCCCGTCATGCCCTATATGACAGCATTGTGATAATCTAAGGTACTGTGCTTAACATGTTGTGATAGCGACCATTTTCTGTACATTTGTGTTTCTCGTTTGATTGATATATTATTTCCCCCCTCTGTCACTGCTGCTGTAGGCGGTCAGGAACTCGTCAAGCTGTACCGCACAGCTTTTTTTCCTGATCGCCACCATCATCTTATGGTGGAAATAAACACTATTATTATTATTATGTCCTTCTCTAGCAGTGCGTAGAGATTTTTTGCAATTGTTGCCCGATTTGCCGAAAATCGGTCGTAAAGTGCCAGAAGTCCGAGAAACGACTGTAGCGATGTTCGACAGGTCGGCTCCGGCATCTCGTCTATAGCTTTGAGTTTTTCCTCAGTCGGGTGTATCCCGGCAGCATCGATGCCGTGTCCGAGGTATTGTGCTTGCTCCACTCCGAAGCGGCACTTAGATATTTTTAGTCGTTGACCAGCTTGAGAGAGTCTCGTCAAGTGGTTTAAGGAAAGGTTCCAGCTTCCTGCAAACAAACAGATGCATTACTGTAAGGTCTGAGTCACATATTTCGCAGGTAGGAGGTTCATTGCCCATTAAGAGATGCGAGTGTGTTAAGCGTGTATGTCCAATGCGCAGTCGTGTTAACAATACACTGTCATGACGCGAGAGGTGACGATGGTCCTGAAATTTATCTGTAGTAGGGTGAAGGGTATGAAGCTTGTTACCTTCACATTTCTTCCAATGCCGCAACCATTTTGTCGCGACACTCTTGGACATCTCACGGCGAATGTCACTTAAGGGCAAATGCATCTGTGTTATGTCTTCGAACGGACCTTGTCGGGCAGTTTTGTCGGCAAGCTCATTTCCAGTGATGCCACTATGCCCTGGAACCCAGAGGAACCGAACGTGTCCGCCTACTGACTGGATTTCTCGTAACAGCGTATGAATATCGACAATAAACGGGTGTTTCTTAGGTTCTATAGCACAGATGGACATAAGTGCACTTAAAGAGTCTGAGCAGATCAGTGATTTCTTGATCCGGGACTTTCTGATGTGCTTAAGCGAAGCAATAATCGCATATAATTCAGATGTGAAGACAGATGCTATTGGAGACAACTGGAAAGCATTTCTGGTGGTCCCAGAAACAAAGGCCGCTCCAACAGCATCGCCCATTTTAGAACCATCAGTTGAAAATGCCCGGTAGTCCTTGAACTCTTTAAGAATTTCTAAAAAACACTGTTGGTACACCAGAGGCGCAGTACATGCCTTTTGGAACTTAGTTAACCGCAGATCACAGGAAATGCTTGGGTCATACCAAGGGGGGAGTGGTGGACGAAAAGTTGAAACCTTGCTTACTGAAAACCTAGTGTCTGACAAAATTTGCTGCACACGAATTCCAAATGGTTGGGCGACTGATGGGCGTCGAGCAAACAGCTCAGTGAAAGATGGGGCTAGGACATGAGTGTAGGCTGGATTGTCCTTGTACATTGAAATTCTACCTGCATAAAATAGATTTAGCAATTCTCTGCTAAGACATAGGGGCTGTTCATGGGCTGTTATGTATAGGCTCTCCACTGGTGATGTTCGAAAAGCTCCCGTGCACAAACGAATTGCCTGGTGATGAACAGGATCAAGCTGTCGAATTGTGCTTTGTCTAGCCGATCCATAAACAAAGCTACCATAATCCAGTTTTGAACGCACTGCAGCCCGGTAAATATGCAGAAGAGACTCCACGTGTCCTCCCCAAGATGTGTGTGCAAGCACCAGGGTGTCGAACCGGAACCGAACCGAAAACCGGAACCGAACCGTTATTTTTAGCCGAACCGGAACTGAACCGAACCGAAATCTTTGCCGCCATCTTGGAACTGAACCGGAACTGAACCGAAAAAAAATATAACGGTAACCGGTTCAAAACGGTTCACGGAATTTTTTTTTGTTAGTATCACAAAACAAATATTCGAGAATAAGAAATTGGCAGCTGCATTTTTATATATATATTGATCAAATCGTCATATTAAGAACTGCTACCTGTGAGAAATTATGGGTTCTCGTAGCGCTTTTGTTTTGGAAGTAGGATTAATCATGTGTCACGTGGTCACTTGACGTGCCTAGTGTCATGTACAATGATTGGAACGCGTCTCCGACTGGTGTGTTTACCGCGCCAAAAAAAGTGGTCCCTCAATGTCCGCTTGATGACATCATAGAAGTGTAGTGCAGTCGCCGGTCGCGATCTTGGCGGTGTCCCAGCAGCGGTGGTTGATGTGGCAGACGCCTATTCTGCTGCAGGTCGCTCTCCAGTGCGGCAGTTCACGGTAGCTTCGGCAGCCAGAAGTTGGGACGCCATGACGACCACGACACTCGCGTTCGCTTGTGCTTTTCGCCAGCATTCCTACGACGAGCCGCCAGAATCGCGTCATTCGACAGCAGAATACTCAAGCTTTTATGACGTCATTTGGTAACACTTTGGGACTACTGTTAAGAGAGATGGGACTCTAAACACACCAGTCAAAAGCGCGCTCAAGGCACCCTAGTGTCAAGACATGCTGTCAAGTAATGTCACGTCACTTGGCCCAGTGACTTCATGTGACTCACTTCGTCAAATTGATTTAAATTTAGAACGTCACGAGATTTATTGGCGTTGTTGACATCGTGACGTCACATGACATCACGACTTCGCACCGCAAGTCATGTTGCACCCTAGCGTACTCGCTTGTCATGAGCCGGAGTCGAGTGCTCGGGTTTATGACAGACAGCATCACCAAACTCTCGCGTAATGGGTCGTGGTCAATTAAAGATGAGAATAGTAGAACCTTGACAATGTCTGAAGCTCACCCCTTACTCTTATTAGCGTCCGTTCACGCGACCGCTTGTTCGAATTGCGAGGTGAGGGGGGGGGGGGGGGGGGGGAGTATCGTTTCTTTCCTTCATTTTTTCTGCGTCTCATCGGTATTACTATTTTTTCAAGTTATCAAAGTCAGGGATTAGCTCTTTACGGTATTTACTGAAAATACAAAAATTGTTGCACGACCTATTTTACGCCTATACATCATTGAGACACCCAAACATGTTTTCGTTGTTCCTCAACTGCCTCAGATAGTTGTCCCCGTGAAGCATTTACGAAATTTATTATTAATTAATCCTATGTTATATAGAATTACAACTGTGTACGAGAGGGATATCGGAAAAGAAAGATTCTAGTGGCCTCGGAGGGACATTTTCCCCAAGCTTCGACCATCTCCGTAGTTTGTTTATTTTTGGGTGCAAAATAAAAGCGATGGAAAATTATCCTAATAAGCCGAATTAACACCCACAAACGGAGTAGGGAGTCCCTCAGTAAGAAAAAGTAGTCTCTAAAGGAGCAACAAAAAAAGTAAGAAAAAAAAAAGATGGGGCCGGGGGGGGGGGGGGGGGGGGTCGTACTTTTAAGAACGTACTGTGTTGTAACGGTTTCTCTGCTCCGCATTTTCGGCATAGACAAGAAAGCGTGGCCCCGGAAAGAAGCATCTTTGCAAAAGATACTCTAACCAGAAAGCGCGATTTCGTGGTGCCAGGTTCTCGCGCCGTTCATCACGACGCTGCTCCAAGCAAGAATAATTTGTGTCTCTCAAATACATGGCTTGCACTCAAAGTAAACCTTCTGCAGCGTGCATTTTGCATTACCTGTTTTTATTTTCTGACTAAGAGCAATTGCAATAGAGCCTTCCGGAAAATCCCAAAAGATTCCGCTGCAGTGAGAATTGTGGGGCTGTTCCGATATACGCTCGTGCCGGCTCGAACGATTCGTATATTTTAGTAGCGACGCGGTTCATTCTCTTATAATTAGGAGCTTAGAACGCCCAAAAAATATTGCGAACACAAAAAGAGCTCATCGCATTCTCCGTTTTGCTTTCCTTCTGCCTTCTCTGTGTTATTAAACCACAGAACATTAAACCAACGTCAACTTCGTCCCTACCTCCTGATTAATCTCACGTGCCGTACATCGGAACGTCACAATGCGCCAAGCATACAATGGAGGCGCCACATATTTCCGGAAAGGTCTATTACCACCAGCATAGTGCGATGACGTCACGTGCAAACCATGTTAAACAGTTCAGTTTCCTTATGAAATGCGATGTTCGCAACACTAGCAAAAGCAGATAATCGAATTGTATATTTGTGCAGTATAGATAGCAGTCTCGCGATGATATATAGCAGGCAAACAAAATGTTAGAGCGCATGACTGAAAGCACAAAGTTGTAAAGTGAGTGCCAAAAACAAGTGCACGTCAAGGCCGAATGTAACATTAACCTCCCGAGGCGGTATTTCCCGAAGTTTCAAGTTTATGCAAACTGATGGCCAAATGTAATTTAAGTTAGTGATATAAGAATCTTCGTCTGTCCTTTGGGCTATTTATGTGTAATGGGTATATCATTACGTCTCTACAATTGTTTTTGCGTTAATCCGTCGCGCATCATATTATTTTTAAGATTACCATTTATTTTCGTTCTCTTTCTTCCCATTTCGCGTATTTCACTTCAGAACTATTATATTAGCACAAAGTCCTCTTATGCATATCCGGCGATCCGATGTTTCACACTTCCAAACGGCGAAATAAAAATAAAAAATGTTGCCACAGCCCTCAACCGCAGGTGTATTCGAGTATTGTCCTTCCGTGTCGGTCTCAAGCAGTTATGTGACATGGTAAAAGAGTACCGCATAAAAGACGGGACAGAGAAGAAGTAAAACACAGGACCAGCGCTAACTTGCAACTAAAAGATTTATTTCGTCTTCTATGCGCTACTCTTTGATTACGTCTGTCAACAACTAACGAGCCCGTCAATTCATTATGTTCGGTTATGTGAACTTAATACAGTCACATTTATTGATGATAATAAAACTATATTTAATTACTGACTGAAGGTTTCACAACATAAATGAAAGGTCGATCACCTTGAAAATATATATCATTAGTAAATTCACCCGCAAATTATCTGAAAGATGCTCTGCAAATCTCTTTTGCATTTTTATCCTCGATAGACCCGAAGCGATTTGCAATAGCGTTACTGTGTTCCTCACACCATATCTAACTTGCCAAACATATAGAAATCTGTTATTTCCTCCTTTATGTCATGAACAGCAATTTTATGCGTCTTTGGGCAAGACAAAAACAAAGTCAACAGGGAAGCGTGACGTAACTATGACGATTACGCACGCAGAACGTCAGGGCTGTCATGTCGAGTAGAGCATAAAATACTATTTTGTTGAAGGAACCACCATGAGTTTTCTCTCCAGCTTATGTTTGCTCGAACTAACATTTTCAAGTTGTCATTTTTTCCACGCACTATATCTAATTTGAACCCACTGCCCTATAATGTTTTTATCTCCCTGACTTCAATAAAGCACTAAATCATACAAGCTTGGAAACAGCGCAAAAAAAAAACACACGCACACAAAAAAACAAGGGACAAGAACGAGAGGTGACCGAACACAACGCTGACTGGCAACTGAAGTTTATATTTATATTTTCTGTCACATTTTTTAATTCGAGCGTTGATTGCATATTATCACAGTCTTTGCTATTCTCCTTACTGCTAGTTATGTAAAATGACGATTGACATTTTCAAATGTGCCTTTTATATATATATATATATATATATATATATATATATATATATATATACATCTTTTAGATCGGTACGTTCATCTTTTATTCCGACAGTCATTGCTATTCTTTTTACTGTTCGTTATGTAAAACGATAGTTGAAATATTGAAATGTGTCCTTTTTTATTAATTACATCTTTTGGAAATGTACCCCACACCTGCAAGGTCCTAATCAAGGCCTGCAGTATGTAATAAATAAATAAATAAATACAATATCAATTAGCAAGTGCGATTCTTATTTTCAAATGGAATTCACCTGGCATCTACTCAAGAACAAACCTCAAAACCCCGGCTATGCCACTTTATACTGCATAAGAAAAATGTACACTTGAGTACGCGCTATTTTAGGCCAGATTCGACCTGAGTGCGAAGCTGCGTATAAATGATAGTGCACCATTTCGGATCCCTTTTATAGGCATGATTCTTCGCCTGCATCACGACGCTGAGTGTAAAGGGTGTTAGTTAGGAAAACGAGTGTTGTGATTGTCACCGTTTTTATAAAAGGTATGTCACTGATTCAGAGTGACTACAAATGCATGCGTTTGTCATAAATATTTCAACTGCTTTTAGCTCAGTCGCGTCGTCATCATATACAGGGTGCGGCCAACGAACTAACACATTTGGCACGCCTTGCGAAATTCGAATTCAAAACGGACATACTTCAAATTGGGCATACGAACCTAATCTCGCGAAGTGTTGATTTTTTTTTTTTTTTTTTTTTTTTTTTTTAGAGCTAAGGTTATAGTAAAGTATTATAAATAGAGCAAAAATGGCGATCGTGCATTTCCTATGCCCTGTACCGGATGTTCATCGTCTTCGCACTGGTTTGTGAGATTGCTCCCAAGTAGACATTGTTTATATATTTCGTTAAAAGTATTAATTATCGCGATTATCTTGCTCATCGCCAGCTTCTGCTATTGAGTTTCGGCGTTGTTAGGTTCAGCAAGCGACCTGGGAGTGACCTCAGAAACAAGTGTGCAGACGACAAACAGGCTGGTATGGGACACAGGAAATGCACGGTCTCCGATTTTGCTTTATTTTTAATACTTTACGACCTTAAAATTGAGCTCTAAAGGAACAAATTGGAGATACAACTTCTTAAAAACTACGTCCGCGCCCCCAATTTCAGATATGTCCGCTTGGAATTCGAATGTTGCAAGGCGTGCAAAATATGTTGCTCCTTACGGCCGCTCCCGGTATATTGTAAAACGTATTTTGTAAAGTATATTTTATGATATTTACGGCGACGAGATACCAATTCCATGATTTTAGGCACTGCAATTAATTCCCTAGTTCAAGAACACATTAACGATTCAGCTTTTAATCCTGCGATGCAAAGCTGTACCGATCACGGATATTTTAGGTGGCCTACTGTACTTCGTGACTACCTTTCGATCAAGGTAAAATATATATAACTGAGGTAAACAGATGAATGCTCAGTCGTATAAACACGACATTTCTTTATGTTAATCTAGATTCTATTTTACTGTTGTGTCAAAATAAATAACGCAATTTCTTATTTTTGGTACCTGAAAATAAAAGTACATTGTACGAACGATAAACCACTATACAGTTACTCGTTTCACGGCGGAAATAGTGCTTATTGCAAAAAACCGCGGAAAACAAATTTTTAATTTAGCGGTTCAAACCGGTTTGAACCGGTTCGAACCGGTTTGAACCGTTATTTTTTACTCCCCGGAGCTGAACCGGAACTGAACCGAAAGCCGTGAACCCGAACCCGAACCGAACCGATAAAAATTTCGGTTCGACACTCTGGCAAGCACTTTAAGAATATTTAGTTTTTTTAGGCAGTTTTTGCGAAGATAGGCAATATGCTCTCCAAATGTCAGTTTTCGGTCAAAAATGACTCCCAGAAATTTTTTAGAGTTCTTACAAGTAAGTTGTGTAGCATTTAGTGACAGTTCGGGATTGGGGTACAGTCCACGTTTCCGCGTGAAATGTACAATGGCACTTTTTTCTGCCGAGAACTGAAATACGTTTCGAAAAAACCACTTGCCCAGTTTGTTTATGCAGAGCTGGAGTTGTCGCTCGGCAACTCGCAGAGATGAAGTCCTGATAGAAATTTTAAGGTCATCGGCATATAAAGAGTGTTCGATGGGGCGAGAAATTTCATGGGAGAGTGAATTTATCTGAACCAAAAATAATGTGACACTTAAAATGCAGCCCTGGGGAACGCCCGTTTCCTGCATAAACTCGTCAGAAAGAACAGCTCCCCGGCGCACCTGAAACGTGCGATCTGTTAAGAAGTTCTTAATGAACACCATCATGTTACCATTAAAACCCATTGACACCAGGTTACTAAGAATACCATGCCTCCATGTTGTATCATATGCCTTAGCAAGATCGAAGAAAACTGCCACCAGATGTTCACGCCTCACAAAGGCCGAGCGAACCTCCATCTCCAGAGACACAAGATGATCAAGGGTGGAGCGGTTTTTGCGGAAACCACACTGAGCTCGTAATAGTAAGTTTTATGCCTCTAGGCAAAAAACAAGCCTTGAATTTATCATACGTTCCAGCACCTTGCAGAGGCAGCTGGTGAGAGCTATTGGTCTGTAGTTCTGAGGATTTGTGTGATCCTTGCCTGGCTTTGGAATGGCTAACCCGACTGCTTTCCTCCAGGATGTTGGGAACACCCCCGTTTCCCATATTCTGTTTTAGAACTTCAGAAGAGCAAGTTTGGAATCGTGGGATAAGTTAGCAATCATTTTATAGTGTATGTTGTCTAAGCCAACTGCAGAATTCCGGCAATGCAGGGTCGATAGCTCCAGCTCTCGAAAAGATAAAGGTTTTGTTGATAAGGTTCCTCGCTACTGAGTTTTATTGGCAGTGGTTTTCTTTCTACTTGCGTGCAATAAGCTAGAAAAGGTTTTTGGTATGAAGACTTGCTGGATACTACTGAAAAAGTATGTCCCAGCAGATTTGCCTGGTCTATGGGAGAGCACACTTGAACTGCTCCATTTTTGAGAATAGAGAGTCGGGTATCATTATATAAGCCCTCCATCTTCCGGACTTTGTCCCAGATTTCTTTTGTTGATGTGTCCTAGGTAACCTCCGAGGTGTACTTGCACCAGGATTTTTTCTTCTGGCTTCTGATTATGCGACGGAGCTCAGCTTTGCTTCTTTTAAGGACGATCAACCACTCAGAAGTGGGATACCTCTTGAACTTTCCCCAATACTTATTTTTATTTTTCTTGGCTTCTGTGCATTCTGGAGACCACCAGGGTTTTGGGTATTTTGGAAACCGTGATGTTGTTTTTGGAATTGAAACTGTTGCTGCGTCAATTATGACAGTTGTCAAAGCAGACGTGGCCTCAGCGATATTAAGTGCGGTGAAACCATCCTCGGGAATCTGGGCCTGTTCACTTAATTTCGTCCAGTCTGCCTTCTCAATGACCCACCGAGGCACTCTTTTCGTAACACAAGGAGTAGCGCACGAGTGTTGGATGGCAATGGGAAAGTGATCACTGTTATATGGATTGTAATGAACACGCCAGGACAATTTCGTAAAAAGAGAAGCTGAACAAAATGATAAGTCTATGGCAGAGTATTTTACAGGTAAGCTTAGGGTAATATGCGTAGGAGACTTGTCATTTAAAAGATTCAGTGAATTTTTGAGCAAAAAGTTCTCCACCACTTTGCCTCTAGAGTCATCCAATTGACTTCCCCATAGTCTATTGTGAGCATTGAAGTCTCCAAGAAGCAGGCAAGGGCTTCGGAGTTCATTTACAAGCTGTTCTAGCTCTGTCAACGTGATCTGTTCATTAGGTGGAAGATAAAGAGAGCATACGGTTACCATGATATCGATGTAAATACGTGCAACAACTGCTTCCAAGTTTGACGTTAAAGGAATCTGCTCTGAAGGACACGATGGCTGCACAATGAGAGCCACCCCTCCACCTCTCACATCCGGAGGACGATCTTTACGATATAATGCGCATCTGCCAAATTTGAACGAGGCCAACTCGGAAAGGAAGGTTTCCTGAAGACAGGTCACCTCTGGGTCTAGGGCCTGTATTAGATCCTTTAAATCTTCAATGTTTAAGCGTGCTCCTCTGCAGTTCCACTGCACAATATTCACTGGCATTATGCTAGGGCGGTCCTGTTATGCGAGGGCTCTGTTTCTTTTTTTGGTTGCTTGTCAACTTCCATAGGGGTAGCCTGATCTGCAGGATCAGTGCAGGATTCAGCCATCCCTCCTTGTACACCAGGGGCTTCATGATGCGAGCAGGATGCACCACGATTACACTCGGATGCATCCAGAGCATTTGATTGAGGTGTACTATGTTGTTTTTCATGTAGTATGGGAAGGTCGAACACAACCTTTTGGGAGCGTCCAAATGAAGGTGACTTGTTAGATGTCACCTTCTCCTGAACCTTGGCGTTGGGAGTGGCCGATGTGCTGGCAGCGCTCCCAGAGTGATGAGAAGAGGAGGATGCGGAGCCCCGAGGTGCCTCCTCTGCAAGCCGTCGGGGTTGCGAGAGACCACTGAGACGCATCGACGTGTCGGTTGTTTGCGTCATGGGAGTCTGTAAGGGTGTGTTATCCACCCTTGGTTTTGCAAGGAAAGGGGGGCTAAATGGGGCCACAATATCCTGAGCGGAGTATTGTGTATCCACAGAGGTCTTTGGCGGAGCAGCCCCCCTGGCTGCCGCCTCAGCATACGTGCCTCCTTGCAGGAAGGAGAGACGCTTACGTGCTTCCTGGTAAGTTAAATTTTCCTTTGTCTTTAGAGTTATTATTTCCTTTTCCTGTTTGAATTTAGGGCACGAACGAGAGTATGCCGGGTGAGTTCCTCGGCAATTCAAGCAGGTGTTTGAGTCACTAGAACAGTTGTCTGTGGGGTGATCGTTGCTTGCACATTTGGCACATGTCGTTTTTCCTCTACACGTGGTTGACCCATGGCCAAAACGTTGGCAGCGGAAGCAACGTCTTGGATTGGGGATGTAGGGCCTCACTTTGCAGTTAAGGTAGCCAGCCTTGACTGCGGAGGGGAGACTTGTTGAGTTGAACGTTAAAACTATATGTTTAGTGTCCCTTTCCTGGCCATCACGACGAAGAGTGATCCGTCGCACAGCGATGACTCCCTGATCTTTAAGACCTTCAAGGATCTCTTCGTTCGGGCTTCCAAGTAGATCATCCTCAGAGATGACGCCCTGCGTGCTATTGAGAGAGCGGTGAATGGTAACAGAAACGGCATAGTCTTGGGTTTCGTTGAGGGCAAGTAATGCAGTACTCTGCTCTGCAGAATGGACTTCAACAAGGAGGTCTCCAGAAAAAAGCTTCTTTGCTTTGAAATTTTTTCCAACTACCATCTCCAAAGTCTTTGCGACTAGGAAAGGAGAAAGTCTTGCAATAAGCGGTTTGTCCTCGTTGTCTGAGTGCTTAACCCAACATTTTGGAAAAGTTTCCGGCGCAGTGGTACGATTCTTAAGAAGTTTGACCTCGGTGCGGGCCCTTTTCAGAGCCCGATCAGTGTTTTTGTTTAGCTTGGAACCCATATAGATGGGAAAAGGAGTTCAGTGCCCGGGTGCACCGCCTACCACGGAGCCCAACAAGGGGGTAGGTAATGTGCCATGGCAAGAAGGGCTTGGCTGACACAATTACTCTACCAGTGCTGCCCGGGCACTATACCCTACTGTGGTTGCAGGGACAGGACGTGTTTCCACCCAAGGTTAGCCCTTGCCGCCAAAGAGGGGTGAAAAGGGAGTAAGAGAAATGAGAGAGAAGAAAAAGAAACAGGAAAGGTAAAAGTGAAAGATCGGAGGGGATAGTAGAAGGAAAGGCGACTAGACTGAATCATCCTGGTCGGGCCTTACCAGGACTCCCGTCTACGAGAAGCGGGAGCCAAAGTGGTGTGTTGCCTCACCCGGGGGGCCCGAAGGGTCCAAACCTACCCCGGGTTCGGCTCAACCACCAGGATGCCCTTTTCCCCGGACACGGGCTCGCCACGCACAGCCAGACGTGGATGGGTTTTAGCCACTTTTTACTCAGTGTCTGTGGTGTCGCCAATGTGGCTGGGGTCCGTGGTGACGCTACTCACCAAGCACCTAGCACCTAAGGTGTAGGCGCCCCCTGCGGAGCTCGGGGTCCGTGGAGACGCCACTCTCCAAACACCTGCTTTCACAGGTGCCCCCTGCGGGGGATAGCCGGATGGTGCCATCTTTCTTTCGTACTACAACCACCGGTGTGGCCCACTCGGAGTGTTGCGTCGCTTACAAAATTCCTTGATTCTCGAGACTCCGCTGCTCCAAGCTCCAAGATGTCCAAGCTGTTCCGTAGAACTCCTCCAGCTTGCCTTGAGAAGCCATCTTGCCCGCTGAACTTCGACTGTAGACCTACCTCGTCGCCAATTGTTAAGTATCCCAGGCAAAGACTCAAGCTCGGCGTAGACAAGCGTCCGGACGTTACTTTAATGGCACCTGGAGTGCCCGTCTCGTGGCCCAGAAACCGTGCACCAGTCTCGTGCTCTTGAGAGCGCGGGACTCCGCTCACGCCATATCCTGGCCACCGGCCAATACATTATACTTGTATATTATTTTTTTTAGGGCAGAACTGTAAACATCCCGAGCTTGGCTGGTATTTAACCGTTTGGCTTTTGCAGAAAGTCTTTTTTTTTTTCTTGTTTCGCAAAGAAAGCAGAGTCTTTGTAAACCATGGATTACCTGAATAGGTGCGCACACAAACTGTAGGAACAAACCTTTTAACTAGATTCATTTTAGTTGTAAATAATGACCAGTTTTCTTCTGCAGATCTGAGGTGAAAATGAATGACGTATTTGTAAAAGAAGATTGCCAACTCGTGGTTTATCGAGATATAATCAGCCCTGTTATAATCGTGAATAATCTTGAAAATGGTATGCTTGCTGTGAGTGGGTAGTGACAAATAAACATGCAGCAGCCTATGACCACTGAGCCCGTCACAGTACTGGATACACCTGACTAGGCCCGGTGGTGCAGTTTGTTTTAAATCGAGAATATTTTCCAAACGAGTTGGTTTATCAACTAGCTGCATAAGGTTTAGAGTAAGACGCATGTCTAGAAAATGTGCAGATGTGGCTCAGCCTACGGATGATAGATTTTACCAGTCAATTTGATGAAAATTATCACATAACAACATATCACTTTTTGGAAAACGACCTCGTATATCAAGTAGAACAGAGCATAGATCAGTATGGAATGATGAAACACAATTTTGTGGCCTATAACAAACGCCCACAATGACCTTATCTGATGGCGTACAAACACATATGCAAGTAAATTCCAAGTCATGATTCGCTAAACAGTTATCGAAAGAAGCTATACAACTTTCTATTGCAGGGGTGGCCAAACCGCGGCTCGCGAGCCGCATGCGGCTCTTCGCTGGTCCAAGTGTGGCTCGCGGATCGCTCGTAAGGAGACCCCTCCCCTTCCGGCCTTTCCGCGTTTCTCAAGGATTTCAGAATAAAAAACAGCTTGCGGTTTGGCAGCTTTGTGCCCCCTATGTACAGTCAAACCGCTTTTCACTCGTATGTTTCCACAGATACTGTTTCTTTCATTCTTCGAGAGAGTTTGCCGGACCCAGGGGGAAGGCATCAAGGACAGGGACTGTCAAACCATGAATGCACTTTTGCTTGGGGTCAAGGAGATGTTCAGTCTTGCGGACTTCGTCACTCGCCGGTGATACTTGTTCCCTTTAGATTACGGATGTTGCCTATCATTTCTTGTTGAAGGTCACGGAAGCCCCAGTTGACGTCATTCATATCACCCCCCCCCCCCCCCCCCCCCCGCGGCTCTTACAAGTATCTTGGTTTTATTTTGCGGCTCATAGGCCGGGTTAGCCCGGCCACCCCTGTTCTATTGCAATAAACACACCGCCACCCGTCTGGCCATGCCGGTCGTGGCGGAAGACTTTGTAATCTAACTTTCGCAGAAACATCTCTTTATCTTCGATTTCAGGGTTCACCCATGTTTTTGTCAAAATGACTATATCTGATGAGCTGTCCTCCAGTACACTGTGAAACTCATCTCGTTTAGGCATGAAGCTGTGAATATTAGTGAAAAGGGCGGGAAGACTTGCTTTTATCGCGCGAGGCAGCATAAGGGAATGACGGTAACGTTTTATTTTAGCCAGAAGCACGTAGCTGTGAAACTTCAACAACAGTTTGAGATTCCGGATTAAAAATGAGACGTTTTTGTCCGCATGCAGTTTGTTAAAACGTATACTTCTATACAGCAAGTTACCTACAATACTCCTACAAAACTCAAAACCTTTGGCACGGGCAACTCGCACAGACGCAGAAAAATCTTCGCCTACAGCGTAATTAAGCGTACAGCGTAAACCTTTCAGTTTAAAATCGGAGGCCAGGATGCTCCTTTGTCTTTAAATCGGGCAAACATGACATGATTGGACTAGATTTCTCGGGCTCGAATTTTTCTAGGTGGTGTGATCTTTCCAAATTTGACGGATCAAGCTGGATTCCTAGCGTGCTCGAAAAAAACTCGATCATTTTTCCTTCTTATTGCCCCCATGTTTCGGTGCAGTTATCTAGGCAGCCAAAGAAAAACAGGTTTTACCTACGAAGCCTATTTTCGTTATCATCGCACTGTTTCAGAATATTCGCTAGGTCGACAGCAAGATTTTCGTCATGAGGGGTTGCAGATGCAGAGTTCGTATCGGCCAACTTGTTTCTACAGGTCTCATCCATGAAAACAGTTGTTGGACAGACAACTCGGTAGCCTTTTGTCCGCTCTTTAATAACGGGACTGTTGCCAGCAAGTTTGTCTGTGCAGCCTCGATTCTATGAACAGCAGCAAGAATACTTTCGATTTGCTCACTATCGGTTAGTGGTCCCGGGTTTGCCTCCACGCTTCCGGACATTAACAAAAGGAGCCGAGAAACATAAAAAATGTACTGTCGTGAGAAAAAGTGTGGACAACACGGGAACCAAGATTCCGAAAGCCTTGCTCACCGCTCTGGACGAGCTCGCGTGCTCCGCAGCACGCGCCGTTCGCGCATATCTTTCCCGCGACTCGGTTCAGTTCAGTTCAGAAAACGTTTAATGCCATTAAAGAAAGAGGGGTTGGGGACCGGGGATGTGCGCCGATGACGACTAGGCCTCGGCGCTGGCACGAGGGAGAGGTATTCGGGGGCTAAATGAAGACGTCCAGCTTGGCTTTATGGATAAAATCCAGAAGTCCACGCAGGATCCTTCGTTAGATGTTCTCTGGGCCGGGTGGATGGGTCCACCCCTCCAGGGATGTGATGTCTGCTGGCCGGTGTTTTAACCTTTCGTCTTTGTATTTGGGACATTCCCATAGAAGATGGTGAATGTCTGCCTTGGCGCGCATGTCGTATTGTGTGCAGAGGCCTGATCTTTTGCCCCTACTCCACGATGCGACCCGTGCAGGTGTAAGTGCCGTGTTGGTCCGGACTCTGGTTAAGAGAACTTGCCCTCGCCTTCTGAATCCCCGGTGAGGGAGGTCAGGGAACGGCGGCTCGGTCAGTTTCTCTTCGAGTTCTGCTAAATAGTTTCCTTGATCCGGGCCCCGTCCTCGCCCGGGTCGTATTACTTTGTTTCGCTGTTGGCCCGCGATGCCCGATCACGAGCGATGAGGCCGTAACTGTGGTCATGTTGTGGCTGCGCTTCGTCTGTGCCGTGGGGAAGAATCAAAGACGCGCGGGCCAGGCGGTGAGCTGCTTCATTTCCGGGGATGCCCGAATGACCGGGTATCCACTCTATTCTCGTGTGTGTTCCTCGGGATCGAAGGTTCGAGGCGAGCTTCTTAATCTTCCGGACTGTTCGGCTGGGGCTGCTTTTAGTTCTGCGTTCCTTCACTGCGTTCTGAGAATCTGTAAAGATCCTGAGATTCTCAGGTAGCTGGTCGGGGTGTGCGTTGGCCGTCTCGAGGGCGAGGCGGATAGCTGCGAGTTCTCCCCCTTTGGTAGAGGTGCCAGGGGGAAGGCATTCTGCTTTTTCGAGCAGGAGCGATGGGAACACAACGGCTGCCGTCTTCAGGGGGATGGAGCCTTCCATCGAAGCAGAGCTCGTGTAAGCAGCCACGATCTTGATTCGGTCCCACGATTGCACCATCTTGCAGTGTGCTTTGGCTCTGCGTTCTACTTGTTTGGTGTCCCCCTTCCGAGCGCCGCTGGGCTTGCTTTCGGTGATAGCCGGAAGATCCTCCCATGGTGGGAGCTGTTCAGGCACTTTTGGAAGGTGCTCTATGGGTCTTAGAATAAGCTCCATAATGCTCCTTCCTTGCTGCGTGAGCTTCAGGCGTTCGTCGTGCGCCCTGATCCTGCCCTTGAAGGCGTCAGTTCGTTGATCTGAGCGTACTCTTTTAGTTTACAAAGGGGAGTAAATCTCGGGAGGCCAATGATTACGCGTCTTGCTTGGTTGTTCAGTGTCTCCAGCCGTTTCCATTGAGACTTGTTCAGCCAAAAGTGGCGGGCCCCGTAGCATACACACGATACTACGAGGGCCTTTACCATGTTTCTGGCGATGCGTGCTGTCGCATCTCCTCGTGCGCTGCAGATCTTACGGATAGCGTTGAGCACCGAGTTGCGGTGTTTGATAGTATCTTGGATCCAGATATCGCCTCTCCCGGATTCCTCTATCGTAATTCCAAGAATCTTGATCGACGGGGAGGGTTGGATCTTCTTTGCAGCCAATACGAGATTGAGTTTCTCACTTAGCGTGGCTTTCCTGAGCCTGGGAGTTGTGACTACGGTGTAGTTCGTTTTCTCAGGTGCTGCTTGCATTCCTACCCTGCATATGTGGGACTCAATGGTGTCTAGGCCGGCTTGGAGAGTCTCCTGCTGCTTATCGATGTCTGTTCCTCGTGCCCATTTAGAGATGTCGTCCGCATACACGGTGAAGCCTAGTCCGGGAATCTTGTTGAGTTCATGGGTCAGGGCCGCCATCGCCAGGTTAAAAAGTGTGGGGGAGAAAACGGAGCCTTGTGGGACTCCCACTCGGTTCGCTCTCGGCTCACTCTCGTGCGTGCCGAGGCGCACCGAGAATGTTCTCCCTTCGAGAAAGTTCTTGATAAAATTAAGCGGCCTGCCGGTGATGCCGAACCGACTTGCCTCTCCGATGATTGAAGCGTGGGGAACCGAATCAAATGTTTTTTTTTTTTTTTTATGTCGATTGCTACGATAGTTCTTATGGTTGCGTGCCCCGGGCTGATGCTGCGGATGACGTCTGCCGAAATTAGGGCGAGAGTCTCTTGAGTTCCAAGACAGGGTCTGAAGCCTGTCTGGGCCGGGTGAAAGGCTCCCGAGGACTCCAGGTGCCAGTCGATTCGTGACAGTACCATACACTCCATGACTTTACAAGTGCATGATGTGAGCGATATGGGCCGATAATTGCCGAGTGAGCCTTTGTCCTTGCCGGGCTTAGGGATCGGAACGACTGCAGAGTGGTTCCATTGATCGGGAAGTTTCCCCGTGACCCAGATGTGATTAATCCAGTCGAGGAGTTGCTCCTTGGTGCTCTCAGGAAGGTTCTTCAACATCGTCATCGTGATTTTGTCCTGTCCCGGCGCCGAACGGGATTTCCCTTTGGGGAGGGCCCACTCAAGTTCTCCCGTAGTTAATTCCCGGTCCATGCCGTCGTCTGGAGCGAAGGCTTCTGTGTCGTACGGGGCCAAATAGCTCATCTGGACGGGTCGGGGGAAAATAAGGTCCCCGGCCATCGACGCGAGTTCTTCTTCCGTCTTGTCCATCTTGAGGGCGAGCATGAGCCTTTCGTCTTTTTCCCGAGCAGGTCTCGACTTTTTGCCCAAAGCTTGGCAATTGACGCCTTGTCAGAAAGGGAAGAGCTGTACTGTAGCCAACGGTTGGTGTCTAGTTGTTGGGCGTAATGTTTGGCCTCCACCGTGGTGCGCGTAATCGCTCGCCTAGCTCGCGGCGTTTTACGTCCCTTGCGGTACTGCTGCACCGCTTAGAGGCGCTTGGCCCACAAGCGTAATAGGTAGAGGTCAGGAGTCGGAGCGCCTTCTTCGACATTCGATTCTATTGTGGCTGCCTTCATGGCGCTTTTGAGAAGACTTTCAAAGCTGGATCCCGTGCACTCGTGTTCTTCTAGCGCGGTCCTAAACTTATCCCAGTGGATAGTCTTGACTACCCTTTTCTTGGTCTTTTCTTTGACCTTTCTTGTAGGCGAAAATTCGAAGAAAATCGGGAAGTGGTCGCTGCCCCAGGGATTCGGGGAGCATTTCCACTTGTGGTGTTGTGTGTGTGTGTTTGATGTCCAGGTGAGGTCCGGGGTTGTGTCTTTCTGCCTGACATCTCCGATCCTCGTTTTGGTTCCTGCCTTGTTGACGAGATGTAAACGGTAAGTCTGCATCTCGCCCAGCAGCTCTTCCGCACTCTCGTGGTTGGAGTCGTAGCCCCACGCCCGGTGGTGAAGATTAAAGTCCCCGGCGTAAAGTTTCTGTTCCCGTGGGTGGAGGTCGATCGTGCGGGTGCGCGATCCACCCGTGGTTGTATATCTTCCTCCTGTAGGGGTCTATAATATATAGAAGTGAAGATGACGTCTTGCTGCCGGACCAAGGCTCGGACCGCCACTACTTCTTGATTTTCATTGTAGTAAGGTGTAAGGTCTATTTGGTACTGGGGCCAGTCCGTTTTGACATAAACAACAACCTTCCCCGGGAAGTTAGCTAATTGACCTGGGCGTTTTGATGTAATTGATGTGCTGGTGTAGGCCGTGTAGCCTGTAAAGTTCATGTCGGTGATGTTGGTTTCCTGAAGAAGTAACGCGTCAGGTTTCTCATCAGGCTTATCTAACAGTCGTGCCCTGAGCTCCGCCGCCCGGTTTGCGCAGCCCCAGGCAGTTCCACTGAAGCACTCTTGTCATGCTTTGATGAAGGTTGATGTGAGTGCTCTCATCTGGCTGAAGGCTGATTTGTAGTGATTATTCTCTTCTTGCTGAACTTGGGCTATGGCCTTGAGGCGGTCCAGTTCGGCTTTGAGGAATGCGCAGGTGTTGCGCAATTCTTGGACTTCTGGTGCCGGCGGCGGTGGAGTTTGAAGTGCTGCAGGGTTCTTGCCTTCCTTGAGCAAGTCGGCCCACAGAGAGGAGGCGCTGGGTGGGACTGGCGTCATGACTTCTCTGTTCGCGATCTCCCGTTGTTGTTGGAGCTTATGCACCTCCTCGTACTTTCTTAATTCCTCGCGCATTTTTTTGTTCGTTCCTTGCCGGGTCGGGCACGCACGGTCTGGGCCAATATGTCCCGCCTTCTTGCATCCTTGGCAGAAAGGTGCGTTGGGAGTGGGACCCTGTTGATTTGGGTCGTGGTGGTTACCGCATGTGGTGCAGGCTGTAGCATTCGGGCATATGTCCGACTTGTGTCCAATACGGTGGCAATTTGTACATGTCACTGCTTTTGGTTTGTACGGGAAGACCCGCATGTACCGCTTTCCATATAGGACGGAGCGCGGCAGCTTTTCGCCGTCAAGCGTGAGCACTGCTGTGTTGCATTTTCCCAGGCGCCGGGCAGCAACCACGTGGATTTTCTCTGATTCTAGTTCAAGGTTAAGGACATCGTCCTGGGGGTCCTGTTCCTTTGTGTAAATCCCGTAGATTACACCTTTGGAGTAAGTGTTGCCGTACGTGCGAAAAACTTGTACGGGAATTGTTTTGTCCTCAATCTTAACTTCTGTTATTTTCTCGAGGAATTCTGCCACCTCTTTCGAGTCGGTCTTGACCGAGATCGTGTTGGCTTTCTCGATTAGATGCATGGTGAACGGTGCGTTCTTCTGTGTGCCCAAGATGTGCATCTTGAGCTGGGGTTGAAGTGGCTTGATCGGTATACGTGATCTCGTCAGGCGGATCTTGTATTCGAACTGTCGACGGCATTGCCGAGATGTAGCGGCGGCGACGGCAGCTGGCTGTGTTGGGTCTCCCCTGACCCTTTTCCTTTTCTTTTTGTTCGTGACGACTGTCCAGTCGTTCTCTGGTAACTGTTCTTCGGCCGCAGCTTGTGCCAAGCCTACGGTGTTCTTGATTTCTGACGTAGCTTGCGTCTCGCCGTGTTGCCGACTCGTCGCGGCTTTGTCAGACGTAACGTCTGGAAGTGCAGGCGTAGCGGCTGGCACCACCGGTACCGGCGGAACCATCTCGCTTGCGACCGACATTGGGGTACTTGCCGGTGTCTTCTTGGCCGCCGGTTTCTTCTTCTTTGCCTTGGCTGCGGGAACTATATTGTGAGATTCGCCTAGAATGCTCTTGAAGATGTCGAAGAGGCTGCATGTCCTTTGGGATGGTCGAAAGGAGAGCCCTCGGGGCTTGCTCGGCTGAGGGCGCCGTGCTAGCGGAAGGAAATGTGGCTCGCTCACTGAATTTAAATAGAGTGGGAACCTCGAAGGTCAGTTTCTTTAGTATCGAGGGCGTACTGGCCTGGCTTGCTTTCCCCGTCGTGTCGGCGACGGGTCCGGCGTTGCCTTGTCCGGCGGCAGCGGTCCTCGTGTCCATGGCTTCTGTTTAGTCTTGGCCAGGCTGGCTAGAAGTATTGGTCGCTTCTTCTTGATTCACCGGAGGATTAGGGCCTCCATGAAGTTCAAAAGAAGGGGCCAAATTTGGTAGCACGGGGCTGGGCTTGGCGCCGAGCATTTCTTGATCGGAGAGCATGAAAAACACAGCCGTTCGCTACGGTGTCGTCTTCTTTCTCCCGCGATTCGGCGACGCGTTAAAGACTGTCGCTTGTAGGAAGCGAGCAAGCCGGCCGAGTTGCGGCGGTCGCCTATTGTTCGCCGCGACCTAGCGGTAGCCGCCGCAGGAGCATCGGGGAGCAATGCCGACGAACAGCACGGCGGACAGTGTCCCCGTCGTGATTACGAAGGAATTTAAGGCAGTTACGAATTCGGAAAGTTCCTTCGGTAGCCGCTGCCGTCGGCGCAAAATCATCAGGAAGTAATAGTAATGAACACCACAGAGCACAGTGGGCGATTACGAATCCGGAAAGCTTCTTCGGTAGCCGGTGCAGAATCATCGGGGGAAGCAATGGCGATGAGCAGCACAGCGGACAGTGTTCCCGGGGTGATTACGACGGGGTTTAAGGCGGTTACGAATCCAGAAAGCTTCTTTCGTGGTGCCAGTATGACGAAGGAAAACTCCTTCGTGAATCTGGCCACGTGTACGACGTGAAGGAGGTCCGTTTCGACGGACAAGTGGATGTCACGGAGCGCCGTACTCCGCTAACAAAATTAAGCGCGCCCGCAAAAAAATGTAGTTGGCGTTGAGTCGACTGTGGTAATTATGTAAGTTTATTTCTGAATCAGCTTGACAATAACTGGGCGATATTTTTGCGCCGTTCCGTGATTCCCACTACTATCTTCCTGTAGGCTGATGGGAACATCCAGGGTAGGCTTAGGTGGGCGACCGCATTCCGCTTCTCGATTCCGGTGAAGTATTTGCTGCATACTTTAGAGTTTGTCGTCGGTGTCGATGCTGTTCCATCGTCGCTAGAATAGAAAAAAGTTAATTGTATTATTCATCAGCAGCTCAAACAATACGCGAACTGGAAGGTAAAAAACGCCACTAACCTGTATGGACGCACAAGTCGCGCCCAGGTCCCGCAGTACCCCGCCTCGTACGGCTTCGAATGGACGATGTATTACTTCGTGCCGTGCGCGATCTTCGACGTTCTGTTGCAGCCGACCACGCAGCAATTGTTGCAGCTTTCTCGGTGCGGAATAGCCATCTCAGAAATTACAGCGCTAACCCACTACAACGCACAACCAACGCAGGGACTGGCAGAAGCTCCCCGATGCAACTGACCGGTTTGCCGCTAGGGGCGCCCTGGTCGGGGCTGGAATTAGATCCGCACGGTTCCTATGTTGATGCAGCCGCAATGAATTGTAGAACTTGTATTCGCGTACTCGAGGCAGCCTTGGGCTTCCTTCCGAATGATGATGCACGCGCGGTAAAGTGGTGAATGACGAGCAAAAAGAAAACGCCAAATAAGAAAGAAATATTTATTCAACCCCCCTCCCAAGAAAAAACAAGAAACAAAACGGAAGGAAAAAGAGGCGCTGGTTCAGTTTGGGTGGCTAATACTTCGTCATGTTTCCGTTAGCCTGAATCAGTTCTGCCACACGGCGTGGCATAGAATCATAAAGTGAGGCCACCAACTCTGGCTGTGCACGAAGCGCCTCCCATTCCTCTTTGACAACGTTCCAGAGCGTCTCCGACATAGCGCTTCAGAGGCTTTGTGCTGCAAGGCGGCCTTTCATCCACCCCCACACGCTCTCGATGGGGTTCAGGTCCGGCCCGACCGGTGGCCACTGCAGCGTGCGGACTGCACGGTCCTCCAGTAGGGCGCTGACAGAACGCGCTGTGTGAACTGGGCTTCTGTCGTGCTGCAGCAGACAGCAGCCGTCTTCGAAGGGTCCATCCAGAATATATGGAACCAAGACGTTGTCAAGTATTTCGCAGTAGCACTGTGCGTTAAAGCTGCCCTCAATCCGCACAAGAGGGCCAAGGCCGTCTTTGCTCATGGCGCCCCAAACGCCAACTGCGCATCGGCCGCTTGACAGGACACTGTGGGTGTACTGGACCATATACCTAATATAAGAATAGAAAAGAGGGCAAAAACGGGTGAACCAGATTAATAGAGCTGTTTTAATCATACATCTTAATAAATAAAAAGATTGTCTTTAAATTTGGAACAAACAGGAGGACTGAACGTCTTGGGGAAATACATATTCCTTCAGCAAAACAAAATAAAAAAAAAATAAAAATGCATGTTTCAATTGTATGAACACTAAGTAAAAACAGCGAACCCGCCACGACTCCTACGACAAGTTTCAGTTGAGGTAAAAATTTACTTTAAAAAAAGTTACGAAGGCTGGGATGGACAGTAGTGCATTAGATAAATGCAAGTAAAAATCTGTATAGTGGTTGTCGGCGAGCATATCACAAATAGTATACGCTGCATCTGTAATGCTGGACCATTGTAGCACTCGTGCTCCGTTACTATAAAATTTTTGTAGTTACCATCACTAAACAAAATTATGTATTATTACAACCTGCAGTTAAACGGCCGCCAGACGCGCCGCTGCTGGTCCCACCGGCTTGAGAAGGTCGACTCGTCGCTGAATATAACTTCTCGCCAGTTGTCCACTGTTATGTTCGTGTGTTTAGTACATCCGCATGGCGGTGCCAGCGGCGAGCAGTCTGGCAACCGGGGATGCATGCGCCATCACGTTCTGCGCTGCTGCGCGTGTGGAACATCAAGTCGGACACAGACCGTTGTTGGAGCTAGTCTGGCCCGCAATAAATGTTGACGCCACGGAGTGTTTGTTTCCGCGAACCCGACATAACAGTGGCGACGAAGACGGGATCCCTTCAGGACGGCGGCACTGCGGCCGCCAAGGAAAGCTAACTCCGTTGCCCGGCCGCTCAGCATGGCCACCGCTCCCACCGAGGCCTACATCGAAGCTTTCGACTTCTCCCGACCTGAGGACTGGGGGGATTACGCACAGCGGTTCGAATTCTTCCTGGATGCGCAAGGTATCACAGATGCCGGTAAGAAGCGGGCGACGTTCCTCAGCCGTTGCGGCTCCGCTACGTTCCAGTTGGCCAAAGCGCTCGTGGCGCCGGCCCCGCTCGGGGATACGCCCCTCGAAACAATCCTCACCGCGCTGAGGGAGCACCTGGCCCCGAAACCTCCAGAGCTTGCGAGGCGACACGAGTTCCATCGCCGTGACCAGGCACAGGGAGAGTCTGCGGCGGCCTACCTCGCTGCCCTTCGTACCACAGCGCAGCATTGCCAGTTCACCGCCCTCGACACTGCGCTCCGGGATCGTTTTGTGTTCGGGTTGCGGAGCGACAAAGTGAAGCAACGACTCTTGGCTAAAAAAGAAGTGACCCTCGCCAGTGCTGTCGAGGAAGCAATCGCTGCCGAGGTCATCGACCGGGAAGCCTGCCGCGACTCCCGCCCAAGCGTAAGCGCACCACGCATCGAGCCCGTGCACCAGGGGACAAGCGCGGGTATCGACAACGAGCAAGACGCCGCCGAGGACGTCTTGCGCCTAAGGATAGACCAGCGGAGGGACCCGGAAGGAATGGGAGGCGCCTTCTGTGCTGGCTGCGGAGGCTCCCACGAACGGCGGCTGTGCCGTTTCCGGGATGCCCAGTGCAGGGGCTGCGGAAAAACGGGTCATATACTTCGAGTCTGCCGGTCCCGAAGGCCACGGGACTACCGCCAGAATTCTGAGACGGACTGCAAGACGCCTCGCGTCAGGGCCACGACTCGCACAAACATTGCCTACTGCGACGATCAAACCGTGACTGCTATCCACGATGTGCCCGCGCCGGCCCTGAGGAAGATACATGTGGAGGTCATGCTCGAGGGCAAGCCATGCCAAATGGAGGTGGATTCTGGGTCAACTTTTTCGCTCATTTCTGAGGCCACAGCCAGGCGGATCTTCCCAAATGGCTGCTTGCCAGCCCTGAAACCACTGGATATCACGATGAAGGACTATCAGGCCAACCGCATCGCAGTGCATGGCTATGGCATGTTCAGGGTGAAATTCAAGGACTTTGATGGCCTATTGCGTCTCGTCATCGTCAAGGGTGAGCGTCAGAGCCTCCTGGGGCTGGACTGGTTCCCAGCCCTGGGCATCAACATCATAGGAGTGCAGCACATCACCCAGCCATCTCATGCGATCAGTAACATCCTTAAGGAATTTGGGTCCGTGTTTGATGGAGCGTTGGGATGCTACAAAGGACCACCTGTGCAGTTTTCACTCAATCCTGAGGTCATGCCCGTGCGGTTGAAGGCAAGAAGAGTACCCTTTGCTCTTCGGCCAAAAATCGATGCCGAGCTAGACAAGCTCATACAACAAGGGGTGCTGGAGCCTGTGGATCAAGCTAAATGGGAAACACCTATTGTCACGCCCTTGAAGGCAAATGGGGATGTGCGTATCTGTGCAGACTACAAGTGCACGATTAATAGGGCATTGCAACAACATGCATACCCAGTGCCAGTCGTGAGCCATCTCCTGGCAGCCCTTGGAGGTGCCACAATCTTTGCAAAGCTTGATTTGGCACAGGCATATCAGCAGCTGCCAGTGACCGAAGAAGCAGCAGAGGCCCAGACCATCGTAACTCATCGGGGAGCTTTCCGCGTCCGCAGGCTTCAGTTTGGGGTCTGTGTCGCACCCGGCATCTTCCAAAGTCTCATGGAAAACCTCCTGAGGGGACTATCGGGTGTCATCGCTTATTTTGATGACGTGATTATTGCTGGAGCCTCACAGGAAGAACTGCTCGTTCGCCTGCGTGACGTTCTACGGCGGTTTCAAGCCGTAGGGCTCAAGGTCAAGAAAGAAAAATGCCAACTCGGTGTGACACAAGTAGACTTTTTAGGGTTTCGAGTTGACGCTGAGGGAATACATCCGACACCGGGAAAGACCGAGGCCATCATGAATGCCCCATGCCCTGCAAACAAGACTGAACTACAGGCATCCCTGGGACTCCTCAACTTCTACCATGCTTTCCTACCCCACAAGGCAACCATTGCAGAACCACTGCACCGTCTATTGAACAAGAATGCTAAGTGGGCCTGGGGCCGAACACAACAGAGAGCCTTTGGCATCTTGGCATCCAACCAAGTCTTAACACACTTTGATGAAAAGAAACCCTTGATCCTGGCTTGTGATGCCTCCCCATACGGAATAGGAGCTGTGCTGAGTCACCACATGCCTGATGGGAAAGAAGCACCTATCGCATTCTATTCCAGGACACTGTCTACCACCGAGCGCAATTATGCTCAGATTGATAAGGAGGCGCTTGCAGTGGTCGCAGGTGTAAAAAAGTTTCATGACTACGTATGGGGCCGCCAATTTCAGATCCACACGGACCACAAGCCACTTCTGGGGCTGTTCACCCCAGACCGTCAGACACCGCAGATGTTGTCACCACGGATGCTGCGCTGGTCGATATTTCTAAATGGGTACCAGTACTCTCTCCTCCATCGGCCGGGGAAGCGGCTGGGCCACGCAGACAGCCTCAGCAGAATTCCCCTAATGCAACAGCACCAGGACGACCCGGCCCCAGCAGAGATCATTATGCTCCTGGACATGCTCCCAGAACCTCCACTCCAAGCCGCTGACATCGCCACACAGTCTGCAAGGGACCGTACCATGTCTCGTGTACTCAACTGGGTGTGGAAGGGGTGGCCACCAAGGCACAGCATCACTTCTGAGTTTACACCATTCGTGTCAAGGCAACATGAGCTGTCTGCCCACAAAGGTTGTTTACTGTGGGGTGACCCTGTGGTGATACCGCTGAAGCTACGGTCCCGGATTCTCGAAGCCTTGCACGCCGGACATCCAGGAATTGTTCGGATGAAGGCACTTGCCCGCAGCTATGTATGGTGGCCAGGAATGGATGCGGCTATCGAGGAATGGGTGCGACGATGTTCTCCCTGCCAGGAAACACGGCCAGAGATGCCCCGAGCACCAGTCCATCCATGGGAGACGACCCGGGCGCCGTGGTGTCGCCTGCACATTGATTTCGCTGGGCCGTTCCAAGGAAAGACATTCCTGATCATAGTGGACTCCTATTCAAAGTGGCTGGAGGTCATCGCAGTGTCATCCATGACATCGCTCACCGTGATCAATGCCTTACGGAGGCTGTTCGCAACACATGGTCTTCCAGACACAGTAGTGTCGGACAATGGGCCTCAATTTACGTCCGCCGAGTTCCGGGAGTTTCTTGAGGCCAACCTGATCCGCCATGTGACATCTGCACCTTTTCATCCATCTACAAATGGCCAGGCTAAAAGGATGGTGCGAACCACCAAGGAGGCTCTGTCGCGCATTGTGCAGGGAGATTGGTCACGGCGACTGGCAGATTTCTTGCTACAGCAGCATGTAACTCCACACTCAAGCACGGGGCGATCACCGGCCGAACTGTTAATGGGCCGCCGGGTATCGACCATGCTGGACCGGCTGCATCCCGACAGGGCTCCGGCCAAGTCATCCCAGCAAACAGGACTGCTGCCATTGCCACGCTCATTCCTGCCTGAGGACCCTGTATTTGCACGCAACTATGGCCGTGGCCCCCCATGGGTCCCCGCTGTGATTGGCCGAGCGACCGGGCCAATCTCCTACGAAGTGACCCTCTCAGATGGCAGTGTGTTGCGGCGGCACGTTGACCAGCTCCGGCGCCGGGCAATGGCGCCTTGCACAAGCGAGGGACCGGCACCAACAGAACAACAGCCAGAGGTCTACCCCACACAAGGGCCATCACCAAGGGAAGTTTATCCTCGACAAGGGATACCTCCAGGGCAAGTGAGCAATGAACCAGCCGAGAGTTCGTTGGAAGAGCAGCCAACGGCTGAACCCTCTGCAGGCGACAGAACCATGTCCCAACCTGTGCCAACGACCGCACCACGGCCAGTGTTGCCGGAAGGACTAGAGGGGGATCCTGAACCAGCGACCCTGCGCCGTTCGCAGCGAGCTCGGAAAACCCCATCCCGCCTGCGAGACTTTGTGCTGGCACTGGCCGAGTGTTGAGCCTGACCTTAGGGGGAAGGGGTGTTATGTTCGTGTGTTTAGTACATCCGCATGGCGGTGCCAGCGGCGAGCAGTCTGGCAACCGGGGATGCATGCGCCATCACGTTCTGCGCTGCTGCGCGTGTGGAACATCAAGTCGGACACAGACCGTTGTTGGAGCTAGTCTGGCCCGCAATAAATGTTGACGCCACGGAGTGTTTGTTTCCGCGAACCCGACATAACATCCCGGGCTGTCCATTGCCCGGGATGTCATTGCCCGGGCTGTCCATTCTTGGACAGCCCGGGCAAATTCGAGCCGAAGGCGCCTCTGCCGCTCTGTGAGGTGCGGCTTTTGCGCTGGCACGCAGTTCTTCAGACCAGCTTCTCTGAGCCTTCGCCGGATAGTTGAACACGATATGTTTAAGTTCCGTTCACTGCGGATGTCCTTCGCGCGGACGAAAGGACCAGCGACTACGCAGGCGATGATTAGTCGATCAGTCTCTTCATCGGTTGATCTTATTTTTTTCTTGGCCTTCCGCTGCGCTGGTCATCCGTAAGTCGCCTGTTATCACGATATGCACGGATAATTCGATTTACCGCTTTTAGTGATCTGCCAGACGTTGGCAGATTTCTCGCTGCGAGACACCTTGTATGCAGAGCTCAACAATGCGTTTTCTTGCTTCGATGGTAACTGGCGGCAGCATTCTCGCAGAAGATAAAACCAAGCAAGAATACCTCATATATATAGCTTTTGCGGCATGATCTTGTCCGGTCGCTGACCAGAGCTGCGCAAGCTTTGTGGTGGCCATTGCTGCCTAATGCACGTTAGCGTGGTTCACCAATGACTGTGATTAAGTCCCGGTATCCTGCTGAACGCGCTCCCCCGTGATATCGCATTCCTTCCTAGCGGTATCGAGTGTGCGTCAGTGAGCCCCCGCCGCGACTCTCATAGATTACGTGCTGGGGGCTTACGAACACCCGCGTTTTGCGCGTATTCATCTGTGCCTCAGCTAGGAGACAGTTTTACCTACTGCTTTAAGGACACAATAAGCGGCACTATTGCGCACTGTGGGTGGTTGTCGCGTGTTCGTATCACTCAAAGGGGCTATGCAAAAATTTTAACGTTGAAATAATTTGCAGCTTGTAATTTTTATATAGTTGATAGCGTCATAAAGAATCGAAAAAGCATCATTTTCCCGCAAAATGTTGCACTTCTGTTGTGTAATCACAAAACAGAAATGTAAATATTTCCCCCTCTGCAGCCGTGCGCGGCGGCCATGGGAAACGCGCCGTGACGGTGACGCGGGGATCACTGCAGCTTAGCGCCTCACGAAGAGCAGTAGAGAGAGAAAGAGTAAACATCCTTGGGGAGAGCGAACGGAAACCGGTGCACCCTCACGTCGACGTCACTGAGCACGTCATTCGGAGAGTTGAGGGGTGCCGGAAACTTGAATCTTTATTATTGTTTAAAATTATAATTAGGGCACACAGACTAAATCGCTTTTCCTGTTCTTTACTTTAGAAGTGTCGGAGAACAACTCCTATAATTATTTGGCCATTGTCCGGAAATCGTTGCATAGCCGCTTTATTCTATGGCTTTCGGTACAAGTCATGAGTTGATGTCAAACTGACCATTTTAAGGTCACTTCGCGAACAACCATGCTGAGAATTTGTGGCCAGTACCATGTTTGTTTTCTTGACTTTTTGACCCTTTACAACGCGTGCATAATAAATTGAGCAGCAGCTGTTTGCATTGTAGCCGGGCCAAATTTAGGAGGGGAAGCTTAAAAATAACGAATGGAGGGAGGCGACAGTTTTGAACGCGTCGCCGAGTCGCGGGAAAGATATGCGCGAACGGCGCGTGCCGCGGAGCACGCGAGCTCGTCCCGAGCGGTGAGCGAGGCTCTCGGAATCTTGGTTCCCGGGGCGGCACCTAGCGCCCATTTAATCGCTCAGGAGCGCATCGCGTTGAACCGAGCGAACGAGTGGGCCGGCAGATAACAAAGGACGCGCGTGCGCATTGCGCGGGTCTCAGCACCAGGCGCCGCGCCGTTAGGGAGCGCAGCGATGCAATGCGGTCGAGTACTGCAAACAGTAAAATCACAGCCACTTTCGTCGTGAAAGGTCATTGAAGCACGACATCGGAATCAAAGAGTCAGATTTCTACTTCGGAAACAAACTGCATCGGAAGGTAACCGACCTGAAGAAGGGAGAGGTTTTGCGTCGTTGTTTGTCTGGTGTTTGTCGTGCCCCATCTGGACATCCACTCCGGTAGGCTTATATAGCCACCCGTCGGGATTGGAACCCTGTGATGTTCCAGTGCTTGATTGTTGCCAGATGCTGATGTTGAACGTTTCCTGGTGAATCCAAGTTGGTGGCGAAAACGTCCGAGGAAATTTCGTGACTCTTTCGATGACGATAGATGACTTGTCCCAAGCCAGAAGTTGACGATGCAGCAGATTTCCAGGCTGGATCGTGAAAAGGGCCGTGGTCACCAACACCTGAAGAAGGGAGAGGTTTTGCATTGGGTTGTTTGTCTAGCGACGCCTTGCCGAGCGTGTTAGGTAATTACTGTTAAATACGAGATGTAGACCTTCGATGGTTGTCTAATCGATTTATTCTGATGGAGCCTCCGATTGAGCCTGGCGCAGCGTTCCTGGCCTGGCGTTGACTGCTCGCGCCCCGCGGCTCTCAAGCGCTCGGTGCGAGCGCAGCCGATGGTCACGAGCCGATGGGCGCCAGCTTGCCAGCCGCTACATAACACCCCCTCCAACTAGTCGTTGCTCCCGTAGCGTTGCGGTTGTCGTCGCGCTCGAGTGCCCCTCCGGGTACCAGTGAAAGGGCCAGCGTCTGCCATCGAAGGAGCTGACGCTGGTTCGCGAGGAAACGCCGCCGCCCTGCTACTGTCTCGCTGGGGTGATGCGTCTACTCGAGCTGGAGTATCTTCGCCGGGAGATGGTGCCCGTGGTGGAGTTGGACTCTGGTCAATCTTGAGGTCCCACACAGGAGACGGAGTCTTCGCTTCTTGTTGAGTGCTGGCTGCTGTACATCGCTGACGTGTGTGGTTGGTATGCCGGCGTACCGAACCTTCATCTGTGTTCACCATCCATGAACGGAGGCCCATCTGACGTTCGATTACGCCAGGAACCAGCCTTTGCCGTGTGGAAACTTCTTAGTCCAGACCGACTGTCCCACGCTCAGTTCCCGTGCGTTAGTGACGCTTTCCGTGCGGACGGGCTCTTCAGAAAGTACAGTTCTTAATCGTTCAAGAGCTGATGGAAGTTCCCTGCCATAAAGCAACCATGCTGGCGTTTTTCCCGTTGCAACGTGAATAGTGGTGTGCTGTTTGAATAAAAACCTGGCCAACGCACAATTCAGCTCTTCCTTTCCCTTCTTCCCGAGTGCCAGTTTCAGCTCCTGTACCATGCGCTCCGCCTGGCCATTAGTGGCGGGATGGTACGGCGCACTAGTTACAGCGATGATCCCGTTGTTTCGGTAAAATGTTTTCATCTCCTCGGAAACTAGCGCCGCGCCATTGTCCGACACAATCTTCCTTGGTAGTCCAAACGTTACAAAAATGGTCCGTAACTCTTTAATGATGGCGGCCGATGTCATGTTGCGGACCACGCGCACTTCCAGCCACTTCGTGAACGCGTCCACCACAACCAGAAAAACATGACCCACGACGGGACCTGCAAAGTCCAGGTGAACAGTGTCCCACGGCTCGGTTGGCCTATTCCACACAGGGATCGGTTCCTTCGCTGGTGACTTCCGGTGTATCTGGCAGGTGCTACATGCAGCGACCCATGCTTCAATATCGGCGTCCATCTCGGGCCACCAAACGTAGCTGCGAGCGCAAGCTTTCATCGCCACAATTCCGCGATGTCCCGAGTGAATTAGAGCCATCGTCTCTCTTCTCAAGTTGTTAGGAATCACGACCCGTGTCCCCCAGCTTACGCATCCTCTGTGTGTCGACAACTCTGCCGCTTTACTTCTGTACGGCGAGTACTCTGGGGACTGATACCGATGAATAGTGCCTTCTTGTACTGCCTGGTATACTGTTGACAGGACGGCGTCACGTGCTGTCTCCCTGGCTACTTGGTGTGCGGAGAGCGGTGTGCGGGTCAAAGCCTCAAACATCAGTATGTCTCCGGGTACTTCTGGCTCCTCCTCCGTGGTGGACATGGGAAGTCGGCTTAGAGCGTCCGCGTTCTGATGGCGGTTTCCCGGCCTGTACCTCAGCTCATACTTATAAGCGGCCAATTTTACGCACCACCTGGTCATCCGCGGTGACAGCACTTGCGGAACAGGCTTGTCCGTTCCTAGGATGCCAAGAAGAGGTTGATGATCTGTGTAGATTGTCATGCTTCGCCCTGCGACATACTGATGAAAATGGCTGACTCCATGATCAATGGCTAGGCCCCTCGGTCCAGTTGTGAGTAGTTGCTCAGTGGTTCCCAGGGTCCTGGACGCAAACGCAATCGGAGCCTCTCGGCCGTCGGAGTCCAACTGTGCTAGTACGGCGCCCACACCGTAAGGCGAAGCGTCGCAGGACAACAGTAGTGGTTTTCTTTCGTCATAGTGTGCCAGTACTGTATACTGCACCACCAGATCCTTCAACTTCTGGAAAGCCTCGCGGTGGTTTTGCTCCCATCGCCACTCTGTCTTCCGTTCCAGTAGGTGATAGAGCTCTTTCGCAATCGTTGCTCGATTCTGTAGAAATCTGTCATAAAAAGCTAACAGTCCCAGAAAGGACTGCAGCTCTGTCTTGTTCCTTGGCTCGGGCGCCTGTACTACGGCCTGAATTTTGTCCTGCGTGGGATGTATGCCGTCCGCATTGATGAGGTGGCCAAGAAATTTTACTTCACTCACCCCGAAGCGGCACTTGGTTTCCTTTAGTCTTAGTCCTGCACCTTCTAGTCTCGTCAGTACTTGATCTAGTCGATAGTTATGTCCTTCCGTAGTCTCCCCGCTGATGATGATGTCGTCTAGGTACGCACTGACTCCTGAGATGCCTGCTAATGTTGTGTCCATGACTTTGTGGAAGATTGCAGGAGCTGCCGCCACTCCGAAGGGAAGTCTCTTCACTCGATACAGGCCCTTGATTGTGTTGATTGTCAGTACCACGGCCGTGTCGTCTGTCACGCGTAGCTGTTGATAAGCCTGCGCAAGGTCCAGCGTCGAGAAGACTGTGCCACCCCGGAGGTTAGATAAGGCTTCTGTGGGTGTCGGTAGCGGATAAGCCACCGGTTTCGCTGTCTTGTTCACCGTGCTGCGGTAGTCTCCGCAGAGCCTTACCGAACCATCCGTCTTTCTAACCACCACCACGGGCGTGGCCCATGTTGAATGTTGGACCTGCTCCAGGATGCCCTGCTTTTGCAGTGTTGTCAGTTCGCATTCCACGACAGAACGCAAGGCGAAAGGTACCTGGCGTGCCTTGAGGAATTTTGGCGTTGCTGACTCCTTCATTCCCAATTGGACAGGTGGGCCGTTGTATCCTGTGATGTCGGACTTAAACACCGTTTTGTGTGCACTGAGAACCTTCTGGATTTCTTTGTCTGGCGAAAGATAGTGTATCCCGCTGACCTGGATCTTTAGCGCTGGGAACCAATTTCTGCCCATCAAGTTGCACCCGGTTCCACTTGTTACAACCAGCGGTAGAACGTAGTCCTTGGACTTATGTCTCACGCGCACTTCAGCTGAACCAAGGACACTCAAGCCTTCGCCGGTCCATGTCCGAAGGGTGACGTTCTCTTTCCGCAGGTACGGAGGTCTGGTCGGCCAAACCTTCCGGTATGTGGCCTCACTGATTACCGTAAATGCTGCTCCTGAGTCTACCTCGAATTCTAGTAACTTTCCCTCGACCTTGAGGGCCACCAGGTACTTGGGAACGAAACTGGTTGCACGTTGTGCGTTCAGCTCTTGCATGTCCATCCCGTAGCTTTTAACAGACGCTCCACTTTGTGATTCTAGGGCGTCCTCTTCTGCGCCGCAGTCCATCTGATGGGTTGAGTGACGTGTGCCAGTCCTCATCTTGTTTCGACAAGCTTTTTCGATGTGTCCTATTTTTTTACAGAAACGGCACGCTACCCTGCTGAATGGGCAACTGTCTTGCCTGTGCCGTCCATGGCAGCGGTAACATCGTAGATCCGGTTGCGTTTGATCTCGATCCGAGGTCTGTTTCGTAGCCTGTAGTTGTGTGACCCTATGCAGTTCCGTCTTGGGAGTTTTAAGCTCCTGCTGCTGTTTTACCGCACTTTCCAGTCTTGTTGCCATGTCGTATGCTTGCTTGAACGTGAGCGTTTGCTCTGCGAAAAGCCGTTGCTGCAGACGCTCATCTTGCACACCGCACACCAGACGGTCTCTCAGCATTACATCCAGCGGCAGCATGGTTGGATTCAATGTCAAAGGGGCGGCGGCCGCTCGTCCTTCAGCGCTAGTTGAAGCGGTCGATGCTCCGGCGCTAGTTGTGGCCACCGAGAGAGGTGTCAGCACGCCGAAATTGCAGTTGGCGGCTAATTTCTTTAATTCCGCCACATAGGTAGCGATGGACTCACCCGGTTGTTGGTCGCGGCGTTGAAATTGGCTTCGGCTGAATAGTTCCGAAGGCCGTGGATCGTAATGTTGTTGGAGCATGGACATGATGCTTTCAAAGGCAACTTCGCCGGGCTTCCTCGGGGCCGTCAGCGCTTGCACAGTCTCGTAGGTTTCAGCGCCACAAAGGGTCAGCAGCAGGGCTCTCTTCTTCCCGTGGTCCGTTATGTCGTTTGCCTGGAAGAAGAATTCCAATCGCTCCGCCCAGGCCGACCATCCTGTCCCTTGGAATTCTTCGAGCTTGCCTTGTGTCGCAGTCATCCTTGAACCGCTGCTGGAGTTCTCTTCCGCCCTCGTCGCCAATGTTAAATACGAGATGTAGACCTTCGATGGTTGTCTAATCGATTTATTCTGATGGAGCCTCCGATTGAGCCTGGCGCAACGTTCCTGGCCAAGCGTTGACTGCTCGTGCCCCGCGGCTCTCAAGCGCTCGGTGCGAGCACAGCCGATGGTCACGAGCCGATGGGCGCCAGCTTGCCAGCTGCTACATAACAATTACTCAATACAAAGAACGCGAAACACAAAAAGGGGACAGGGGATAAAGAGACAGTACATAAAATAAAAATTGTTCTATTCCAAGCTTTTTTTTTTCGAGATAAACGTTTGCCACCGCAGACCCTGCAGGCTACACATAAAGCAGGGACAGAAGAGGAAAGAATAATGGCGGCATCCTCTTTCGGATACACGAGCACCGCGCGGTGCGATTAAACTTTCCATATTGCATACTCAGCCTTGTGTCATCGATTGTCGACCTTTCGCTTAAAAAATGTGAAAGCCGTTTACAACTCCCTGTAACACCGAATTAGAGCGCAGCTCTTGAGGAGGAGGAGGGTAGGGTACTGGGGGGGTGGAGTGACCTGGGGGGTCAAGTGACCTTGGGGGTCACGTGACGATGCCGATGATGTCATAAGTGACGATGACGATGCGGACTCCGATGACGTCATCAGCGATGATGACGATGGCGATGCGAATGTCGGTGACGTCACTGATGACGTCATCCGTGACGATGACGATGCGGATGCCGGTGACGTCATCAGTGACGTCACGGATGACGTCATCAGTGATGATGACGATGCGGATGCCGGTGAGGTAATCAGTGATGATGACGATGCGGATGTCGGTGACGTCGTCAGTGGCGATGACGTCATGGGGGTCACGTGACCTCGGCGGGGGGTCACGTGACCCTGGGGGTGGTCACGTGACTTCGGGGGGGGGGGGGGGGGTCACGTGACTTCGGGTGTCACGTGACCCCCAGGGTCACGTGACCCCTGGGACCCCAAGGTCAGGTGACCCTGGGGGAGGGGTCACGTGACCTTGGGGGGCCGCGTGACCTTGGGGTGACCTTGGTTACGCCGACGGCGACGCCGCTCAAGCCGGGAACGGGCCTCTAAGAGCTGCGCTGTAAAATAAACACAAACCAACAGAGCTAACCTTTCTTCCCAGGATCGGTTGGTCGCTACTTTCCCGCCAGGTGCGATCGTCTGCACGAGATCTACGGGTGCACCAGCAAGCAGTGCCCAGACGGCGCGGTGTGCGGAAAGCCGGAGTGCCCGGGCAAATGCGAGAGGGCCGCCTGCGTCTGCATACCCCAGTACTCCAGGGACAGCCACATGAACTGCATAGGGGAGGAACAATGCGGTAAATGGTGAGTGGGTGTTCTGAGCCACCGAAGTTCCATCCCACGAATCACACACTTTATCCATACGGCGAGAGAGTGTCCTAAAATGCGTCTTTGGCGCATCGGAACGCCAAAAGGGGCACGCCGATTAAAAGGCAACATAAAAATATATATAAATATATATTCGGCAGAGACACTTAAGATTAATTACGTGTAGGAATGCGAAAGCATTCCTACACGCAGCGCATTCCTACAAGCAGCGCGCCATGTCTTTCATTTTCACACAGTGCTCCGGCGGTCACATTACGCTCCCCCCACTGCGCAGGCGCGGCGAACCCCGCCTGCTTCATGACGGCTTCCGTGACGAAGCATCGGCGTTGCTGCGCTTTTCTTTGTGTTTTACTTCTGAGGCGCGTCCGCTTTGATCTTGAGCGCCGCGATGGCTTCCATGACGAAGCATCTGCGTTGATGCGCTTTTGTCCAATGGGAATTTAGCCGCCGTTTCGCTGCTACAGACAGACAACACCGGCTTCGCTGCATGGGACAGTTAATGCTTTCGGATTAAAACATGTAGAGAACGCGGGATGACGAGGTAGCCGAGCTCGCGCCGTCATTCGCTGAGGTCGGGGGTAAGCAAACGCACGAGATGCGCAAAGAGCAGACGAACTCGCACGCCGTCTATGGTCGCCGACAGCCTGAGAATCCCAGGCCGAGGCGAAAGCCGAGCATCTCATTATCGCCCCGCAGCGAATCTGACTGCGGCAGTAACCGAAAACAATGTGACACAACCAATCAGGAAGTGAGAAGCGCGGACAATAAGATAAGCCACGCCCTGCGTTTCTTAAACCACCGGTGACTATGCGGAGAGCAAGTCGTCTGCTTTTTGCACAGGAGTTGCGGTGACGTCAAAACGACGCCGAGCTCTTATTGGCTTTGATTGAAAGGATAGTAAGTAGACCTGAATGCTAGAAACCCCGAGATTTACCCACATGTTTTTTGTTTTTTTTTACAGTAAGCCAATAGGAGCTCGGCGTCCGGACATCATCGGAACCGCTGTGCAAGAAGCAGACGAACTTGCGCTCCGCATAGACCTTTGCAAAAATCGCCTTCTGCGAGCTGGCATCTTTGTCTGCTGGGCGAACGCCTTCTGAGCATGCGCTGTTGATTTGCTGTGCGGTGTATCGGACGCTGCGCGTGAGTCCGCAGCTCAGTGGCTCAGCATTTTTCGCCCGGGTGATAAGCGATGCAAATGTCCATATGGGGAGGTACGTTTTTCTCCGCTCATTTCCACTGGACAGCGCGCCCATACAGCACCAAATCTCGTAACATCAACGCGGACGGCTCGCGTTCAAGCAAACGCGTGCAAATCGTGCCTTTCAGGCTGTCGAGGGAGAGAACTGCCATCAACGTACCGAGATACTGTATTCGCCAATAGGTCGTCATATCATCTCACTTTTACAAACTCCCCCCCCGAATTCATTCACGCTCATATTACGAATTTTTCCACATAAAAAATCAACATGAGTCAAATCAAGAATTTCACCAAGCCTCAATATCACCGAGACTCATCTCGCAGAGATTATTAATATAAATGATATTGTCACGAATGACAATTGATGAGGCGATAAAGACTGAAGAAACTAAACGTTTAATGGGGCGAACTTGTGCCCAAAAATAAAAGGGTACAAAAGATAATAACAGAGCGTCGCGGGCGTCGAAATCGGCGTGACAGCAGAGTCGAACGCTGGGGCAAAAACTGACTCCGGCTTGCCACGCGGAGCCGCTTTTGTACACGCGATGGCTTCTGGAGCATTCGACGTACAAGGTTCGACGCGTAGAACATGCTAACCTCGAATCAGCTAGACGGTTCTCGAATTCACCAGAACATCACATAACAGTGTCAACAAAAATGCGTAGCCGCGGCCAGCAATCGAACCCTGACCCTTCGCGTGGGGGGCAAGCGCGGTAACCGTTAGGCTACGGCCGCGCTGCCTACTTGGCGCGCGGCATTACTCCCCCTTAAAACGTGCATCGCCCTGATGCAACACAAAACAAAACACAGCACATAAAAAGAACGGCAAACTAAAGAGTCATTTGAAACACATAAGATCCACAGTCCTATCGAGCGTAGTACGGCTTCAGGCGCACGACGTGGACGACTTCAGGTCGTGGTGGGCGGCGTGATGATGTTCTTGTTCCGTCGGGCATCACCTCGTAGTCCAGCTCGCCGAGGCGACGAAGTACCTTGTATGGTCCAAAGTACCGTTTCAGCAGTTTCTCACTGAGGCCGCGGTGACGGATGGGCGTCCACACCCACACCCTGTCTCCGGGCTGGAAGTGAACGTCCCTGCGACGAAGGTTGTAGCGGCCCGCGTCGACGCGTTGCTGGTCTTGAATCATGAGTCGGGCGAGCTGGCGGACTTCGGCGCGTTGAGCAACCGCCTGGGCGTCGTCGCTCTCATTGTCAGATGGCTCATGGGGCAGCATTGCGTCCAGCATGGTCGTTACCTTCCGACCATGTACCAGCTGGAAAGGGGTGAATCCAGTGGTCTCCTGAACCGCCATATTGTAGGCGAACGTGACGTAGGGCAACACCTCGTCCCACGTCTTGTGCTCTACGTCGACGTACATAGAGATCATATCGGCGATTGTCTTGTTGAGTCGCTCGGTCAACCCTTTGGTCTGCGGGTGGTACGCAGTGGTTCTACGATGGCCGGTGCCACTGAGACGAAGGATCTCTTGCGTCAGCTGGGCCAGGAACGAAGATCCACGGTCTGTAATGAGGACTTCAGGGGCGCCGTGCCGGAGGACAATGGACTCGATGAAAAACTTGGCGACTTCAACAGCCGTGCCTACTGGAAGGGCTTTCGTCTCGGCGTACCGTGTGAGATAATCGGTGGCGACGATAATCCAGCGGTTTCCCGACGTTGACGGCGGGAAAGGGCCAAGTAAATCCATTCCGATCTGCTGGAACGGCATAGACCGGGTGGAAATTTGATGCAGAAGTCCTGACGGCTTCGTCGGCGGTTTCTTGCGTCGCTCACACTCGTGGCATGATCGAATGTATAGGTGAACGGTCTTCGGTAGCCTCGGCCAGTAGTACTTTTCTCGAATCCTGGCGAGCGTCCTGCTGTAGCCAAGGTGTCCAGCCGTTGGGTCGTCATGGCATCCTTGGAATATTTCGTCTCGAAGGCTGGCAGGAACAACCAACAGCCATGCTGTGTTGTTGTTGACGAAGTTCTCCTTGTACAGCACCCCTTGCCGCATAGAGAATATATGCAGGATTCTTAAGAAAGCACGGGGAACCGAACTCGCTTCTCCCTCTAAGTGCTCGGTGAGCGCTCGCAGTTCAGGGTCGTCTCGTTGGAGTGCTGTCATGTCGCTGACGTCTAAAGCGCTGAGGAAATACTCATCGTCGTGGTCTTCGATACAAGCAGGACCGGGCTCGACAGGAGCTCTTGACAGGCATTCGGCGTCATTGTGCTTCCGGCCGGACTTGTACACAACGGTCATGTCGAACTCCTGCAGTCGTGGGCTCCACCGGGCAAGGCGTCCGGAGGGGTCTTTTAGATTCGCGAGCCAGCACAGCGAGTGGTGGTCCGTGACCACGCGAAAAGGACTTCCATACAGATATGAGCGAAACTTTGTTATTGCCCAGACAACAGCAAGGCACTCCTTTTCAGTTGTAGAGTAGTTCCTCTCCGCCTAAGACAGCGTCCGACTCGCGTATGCGATGACTCGCTCTGCCCCGTCCTGCCTTTGAACTAGCACCGCGCCAAGTCCGGTGTTACTGGCATCCGTGTGGATCTCTGTATTAGGGAACTGGTCGAAATGGCCAAGATTTGGGGGCGTCTGAAGTCTTCGTTTCAGCTCATCGAATGACCGCTGGTGTTCGCCTGTCCATTCGAACTTTACGGCGTCCTTCGTGAGGTGCGTCAGCGGTGAGGACAGCTTGGCGAAGTCCCGAACAAATCATCTGTAATAGGCACAAAGTCCGAGGAATCTTCTCACGGCCTTCTTGTCAGGCGGCGGCGTAAATGCAGCTACGGCGCGGGTCTTCTCGGGGTAAGGGAGAACACCTTTGTTGCTCACGACGTGGCCAAGGAACTTAAGTTCACCACAGGCGAATCGACACTTTGTTGGCTTGAGTGACAGGCCGGCGGTCTTGATGGCTTGAAGCACGGCTCGAACTCGTTTCATCTGCTCGTCGAAATCTTGTGAAAATACCACGACGTCGTCGAGGTAGACGAGGCAGCTCTGCCATTTCAGACCTGCCAGCACGGTGTGCATGACATGCTGGAAGGTGGCTGGCGCTGTACAAAGCCCGAACGGCATCACTTTGAATTCGTACAGTCCGTCGGGAGTGACGAAGGCAGTTTTCTCCCGGACGCGTTCGTCGACTTCAATCTGCCAGTAGCAACTCTTCAGGTCCATCGACGAAAAATATCGGGAGTGGCGCAGTCGGTCTAACGTATCGTCGATGCGGGGGAGCGGATAGACGTCCTTCTTCGTCACAGCGTTCAGTCGACGATAGTCCACGCAGAACCGCAGGGTTCCGTCCTTCTTCTTTACAAGGGCGACTGGGGACGCCCATGGACTTCTTGAGGGTTGAATGATGTCGTCGTCGAGCATTTCTTGGACTTGATCCTGAATCACCTTCCTTTCCTTTAAGGAGACTCGATACGGCGACTGGTGGACAGGGAGCGCGTCGTCGTCGGTAATAACGCGATGTTTTGCCATTGGTGTTTGGCGAACTTTCGACGACGTGGCAAAACAGTCACTGTATTCGGCGAGGAGATCAACCAGTTGCCGGCGCTTAGGAGCTGGGAGCTCGGGTCGATGTCGATCGGCGGCGGCGGCGTGCTGTTCTGCTGTGACGACGAGGTTTCTTCGGAGATTGCGGTGACCACGGCTGGCGCCTGAAGCTCCTGAATGTGGCCCACGGTGGTACCCGTCGTTAGGTGCTGCGGCTCCTCTCGGACGTTTGTCACACGAACAGTTGTACGTCCTTCTTGGAGATCCGTTAAGCCTCGTGCGACGCCAATTCCTTTCTCAAGTAGCAGTTGGACGCCGCCTTCCAGAAGAGCTTCACCGTGCATGGCTGCGTCGGTTATGACGGTGACGAAAACACTCGACCGCGGCGGTAAGTTCACATGGTCGGCGATACCTCGGATCGCTGTTGACGTCGTGTTGGTCTCCACCGGCGGTAAAACAGGCTTTCGCAGCGTCAGCTGGTTTGCCCCGAGGTCGATGACGGCGCTATACTCCCAGAGAAAGTCCATTCCGAGGATAACGTCCCTCGAACAGTCTTGCAGAACGACGAACTTCACAGGGCATGTCTCACCATGGATCTCGACGCGAGCAACGCATCTCCCGACTGGTGTAATGAGGTGTCCTCCGGCGGTTCTTATTTGTGGTCCATCCCACGGCGTCATAACTTTTCGAAGGCGGCGGGAGAGCCTCCCACTCAAGACCGAGTAGTCTGCTCCGGTGTCCACGAGTGCTGATGCGTCGTGGCCGTCAATGACGACGTTTAGGTTGTTGGACACCGCTGCAGGGGCGTCGTTTCGGTCTCTGGTAGCGTTCGAGTGGGGGCCCTCCGACGTTCGTGGAGGATCTTGGCGTCGGTCGTCTTCGGCAACTCCACCTCCAGGGGTTGCCGGGCCTAGTTTCCCCGGCGTGGAGCGAGGGGCGACAGGCTTTCACGTCGGGGTCGGTGCATCGGCGAAGCTGGACGTCGTGGCGAAGGCGACCGGAACTCTCGGCGGGACGCAGGCTCGGGGGACTGAGGTCGTCGCAGGTACTCGTCGATTTCCCGAGGGCGCTCACCATAACGGGGTCGCGGGTCGTTCGGGTGGAACCCGCGCAGCCCGAGTCGACGGTATGGGCATCGGCGGTAGGTGTGGTCTGCTTCCCCGCAGTGGAAGCACAGAGGGCGTCGGTCGGGCGTTCGCCACACATCGGTCTTCCGGGGTGCACGGGGCTCCTGGCTGGCGTACTGGAGTTGGTCGTCGTGGCGTCGGTCGTGCTGCGGCGCAGGAAACTGACGTCGGGGCGGCGCAAAATAGGCTCGAGGAGGAGGCGGTGGCCGTCGGGCCACTGCGGCGTAGATCAGGGTGGGCTGCTCGGGTGCAGCTACGCTGGCAGGAGCCTCCGATTGAATTGCCCGCTGAACTTCTTCGCGCACCACTTCGGCTATCGACAGCGAAACCGGCTGGTTGGCAGCAGGCAGCAGCTTCCGAAGCTCCTCCCGGACAACGTCTCGAATGACGTTGCGGATGCCCGGGATACTGGAGGCAAGCTCGCAGCTAGACGGCGCGAGGGCAGCGAGGCCGGGTGGTCGATGGTAGTGGCTGGCTCGGGCTTGCAGGGCACGCTCGATGTTCGTCGCCTCAGTGACAAAATCTTCGACTGTTGTCGGAGGACTACGAACAAGGCCGCCGAAGATGTTGTATCTCTCGCCCCTTATGAGGATTCGAACCTTCTTTTCTTCCGTAGCCTGAGGGTCGGCGCGGGCGCTCACGCGCAGAACGTCCTCCACGAAGCCGGCCCAGGGTTCGGGTTTGAAGTAGGTCTTCGGCTCTCTCTCGGCGGTGTTGGTTGAGAAATGTTGCATTCAGCTGGCTCTTGAAAACATCCCACGATGTCAAAGAAGGCTCGTGATTTTCGTACCAGTACCTGGCAGTCCCTTCGAGCGAAAAATACGCGTTTTGCAGACGCTGCTCGTCGGTCCAGCCATTGTGGCGGGCGACACGTTCGTACTGGTCAATCCAATCCTCGACGTCTTCGTAGAGTTCACCGTGGAAGGGGGCAGCCGTCCGCGGTGCGACGGGCATGAAGATGACGGGAGAAGCGGCGGGGGCTTGCGACTGGTTGGCCATCGTCGTCTTCTTCGGTTTGGGCTTGTCCAGCAGCAAACCGTACTCAGGAGCTTCTCCCTTGGTGCGGCGGCTGGTCCGAGTTTCAGGTTCCGCGTTGAGTGGTCTTCTCACCGAGCCGGGAATCGGACTTGCACTACGGGCCCTTGGAGGGGAACGCTGCACGGGCATGCGGTACCTCGCACCTTCACCAAAATGTCACGAATGACAAGTGATGAGGCGATAAAGACTGAAGAAACTAAACGTTGAATGGGGCGAACTTGTGCCCAAAAATAAAAGGGTACAAAAGATAATAACAGAGCGTTGCGGGCGTCGAAATCGGCGTGACAGCAGAGTCGAACGCTGGGGCGAAAACTGACTCCGGCTTGCCACGCGGAGCCGCTTTTGTACACGCGTTGGCTTCTGGAGCATTCGACGTAGAAGGTTCGACGCGTAGAACATGCTAACCTCGAATCAGCTAGACGGTTCTCGAATTCACCAGAACATTACATAACAGTGTCAACAAAAATGCGTAGCCGCGGCCAGGAATCGAACCCTGGCCCTTCGCATGGGAGGCAAGCGCGATAACCGTTAGGCTACGGCCGCGCTGCCTTCTTGGCGCGCGGCAATATCACCAGAGTCAATCTTGAAAAATATCACCAGTGTCAAACTCAAAAGATATCTCCCGAGCAGGACTCAAAAGAAAAATATATCACCCGAGTCAAACTCAAAATAATTATATATCACGGGAGTCAAACTCAAAATATATCACTCGAGTCAAACTCATAATAGATCACCCAAGTCGAATTCAAAATATATCACCCGAGTCAAACTCAATACATATCACCCGAGTCAAACTCAAAACATATCACCGGAGTCCAACTCAAAATACATCATCCGAGTCAAGCTCAAAGAGATATCACAAAATATCACCGGAGTCAAACTCACAAAAAAATATCACTATCACTGATATCACCGGAGTAAAACTCAAAAAGATATCACGGACTATCACTAATATCACCGGAGTCAAACTCAAAAAAATATCAATGATATCACCGGAGTCAGTTCACTCACGGGATCACGTGACATCTGTCTGAAGCTGGGCTTGCCTGTACTTCCCCGCGCGGGAAGAAGCAGACCGACCCCTCTCCCCCCAGGCGAATTAGCGTCCGGTGGGTAGAAGGGAGAGAGGGGTTCTCCGGCTTGCATTTCTACGGCGACTGCGAAAAACGCTTAGGGAAGACAGCAGCGACGCCGCTCGTTTCGCTTCGTTATTTTGTTTACTTTCTTTGATTCTTCCGAACGCCCGTGTTTTGATCTTTGTTTACTGTTTTGTGAAGCGCTTGAGAGGAAGCGTGTTTGGGCGACCACCGCGCTAAGCAAGTAATCGTCAGGTTCTGCTTGTTATTTTTAGGGGTTGTTAATCTTAGTTAATCTCGTTTTTGTTTATTTTTGCTTTAGGTTGGAATATTACTGATATAGCAGGAAGGGATTCTGCTACACTGAAATGAATAATATTTTGTAATGACAAAAAACTGAGGTGATGTGAATATTTTTAGTAATAATTAAGTCCACGTTATCGAACAACTTCCTATAAAGGTTAAGTAACTCGAATTTTGGTTAATTACAACTACTGGGAAACGAAACAAATGGTCCCGGAACAAATGGTCCCGGAATAAATGGTCCTGGAATAAATGGTCCCGGAACAAATGGTCCCGGAACTAATGGTCCCAAGTACAAACTAGGAAAAAACGGTCCCAGATAAATATTGCCAATATGGGTTTCGCGTTTTCGAATAAATCCGATAAAATCCAATAACACTTGCCGCTAAACATTTTACGGTTTCCAATTTATACGAAAACCTCCGAATTTCGATGCTGCCGGTTGCACCAACTCATCCGGGTTTTATATTTTTCTGGGAAGCTCAGAAATGTTTTGCGCTGATTTTTTTTTTTTATTTAAACTTTTGCGCTACAAGCGTCAGAAAATAATATATTTTCAGCCCATATAAAAATACAAGTTAGGTAGCTTCTCTATGACAATAATCGAGTGGGGCTCGCTTATATAAATATACTACTGAAAAACACTGCAATGTAAAAAAAGATACTCAAAAACAACTGCGAGGCTTGTAACCGGGGACTCAGCATTATAGTCGGGCATAGCCATCCAACTGTATGGGAGGCGGTCGACGCCCTACGGGCGGAAGCTTTATCTGTCTCCGTAAAATCTGCTCAGGAGTTTTTACGGAGAAGAAAACAAAAACAGCGCTGGTCCAGATGCAGCGCCGACTGCAGACTCTCTGCCCAGTAGGACCAGGGAGCAAAGACGATGGAGTAATTCCTTCGAGGTGTCAGTCGCACTGTTCGGTTTTGAACACCGTAAGTAAGACTTTAAGGCACGTCCATGTATGTGTTATCAGCAAATTGTATCATTTCTTAACATCTTGTCGTACAATATAGTTTAACCTAGCTAGTGCAGTTGCTGATCTGGTTAAAGAGACATGGAGGAACACCAAATGTGCATGGAAACCTAATGCACCTACAGGGTGAAACAAGGAGACGCCAGGCTCTTTAAATCGACCGGAAAATTCAGTTTCTCAACCTATCGCACTACGACTTCGTGCAGCGTTGCCCACAGATGGTGCATTTTTTTTTTTTTTTGTAAAATTTGCAAAGAGCGAACTTACCTGAGGAAAAAGGAAAGAAAGAAAAAGGCTTAGCTCCTATGGAAACGCAGCGACGCCACCGGTCTGCAAACAACACGGCGCCGTTTCGCACGGGAGACAAGAGATGGCGCAACAAACGCCGCCAACGAACGAGCATACGGCGCCGAGAGCAGGCATTTTTAGCAGACGATCTTTTCGACTAAAAAGCGGCGCGCGTTCCGCAGGCGGCGACAGTCGCAGAAACAAAAAGGACAGGCGCGGTAACAGCAAGGAACTGCAGTTCCTTGTCTGCTAAAGGGCCGGCTCTCGGCGTCGTCTGCTGGTTCGTTGGCGGCAGTTGGCGTCGCGACCGCTTGCGCCATCTCTTGACCCCGGTGCAAAACGGCGCCGTGTTGTTTGGAGACCGGTGGCGTCGCTGCGTTTTCATAGGAGCTAAGCCTTTTTCTTTCTTTACTTTTTCCTCAGGTAAGTTCGCTCTTTGCAAATTTTACAAAAAACAAATGCACCATCTGTGGGCAACGCTGCACGAAGTCGTAGCGCGATAGGTTAAGAAACCGAATTTTCCGGTCGATTTAAAGAGCCTGGCGTCTCCTTGTTTCACCCTGTATAAAGAAATCGAGCTTCGCTCGTTCTGTGTGCTACCATCACGCGTCATGGCGAGAGGGAAGTAATTCGAGTTTCAAGGCTTCAACAGAATAACTAAGGGCACTTATTTTTTGTTTCAAAAGAGCCTACTGGTACTATAAATATCCTAAAGTCCCTTATATGAAAAAAGTAATAACTCCTATAATATCGTATAAGGTCTTTAAATTAACAGTTAGGAGATAACTGTTGGACAGTATTCATTTCGAAAATATTCTGACGATTTTAAAGAAAATTAACTTCAATACCCGACCACTTTCCTCGAAGTAGCCGGACTCAAAATATAGACGAGATCCTTCATTCCACCAGGAATTCACTGATTGCATAAGGGATGAAGTATATTGCATGGTGCATCTTAGTTTCTAAACGATATTCTTACGGGACTATTTTTTCCAACTTGGACTTGGGACCATCAGTTCCGGGACCATTTATTCCGGGACCATTAGTTCCGGGACCATTAGTTCTGGGACCATTTGTTCTTACACCCACAAGTACTATATCAAGATGAAATACAAAGAACGGCGCACCTGTTTTTGAATTGATTGGTATTGATGATTGAGAGAAAGACCGGTTGACTTGGACGTGTGTCATAGTCGGCTACTTTGTACTGGGGTAGAAGGGCAGTCCTCTCGACTCCAAACTCGACATTATATCCACCACCGCTGAAATCTTGGAGTGCACTGTTTTCCCCGCGAAAGTAGCCGTCAGTACGTCGTATCGCCCACTTTTTCTCGTGAGGATCGTTCTGTTTGTGGAAAACTGTGAGCTTTCCACTGGCGTGATATTGGTTCGCTTGGTTGTGTCAAAAAATAAAAATAAAAAATAAACACCAGGCAAGGCAGAAGCTTACGGATTGCCGCCCTGCCTAACCAGTAACAACACGCTCTCTGCAGCTTTGGAAAATGAGCGGGCTGCAAAATTGCCCTTACACTGGGGGCTGCACAATACCCTCCTAGAGAGAGACGACAGCGAAAGAAGAAAACAGATATATAAAGCACGGAACAAAAACACGTTTTCTTAGCACCTTGGGCACGGTGTCGTTGAGAATAAAAACGGGAATTAAAGGAGGGGTGAAAACGCCGCCTGTCCTCGTGTTCTTTTCTCAGTGGGCGGACGATGGCGCCGTAAACGGTACACAAGCTTTTCAAGACAAACGACTCCGTAGTCCAGTGTCCAGATGGATATCAAAAAATGCTAAAAGCCGTAAAACCAACAATAACCATGGAGGAAGCAAAAAAAAAAAAAAGACAGAAAATATCAGTTTGTTTCTTCCCCACAGGCACACACCTGCGTTCTGAGCGACCACTATGCTTACGAACGAATGCAACCGCTGTGACTTCAACGACAACTGTGCGAGACGTGTACACACACATGCAACGGCATGCAACCACACGAATGAACAGCCAATGAGAAACGAGCTTCAGCTCTTGCTCCTAGCCAATAGGAAGCTACCCAGCTACGCTTACAAACATGGCGGGCGGTTTCGTGCCCGATGCTAGGTAATCACCGGAGCAGCCGGAGGTTTCGGCTATGGCGTACAGTCACGAAGATCTGCTGTGCGCCTACAATAGCTGTGGAAGGGCTGGTTCATACATCTGCAACGAACCCGTTATGCAGGACTGCGTCCGTTGTGACCGGAACGACTGCTCTGCGCCGCGCGTACACTCCTGCAACCACCGCGACAAGCGCGGCCGGTCGGCAGCACGGTGACCGCCTCTTCGCCGCCGTCAGCTGTTTCAGCGGTGCCTCTAAAAAGAAGGGGACGCGCTGCCACTCATCTGCGTAACAGAAAATAGACAGACCGTCTTCTATGACCACAAACTTTTTTTTTTTTTTTTCAGGGTAAGCTTGCAGGGTAGTGCGTTAAAAAAACGAAAAAGATGCAGTACGCTGTCTTGCACGATCACGACTTTAATACAGGACTTTGCCAACAGTGCAAATCTCGCCACACGCCTTTTCTACGATTATAAAAGACGAGGTAATCTTAGCAGCAATATAGCAACGTGGAAATATAATTTCGTGATCAGATAGGCGTTGCGAGCGAGACGTTGCGTGCGTTCAAGATTGCTAACACTAATCACCTTTCTCGGGTGATGAAAACGCGTGAAAACTCGCATCCTTTATACGGTACGCACCAGTAAAGCGCGAAACACATGTACGACGAAAACTTCCGATCCGACGTGCGGACTGCCGGAATGACCTTGGGGGGAGAGGGTTTTCGTAGCATCGGAAAGCGTTGAAAACCCTCGCCTCCGACCGTCGTATTGCGCGGTCGGACGTCGGATCGGACGGTTTCGTCGTACATGTGTTTCGCGCTTTATACCTTGAACTTGAACACACGCATGGAATGCGCCAAAAAGAAATCCGGGTGATGTTCGAGGACAGAAATGCTAAGAAAGCACCACTGCAGTCGAAGTAAACAAACACGACGGCACGGGCGTTTCTGCTGTCTTGAGAGTGCCGCCACGAGATCGCCGCACGAGTAGGTGAATCTTCCCTTCTAGTACGTGCTGGGTTATCATAACGACACATGACGAAAATTCACAGTCAATGATAGCGCTTTTACGGGGAATGGTGAGCTTTCACCACGCCATCCACGTCGACGATCACACCGACGCCATGTTTGCAGCTAGGAGGAGGCAGGCACGACCGGCATGCAACGCGCGCGACCGAGCTCTCCTCGACCTGTGATTGGTCTGTCGCTCCCGTTGTTCCCGAACGTAACGAAAAAGTTCAGCCCGGCTCAACTCCTTGAGTTGCGAACGAACACGAACGAAAGACCGTTTGGCGCTTCGTTGCTATGGCAACTCGTCGTTCCAACCGGTTGCATTCGTTCGTAAGCGTAGTGGTCGCTCCGAACGCAACTGTGTGAACGGGCCTTTATTTTCTTATTTTTTTCATTTTTGTGTATATAAATGTGTCACTGTAAAATCTCAACTTCCGTTGTTTTTTTTGTGTGTGTTTTTTTATGTCGTCTTTCTTTCTCCTTTCCCTAAGTGAAATTAGCTATGCCCGCCCGGAGTACAGAGGCAGACATTTTGTTCAAATTCAATCTTTTCTTTCTTTTTTCTTAAGCTTTTTTTTTTCTTTTCGCTTTTAGATGTCCTACTTACCCATGTTTTGACCGAGCGGAGTCCGTGGTGGTGGAGGGGCGACTCGAGCCAGGCACTGGGCTGGAGCTCAGCGGGAACAACGATGAGCCGCTATCTCTCTCGAAATGTACACTGTTTATTTACATGATGTACAGTTGGTTCAAGACCAGAGAAGATATTTGCTTGTCAAAGTTCGCTCATTTTAAACACTTGGTTCTCCCTAGGTCCCTAGGTAGGGACCCCTACATCGGCGGGTAGTCGGCCAATCATAGAAAGGTGTCCCGTTCAAACACCGCCCCACATTCCATTATTACGCACACTGAGCCGCCGTAAACACTTCACCGTCGGTCTAGACGGCACCGTGAGTCTCACCAAAACACCGGCTCGTTGGAATTCACGCAGCTGGTCAAAACACCGTCCGGGGCCGAGACGTGACGTGCCGACATTCGACTCTTCGTGTCTACGCGTTGAATGAAGGCGTCCTGATGATTTCATCGCCCCGGATCGTGCCCTGGTGTGAAACCTGAGACGTTGCTTTCCCTCTTCGGAGGTTATATCCAGACGTGTGTACACGGCAAAGTCTGGTTGTGTGCGTCCGCGGGGCAGGCGTGCTTCCGAAGCGATGCTTGCGCCAGGCTCGCTGAGTCAGATGACCTTGAACCCGCGGGAGGCGCTCGACGAAAACAAACGGCCAGATGTAGACATTGTGAACATGGTCCGGGGCCATTCATAACACCCACTACCTAACTTAAATTTAGGAAGGGAACGGTGGTTGAGTGTGCGAGCGCGTGTATCACTACGACGTGATGCTCGTTAGACAACTTAGGTCAGCCGTCGTACTGCACTCGCTAAATTCTCCGGGAACAGGCCCACTCGTCACAGTCAAGTCGTCATAGGTGAACTGGTCAAAGAGGGCATCTCGTTCTAGGTAAACCCGCACTAGGGGAAGTGGTCACAGGGACCTCCTCCTTATTGGAAAGCTCGTCACAGCCTTATTTAGAGGGCGGGGTAAAACGGAAAGGGGGGGGGGGGGGGGGGGGGGGGGCTTTAACCTGAAAAATGGTCCCATCGAACTCGTCTCAGTTTCAAACTTTGCCTATCCTTTTGTTTGTTGGCAAGAGGCGGTTGTGGTCGGCTTTTCGGTGTTATCTTTACTTTCGACGTCCCTTTGTTATTGGACCCTTTCGGAAGCTTTGCTAGGTCGGAACTGACTGCTCAATGACAAAGCAAGGGTCACCTTGTGTATGCAGACCTCCACACCAGGATGCTAAGACGCGTAGCAGTTAGGTTTTGTCTTTGGAGGCGTCTTCTCTTCTCCATCTCTACTCCAAATTTATTTTTTTCTTTGAGGCGGCTTCGAATACGTAAATATATAGGACCGAAATGGTGCGGACCTTTAGATAGGAGGACCGCGTTTCGTAAGATGGAGCTAACTAAACCCAGCGTGGCGCTCCCAATACCCCGACGCTGTGCATTGGGTGTGCAGAGATAGAAAGCATTGCAAGGTTAAAGTAACCACCCTCAGATGCCCCATGACGACTTGCCCTACTTGACGAGTTGGCTTGTGACGAGTTTTCTTAAACCCAATAATTTCATGTTTCAGAGTGGTTATTATAGTTAGTCATGGGCTTATGAGTTTGCTTCCCTTGATAGCGCGAGCGTGCACGCCCAACTAAAGCACGGCCGAAGCTAACGTGTGCTTTCTTTACTTGTCGCCGACAATACATTACTCTAAGGCACGGCCCAGCGTGCAATATTTACAGACCAGCACGAGCGTGTTCATCGCTTCGTAAAGCGAGCAAAGCACGCGCCATAGGCACGAACTCTCAAGCTGCCAGCTTAATTATTATTTGTCAACAGTTATCGAGGCCAATTAGTCCATTTGCTACAGTACTCAAGCCTCAAGGAGAATGCAGGGATTGGTGTTCCACGCACGCCTTCCCCGTATAAAAGATTCGAAGTAAATAACCAAAATAGAGCGTTGACGAACGCGCGTGCAAGGTGTCATTTGTTTTAGGTATTTGCTTTAGAAAAGTTACTACTGCTGAGGCCAGCACGTGTGGCGCGTGGAACACCAATCCCTGCATTCTCCCTGATGCTTGAATAATATAGCAATAGGTCTATTGCAAACGCAAGATCGGCGAAAAAGGTAAAATTCTGACGAAGTGGACAAGTGCCCAGTTGCCCTCTGTTACGACTTCCTTGTGTACGAGATGTCCTATGACGACTTGCCCTATTTGACGAGTTCACTTATGACGAGTTGGCTGTGACGAGATGGCTTGTGACGAGTTCTCCGAGACCCAAATTTTCCATCTACAGCGTTTAACAATATCACCACACCTGGAAGACTATGATCAGGCCGTCTATACAATAAAGACGAATTTTTTCTTTGCTTAAATTTACAAATCTACTTGAAAAAGAAGCCAAACTACAGTAACTTGAGTATAGTAATTCTATTTCGTGAAAAAATTGCAAAAAAAATTGGGTTGTGTGGATGTTTAGACAGCGTGGAGTTTGACTGCCATTTCAAAGAAGGGACGAGTCTGTCGCTGTATATGAGCAATTTAGCCAGTGCGGTACGACCGCAGTAGTGATACACGGGATGAGCATCGTGCCTGGATGAGCATCGTGCCTGCACGATGCTCATCCAGATTTAAACAGGCAGGGGCGGGAATTCTATACAGATAACTGAAGCTTATAATTGTATCTTCCTTTGCTGTTTTTTTTTCGAAAGCCTTAATGAGATGCGCGCAAGAATGCATATCTGTGCGCACGGTCTGTCAGGGCTGTCATCTTTCTGCTATCGTGTTTGTGCGCGTATGGAAGTTCTGCCGCACGTTTTCTGCTTGTGGAGCGTTCAAAGCTGCTCGAATAAGTGAATTAAGGATCAGGTATGGCAACGATGATTAAGCGATTAGTTGTTTTGTGTTAAATTTTATGAGATAGAGCTCATCCGTCATACTTTTCATGTATTAAATACGCGACACTTAATATGCGGACGAATTTCCAAAGCAAAATGTTCCCTTCCTATCCGTATAAAGTTCAAAGAGCAATAAAATGAAGAGACGGGCTAGTTGGTACATAATTATTGTTTTATGCAGCAGCTAGCCTACCAAAGAGATATGTGGACATCATTGAGCGAGCTCTTGCTGAGCTTTCGTGCCCAGTCGCTGAGATGCGTGCTTACGCGAGGCTCGCACTTTTGCGTTTCATCTGTTAACCCTAGCGCACGGCACCAGCGGCTCATCGCGTTTTCCGAAAAAAAAAAAAAAAGTCAAATTAGCAGTTCAAATAATATGACGGCGTCCACAGCTATAGTGATCCGCGCGAACACTCGTACAGTTGCCTGAAAAAGGAAGCTCGATTGGGATACTGATTTAAAACGGGTACGAACCCGAAAGGCTGTGGTCGATAATCTGATGGCATCTTTACAGGTAAGTCTGATATGCCACCGCCTTGAACACAGCCATAGTTATGTCAATACTACTTTTATATATTTAGCTGTTACACTCTAAGAAAAAAGGGAGGAGAAAGGTAGCAAAAGCGACTGTTCCTCCTTGTTGCGGACAAGTTGCCCAGAGAAGGGAGGAACGGCAGTTCAGATGAAAGGAGGAGGGCGAGTTCCTCCTTGTTCAGTTGGCGCAGGGGTAGAACATCGCGCTACTGACCAAGTGGTCAACGGTTCGATCCCCAGGAAAGTGGGGTTTTTTTTGTTTTGTTTTTTTGTAAAGTTTTTTTTTTTATTTTTGTTTACCAAAACACACATAAACAAACCCATACCGATGAAAGGAAAATTAAAGTCCTTATTATTCACCGAGACGTTTTCCTCTTTCTCCAGGCAGACCGGAGAAAGCTTTCGCCCTCCCGACCTATCTTCTTTCGGTTTCGTTTTTCGAGCACATCGTGCACGTTGTTTAATAAATTAATGTTGAGTTGATTGAGCTTCAGCGGCAGCGAAGGCCGCCTGTAATTCCGTCTTTTAGTCCAAACGTGCAGAACATTTCGGTTGCATTGACGTTTTTATCACTAATTTTATCAAATGAGCTAACGAAGCCGCTAGAAACAGCGAAGTTCCGGAGCAGTGCCAGCAGCGCTACATACACTGGGTAAGACGGCTGTCAGTGGGGTGAAGCTCTCGGCTACTTCCGTCCCGCCGCGTATACTTATGACGTTCGTCCGGTCCGGCGAAGTGCTTCCGATTGCCGCGCTCCCAGCGGCTGTTGGCACTTGTTATTACATTTTAAATAAAATTGATTCATATATTTAATGATACGAAATAAAGGTGAAGTTGTTTTGAAGGTGTGAATGGCTTTGAAGCTTGTTATTGTAACTTTCTCTTTCACTCTTTCAACGTGTCTGGGCGCGCTTTCTCTCTCTTTGAACCCGCGCCTCTCGCCTCGAGATGCGCTGGCCGCTGGCGCCGGGAAGTCGGTGGACCGTTAGAACGCGCGAGGGACGCGAGCCAGTGGGGTGAAGGTCTCGGCTACTTCCGTCCCGCCGCGTATACTTATGACGTTTGTCCGGTCCGGCGAACTGCTTCTGATTGCCGCGCTCCCAGCGGCTGTTGGCACTTGTTATTTCATTTTAAATAAAATTGATTCATATATCTAATGATGCGAAATAAAGGTGAAGTTGTTTTGAAGGTATGAATGGTTTTGAAGCTTGTTATTGTAACTTTCTCTTTCACTCTTTCAACGTGTCTGGGCGCGCTTTCTCTCTCTCCGAACCCGCGCCTCTCGCCTCGAGATGCGTTGGCCGCTGGCGACGGGAAGTCGGTGGACCGTTAGAACGCGCGAGGGACGCGAACCGGCGTGTTGTTTCGCTTCTGGTAGTGCGTCGCGGCGCGAGATTCGTCCCGCGTTCGTGCGCGCGCGGCTATCTTTTCTTTTTCGTGGGAACTTGTTGGTGTAATGTGGTCAAGCATGGATTTTCGTCATCAACACACCACCTGATGTGCCAAGTGGGGAGACAATGACTACCGAAAGCCGGGATATCAATGGTTTCGAGTTCGAATGGACGTGCGGTACGCTCTTTTGGTCTTCTCTTGCTTAAGTTTCTGATTAGATGTTTGCAACAAAACCTAACTGTCGCAGTGGTAGTGAGTATTAATTGTTTGATTTTCGCAATAGCTACAATGGTTTTCAATCACAAAACCAAATCCTATTATTGTTCAGGATTGCTCTTCACTCGCCGCGAGAAATATGTCATTGTCAAATTACTGGAGACTTCTGTGTAGACTTTTTCATATCAAGATCGAGCACATATGCTCACTTTAAAAGATGGCAAACTTTTTGCTGTGAGCTGTTTATTTGGCACTGTTGTCAGTGATTCACGCGTCTGTTCGCGAGGAGTGAAAATATGAGCCTAAATATTTTTCGATTAACTGAGGATGAGCGATAGAGCGATCCGCTCTGGTTTCCCGTTTCGTTTAGCAGTGACTCACTCCTAAATTTAAGTGATAATATTAAAAACGAATGGGCAGGTTCTCGATGAAGACTCAATACCAAAGAGTTGAGCTGTTTTTCTTGGTACTCATTGCTTAGTTTCCTTTCGTTGCAATTAAGACACCGTCGTCGGTCTTTACTTATATGCTTACTTATATAATCAAATTTGCAAGAACGCATATCATCACCCTTGGTCGCACGTAACCTTAACGTTTTATCCTGTTTTGTTGTTCATTTCTTTGTTTCTCGTGTGCAAAACAGTGAGAAATTTCGTCTGTATTTTCTACTGTCTGTTGAATAAAAATGAACGCAAAAGGACAAGCATTGCATATTATTTGTGTATGGGTCACTTTCGTTGCTTTGCTAGGTTTCTGCTGCTTTGCTGCTGGTCTCGCTTTTCAGTGCTGGCTTGTGTGCGTTTCAACGCACATTAACCAGCATTGAAATGCGAAAACCAGCCGCAAAGCAGCAGAAGCCTAGCAAAGCAACGCGCAAACCGGGCAAAAAAAAAAAAAAAAAAAAAAAGCTACAATATATATATTTTTAACTCTAGGTGGCGCAAGCTACCGCCCATCCATCCAAACACAATGGCGCTGCCGTGCAGTTTCGGTTTTGGTTTCGCTGTGTCGCCATGTTGATTTTAGTACAGCCACCAGATATCAGGGGATTCAAATGGCGCTGCGGCCTCCCAGGGTTTTCCAATTTGCGTTCCATGGGCGGTATAGGAAGTTGCACTCCTCTGCGCGAGCGGGCGAGTTGTTTCGCTTCTGGGAATGCGTCGCGGCGCGAGATTCGTCCCGCGTTCGTGCGCGCGCGGCTATCTTTTCTTTTTCGTGGGAACTTGTTGTTGGTGTAATGTGGTCAAGCATGGATTTTCGTCATCAACACACCACCTGATGTGCCAAGTGGGGAAACAATGACTGCCGAAAGCCGGGATATCAATGGTTTCGAGTTCGAATGGACGTGCGGTACGCTCTTTTGGTCTTCTCTTGCTTAAGTTTCTGATTGGATGTTTGCAACAAAACCTAACTGTCGCAGTGGTAGTGAGTATTAATTGTTTGATTTTGGCAATAGCTACAATGGTTTCCAATCACAAAACCAAATCCTATCATTGTTCAGGATTGCTCTTCACTCGCCGCGAGAAATATGTCATTGTCAAATTACTGGAGACTTCTCTGTAGACTTTTTCATATCAAGATCGAGCACATATGCTCGCTTTAAAAGATGGCAAACTTTTTGCTGTGAGCTGTTTATTTGGCACTGTTGTCAGCGATTCACGCGTCTGTTCGCGAGGAGTGAAAATATGAGCCTAAATATTTTTCGATTAACTGAGGATGAGCGATAGAGCGATCCGCTCTGGTTTCCCGTTTCGTTTAGCAGTGACTCAATCCTAAATTTAAGTGATAATATTAAAAACGAATGGGCAGGTTCTCGATGAAGACTCAATACCAGAGAGCTGAGCTGTTTTTCTTGGTACTCATTGCTTAGTCTCCTTTAATTGCAATTAAGACACCGTCGTCGGTCTTTACTTATATGCTTACTTATATAATCAAATTTGCAAGGACGCATATCATCACCTTCGTCGCACGTAACCTTAACGTTTTATCCCGTTTTGTTGTTCATTTCTTTGTTTCTCGTGTGCAAAACAGTGAGAAATTTCGTCTGTATTTTGTACTGTCTGTTGAATAAAAATGAACGCAAAAGGACAAGCATTGCATATTTTTTGTGTATGTGTCACTTTCGTTGCTTTGCTAGGTTTCTGCTGCTTTGCTGCTGGTCTCGCTTTTCAGTGCTGGCTTGTGTGCGTTTCAACGCACATTAACCAGCATTGAAATGCGAAAACCAGCCGCAAAGCAGCAGAAGCCTAGCAAAGCAACGCGCAAACGGGGCAAAAAAAAAAAAAAAGGTACAATATATATATTTTTAACTCTAGGTGGCGCAAGCTACCGCCCATCCATCCAAACACAATGGCGCTGCCGTGCAGTTTCGGTTTTGGTTTCGCTGTGCCGCCATGTTGATTTTAGTACAGCCGCCAGATACCAGGGGATTCAAATGGCGCTGCGGCCTCCCAGGGTTTCCCAATTTGCGTTCCATGGGCGGTATAGGAAGTTGCACTCCTCTGCGGCTGTCTCCAATTTGCGGGACACACGCGGAACTACAGCAGCGAAACCACGAGGAACTGTGTCGACGTTTTCGACGTTATGGAAATCGCGGGAACTGCGTCCAAGGAAGGCAGGTTTTCCTGCCGGCTGCCTGGGTGCCTTCCGTGCTGAGTTCGGTTCCGTTGTCCCGTGCCGAGTGCCAACCAGCGTTCAACGTGATTCTTCTGCGTGTCAGCAACATCGTCAACGTGGTTCTGTATTTCTTCGTGTCAGCGACATCGTGATGGCAGTGTTGTGGGTTGTGAACAGAAGACTGGAATTATCGCCGATGTGACCGTGTGTTCGCGTATCAGTGGTGTAACAACAAGATGAGATGACGTAAACTGTCGGGCATTGATACCGCTAGTCGGGCCGTTATCGGAGGGGCCGGGGTGTCGCAGGATGACATTCCGCTTTACATTAAAGAGTTTAAAACCACTTGAGGGATTAGGTGCAGTCGATCGGCGTGTTGATAGTCATGTTGGAACGCTGGTCTGAACGGTAAGCTCCTATCGTACAAAAAAAAAATTGGGTTGTTTTGTGTGTTTATACAGCCTAGATAGAACTTGGTCTGCCTCACAGGGGCGACGAGTCTCCCAGCTGTAGATGAGCAATTTAGCCAGTGCGGTACAGCCGCTAGCCTGGGGTCTTTAACGTGCATCACGCAGTAGTGATACACGACCGCACGCCGGTACGATGCTCATCCAGATCGAAACGGGCAGGGGTGGGGCTCGAACCCAGGATCCCTGGGTTCTGCTCCTATCGTACAGTGGCCAATCTGACTGTCGGTCCCCGAGAGCGATTGCGCTCTGGGGAAAAGACAACACTACGAAAGTATGACGGAAAGTACGTATATTTATAATGGAAGTTCAGCATAAAAAAAAAAAAGACGCTATCCTTTATTTTACTGTTTAAATATATTACGGTTCCTGTAGAAACTGCCCTCTAAGTGGCGCGCTGGGATGAGCGCTAGAAGTTTTCGAGCTCGCAACGGCGCAGCTCCGTACACTTAACAGTTGTCGGAAGTCGCGGCTTTGACTGCATTCAAGTTGATCGAAAAGCGATTTCTGTGCCCGTGAAGCATCACTTCCAGCTGAGTGGATATCCGCTCTACAGAGATTAATTCAAGACGGCAATTGCAGCTTTGCGCGAACAGCACAAATAGAAAAACGAACACTACAATATAAATACTGGCTACGAAGGGCCATGCGGGAAAACAAACTCATGGCTTGGAACCACATTGGAGCGGCTCGATTTATTGGCTTTCAAATAATTATGTCATGATCGAGCGTCTTCTTTTTAATAAGAGATTCATCCCCTGAGCCATTAAAAATAGCCTCAGATGTATGACATTGCTGGAAAAAAAATGAACATGTTCGGAATATTTTTTTTTGCTTAGGGAGTCACCGAAAAATTCCGTACGTTCAAAACGACCACTATAAAAGACGGAAACGCAGGGCTCGGTAGTAGTGATCGGGGTAGTGTGCTGTTGTATTGATGTTTGTATGTGCGATGCCTGTGTATGCGTTCACTATATGTTGACCTGATGTTTGTAGTGTGCGCAACGTGTCTACATGTGTTAAAAATTCCGAAGAAAAGGAAACGCAATTGTGGCGTAAGAAATAAAAATATTTTTTTGTAAAACATGAATTGGGCGGTACCTAGCGCCACCTAGCCTAGCTACGTGCGATTACTCTGCTTGACCCTGCCATCTGGTGGCAAGCGATTTAACATCCTTTTACGCTGCGCGGCTACGCCATAATTTCGTGTTACCGTGCTGAGATAAGCCAAGAGGTTGCTTCGGATTTGCTTTTTTTTGAGAGCGGCTTTTGGTTTTGCGGGCGAATGATTTTCACTCCTCCGTGATGTGCGGTTGACGCTACGGTTGACGAAGGAATTGTGGCTCGAGGAATAGCAAAGGTAGGACATAAAGTGCGCGAACTGAGTGCCGGTTGTCTCCGTTGAACATCGCAGTGCTGACGATGAGAAGACTGAGTGACTGCATGCTTTCGAAACGCAAGTTTCTTTACCTGCAGGGGTAAAGAAACTTCGGAAATATATACAGTTCGCGGAAAGCTCGTGTTACGTTTTTATTTCCTGCTCCTCTCGCTTCGTGCAATAGACTTAGTGTTCTCGTTAAGCCTTACCGAGCTCGATTTGCTCGATTCGTGGCCGCCATAATGAGATGCAGTCGACGGAGGAACTTTTCCTCCCCTGCTTAAGGGACGAAAGTTTCTCCCTTTCTGAAGGAACATATGTGTCAAGAGCGTTCCTCCCTTTAGGGAGGACTATACTGACCCTTTTTTCTAAGAGTGTAGCGTACGTGAAGAAAGTGAGCATAAGCCATCAGGTTTGCGTTCATAATGATGCGATCAAAATAAAAACAGACGTAAAGCCTTTGTTACTGTGGCGGCGTCTGTAGTAAACGCCCTTGAAATACGTGGAGTTGTTAGAACTCAAAAAACAAGACTGCGCCAAAAAAAAAAAGAAAAAAAGGCTGCGGGCGCTTTTAAGAATAGAACGAAAACCATTACGTTAGTGGGCATCATGTGGCAAACGAATCGAAGATATCGGCATGCGTTTTATAGTGATATCTTCTACAATAACATTTTTTGTCGAAGCTTAAAGAGTTTCTGGTGCCCACGGGTCACCACAAGTAAATACTAAAGATCCGTTCGTCGTAAGTAAGCTCAATAAACGACGGCGTCATTTTATTAAATACATACACTTGTCACTCAGACACGAACCTACCGCTCTGGACTGGGGTTGGTAACGCGAACACATACAACAATTCGAACTCCAAGGCTTCGTTCATAACTGATTATAATTTAAAGACATGTACCGGCACATTGCCATTCCCGAAAGACCATGGGTGAAATAATCCAGGTTTGTACAGGAGCGTTGTAGGAGTTTAGGACATTTTGGTGTAGTTACGTTTCGGTGCAGGGCATGTGGGTGCGGTCTAATAACTGACAGGATTTTCTGTGCACAAACGTTTTGGTGGGCGGATATTTGTTGTATGAACGCTTTAATAAACACGCCTAGCATTACTTGTTAATATTCAGAGGCCGGATTCTCAAAGCGAGCTTACGACGAAAAAGGTGCGTACGACAAATTTGAGAGAAAATCCGTATTCTCGAAACGAAATTGTCGTAACTTTTGCGCAGGTTACGACAGAATCCTACGACAGCTCCGCAGCTGTCTTACGCACTTTTTATGATCAAATCGACATAGCCTACAGCGTCGCTCAGTTACTTGGTCGCGATGACCAACGGACATTCATTTTTCTGCGTGCTCTTCTCGCGCGTCCCGACTTCAAGCAGCAAGAAGAAAGGAAGAAGTGCTTGAAACCGGCCACGACGAACATGAACGCTGGATCCACAGACATCCGGGAAAAGCAGCAAAGGCAATGATCCCACCGACCAAGCGAGCTCGGCAAAATATAGGCCTAGCGGGCACTCCGACCTGTTCCGGCGCGCCATTGCTCCGACGGTCCTTGGCCAAGACCGTCTGCCCAGGACCGGCTGGCTTGCTGGATGGAATATGCCCGCGCAACCCTTGTGGGCCCTTCCCGTATGAATAGTTTGATCGCTGAACTGAATTTCAGAGGTGAATCTGTTCCCCTTGTCATGTCCTTGTTTTCCGAGGCAGCGGTGACGAACGCTGTCGCCGAAGGGCGGCGGAGAAAAGCTCACCGGAGAAAAGCTCACCGGAGATAAGCTCACCGGAGAAAGGCTCACCGCAAAACCGGCAGATGCGGAGAAAAGCTCACCAATATTTTTTTAGCTTAGCTTGATTCTGCGTAATACGTGTAAATTTAACACAATTCGCATTCGTCACTTCATTAAAAATATCTCCTCGTTTTTGTAATATTCTTGAGGTTCATTGGGCATATTTACTAATTCCTCAGAAATTAGTAATCACCCATTCTGTAAATTAATGATGCCGGAAGTATAAAATCAGAACATCATACACCGGTAAAAAAGGCAACAATTTATTGACAGCTGAGGGTGCGCCGTCGGTAGCTCTGTCAGATAAAGAGGTTTGTTTTTTGCGAGCTAATATGAATAGCGTTGTGTGAATCGCTTGAGGTCCAAATATTGTGTAGTGCCTAATAGATAACTAGATGTTTGTTAATGTAATCAGTGTCGGCTACGCTGTATTCTTTATGTTAATTTCACTAACAAAACTTTAGTTGCGAGAACAGGTTCGTCCTGTCTTGTTTGTTGTCTTTACTCCGTCGTCGTCGTTTGAGCAGTTTTCATCATGCATAACGTTTACCAACTCACCCACTTCGCTACCTTACAGAAGACTACTTCGTATATAGGTCGCGGGTAACAACGGTGACAGTGTGCCGCTCTGAAGGTCATGAGTGGCTCACCGTAGAAGGGCACTATCACACAAAGGAAACTTGTGGAAACACCAGCACGAACGGCTAGAAAACGTGCATGTCCGTGGAAGAAAGAAGCCTCGATATCCTATTGACTGTTTTATCCTGTTTTCAAATGTTAACAAAAGCTGCAAAGAGAATTTCAGGCACCGCGGTGTTGCGCGTGCACTTTTGAATTTTCGGCATTTACACCTTTGATTTTTAGGTTTTGGGCAGTAATCATTACCTTTTTTTAAACTTTTTCCTGTTCTTCAAGTTCACAAACATTTTAGTTAGGCTTTCGTTGCCTAGAGAGTAAGCCACAAAAAACACTGACCCGCGATTATTAATTTGGGAGCAATATACCCATTAAGCTTAACAAATATTACAAAAGAGGACATTTTATTTTTTACAAAGCTGACGAATTTTAATGATAATAAATTGATATATGTTACGCACGATCCAACAGCCTCCACATAAAAAGAAGAAAAAATATCGGTGAGCCTTTCTGCGCATACGCTCAATGGCCGGTGAGCTTTTCTCCGCATCCGCCGGTTTTGCGGTGAGCTTATCTCCGGTGAGCTTTTCTCCGGTGAGCTTTTCTCCGGTGAGCTTTTCTCCGGCATTCGTCGCCGAAAAGGGACTCTCATTGATTCTATATCTTGTTATGTGTGATATAGAGCTCAAATAAACGCCATATGGATTACCTTCGCAACACGGTATGCACACTTTGTTATTAGCATGCCATAATTATTCTGACCCGACGCTACGTCACTGTCGAGCTATAACGGTTCGTGGGAGCTACGCGATGCCGGTTTAACCTTTCTTTGCCAAGTGTTACGTCAGTATAGAGTTGCAATCGTAAAAGATCGGTCCCGAAGCGCTTATCGAAAAGCGGTATAATAGAGCGAATCCAGCACTTCGATCAAACGCGCGCGTCCGCTCCGAGTGTGAACAGGCATTTGCGTGGCTCTTGCTGACACCCTCGTAGTTCAAACGTATATTTTTTAACGTCGGGTCGCTCCTGTATTTCCGAGGCCACGAAAAAAGCCGCGGCGGTTTGTTTCTATCTACGTCGCTTTCCAAAATGCCGGGAACGGGGCTTTTACCAACGATGACAGTTGTGTTGGCTTCGTAGCGATCGAGTTCGTAGCTGTCAACAAAACGTTTAAATCGTGTTAGCGTCGGTATATCACTGCACGGACAAGAAACTCAGACAAGCGGTGGTGGAAAGGCCGCCTGTGTTTATGAGAAACAGCTTGAACACTAAACATTTGCACACAGACAGGACAGGACATACACAGAGCTGACTATCAACGAGTAGTTAGCCCGTTTTTGTTACTAAAAGTCCACGTGCTCCGAACTATGCCGAGCTCTCCGATTGGTTGTTCGTGTTGCCGAAGACGCCGTCGCCATAGCAACAGCACCGGAAGTCGTCGTTTCTCCGTAAGAGGTAATAACTTTCCTCCTCTCACTTAAGAACGCGTTTGTGAATACCTTTCTCGCCTCATCTTACGATGATCGTAACTTTACAAACTTCGTAGCTAAGTTGTCGTAGGTAAGAGGTTTTTGGTGAATCTGGCCTCGGGTTTTTATGCAGAAAATTTTTCTAATACTAGCACATCCCAGTTTTATAGGTCGTTTTTTTTCAGATAGGAATAACTGTTTAAGTGCTATAGAAGTTGTGTAATTAACTAAATAATCAACATCCAGGAAAAACGTACATAAGCTTTAATACATATTTTCGAAATACATAAATTCTTTAGGCGTCTTTATTTAGATTTGAGTAAAACATTAAGTGATAATAAGACAGACTCACAACAAGATGATTTCATTTGTGATTTGTCCGTTGAGACTGATGAATCTCGACTATTATCCCCTTATTTCCCAATATCAGATATAGCACTAGTGATATTACTCAAGCATATATCCGGCATCCCTTTGTTCGAAGAACTCTTTTATAACCTTTCTCTGCCTAAACACCCTTCAGTCTAACCTCGTATGCCGGAATTAACTGGTACGCAAAGCCCCTTGACCGTGACTTTCTCGCCACTCGAAATTCTTACCGACCAAAACGGCCAGGGTCAACGATGACACCTCGCCCTCAAACCTTCACAGTACACGCACCATGGCCGTCAAAACAGAATGAGTCAGCTAAAGTCGGTAAGTCCGACTCTGAGGGTCACTGTAATACTAAACCGACATAGCCCAAACATCACCTCGCGTGCGTGCTCGAAGAAAAAAAAAAAAAACAAGCATCCACTCCAAAAAAAAAAAATTAGCTTAAAAAATAAAAATTAATCCGAACACGCGGCGGGTACAACAATGCCCTCTCCGCGACCTTCCGGGCATCCCAGTGGATAAGCGGGGTCCAATCAACAATACAACGCGAAAAAAAAAAAGAACAAAAAAAATCACGAAAAATACACTGGAATTCGTGACAGCGACTCGTCGCGAAGCAGATTTCGTGGAAGTGGGAGGGACTTTCGCGTGCCCTGTTCCGTTGGAACCCAGTCAATGAACCTTTTGTAGAAACATCGGTTCGAGAGTAAATGGTTCTAGTACCCTCTCTCTCTTCCTTCTGGCCGAGCAGAGAGAGAAGATATGGTTTCTTTGTGTCGACTTCGGGTCAGAAGATTACAGACGATGGGGACAAAGGCGAGATTGGGGGAGCCGTATCTAGGTCACAGCGCCTAAATGGGTGAACAGGATGTGGCTGACGTTTTGGGTGTGGAACGGGTGGCAGAAATCTTGCGGGCGCGTTGTTTTCTTGTCACTTAGTCTGGAATCCAGTCGCGTGTCTAGGTGTCTAGGTCTAGGCACATATTCGCCGAAAGGTCCATTGAAGAAGGTCGTTTTGAGCCGGATGATATATAGAACCTGGCCTGGACTCAAGTTATCAAAATGGGAGATGCGCAGGATGCAGGCCTTGTTAAGGTTCCTGGTTTCGCGATTCAAGTCAATTTAAAGTACCGTTTTGAATATGTAGGAAGTTCGCAAGACCGAAAAAAGACCGTGCTTCGTTGTCGTCACTGCCAGAACAAACAGTCGTGTTCGAACAAGCAGCTGGGAAATTTCAAGAGACATCTAAACGTAAGTACCTGTTTTTTGTTTTTATCAATTCTAACCCACCTCTATCTTGTCTACATTTTTACGCCAGTAATAATCATGATCACTTCAACGGCCTTCATTTTGGTCGGCGTGGCGTGTATGCTCTTTATTTTCTCGGCGCTTGTACCCGTATGATACCCGTCCCAGAAGTCATGGCTGTGCTCCAAATCTTACCCAAATGGATCCGAATTACTTCGGCAGGTCGTGTCACGTGAGAACAGAGATTGAAAAGCGCTGGACCCGGGTACGCTTTGGAACTCCAAGCTACAAAACCCAAACCCTGGAGTAAGATCGAGTAAATTTTGGAACAAGGCCAGGCAGGTAAGACTTTCTTCGCAATGCCGCCGCTATCTTGATTGGCGTTACTTCCACTATGGGTGAAAACATCGTTTTGCTCACGCTCTAAGCGCAATCGTCAATCTTTCTTGTTTCTTGCCTATAGACGCTTTGCAGCAGCTGTGCATGGACGCCGCCATAACTGACCTTCAGTTTTTATTTCCTCTCATTTCGTTCATTTCACTTCATCATTACCATAGCAGGCCAGGTTATTGCCATATTAGACTCAACTGTGTCCTTTTCTAAAGCGTCGGCCTTTGTAGAGGATCGTCAAGTACCATTTAGTTGCTCGGCATCTCGGTAAGACAAGAGAAGGTCAGCAATGGCGGCTGTAATTTGGCGCGAGTGTAAAGCGTCTATATTTTAGAGGCGAAGCTCCTTAGGGGCTAGCCATGTCCGTCCGCCGTCGGGTGCACGTGCTTCTGCTCGTGAGCTCACGTGCTCACAAGCACGTGCTCCCGTGCTCGTGTGGTGCTTGTCTGCGTAGACGGTGAGCCGCAGCATGCCGAGCCTTTAGTTCGTTTTTATACATGTCACAAAGAGTATGTGTGGTATGGAACGTGGTTATATACGCATTTGACCGCAGCGTAACATGGGCATGGATGCAGCTCGTAACCACCGTAGCGAAAGCTAAGTCACAGGGCTTAAAGCTTTGGTAGTTTCTCCCGCTGCACGAGGGTTCACGCAACGGAGGTATGTCCTTGAGGAAAGGATACTAAAGCCCCTCTATCCTGGGAAAAGTGGCGCCATTCATTGTTGTAGAAATGCTGGAGCCTCGTGCCGCGTGCCACTTCTCGGTATGTCATGGCGTCTGAAATCTTGTTGAGTGATCTTCCAAAGGGCTGCACGTTGCACGTGCCTCGTGCATCGACGCACCTTGCGCTACTTTTGAAACATAAAGGGGCTTCAAGGAACACGTGTTTCTAGATTTCGCGCAGCCCCGTGCGCGACCGAAAGCGTCGCTGTGGTCGGCCTTCCACGATTGGCCGAACGCTGACTATGACGTCGGAAAGGGGATTTATCATCGACGGAAATAAGAGGAATGAAAGAACTTTAATACTGACGGTGTTGGGGTTTGACGGGCCTATGAGAGCGCAATGATTTCAAGCTTCCACCATGCTAATAACAAACACCATCGAACTTGTTTGCAAGGTAATGACGTCACAAGGGGGCACCATAGGAGGGCGCCACCAAAACATCTCGCCGCTAATATCTTAGGAGCTGGTTCACATATTTGCGTCGGCCGCGTGCACAGCAACCAACCTCACAATAACGACAGGGCCTCAGAGACAACATGAACTCATTACTATTTGACAAAGCTGCTTCTTGCATTGAATTGTGACGTCCTGTACGGCGAATACTTGTCACGGTGACTCTGTCATTGCTATCTTTGCAGTCGTCCTGAACTCAACCTATGCAAATGTCTGAACTTGAAGACGGAGTTTTATTCTAACACTTCGTTTAATGCATGGTATACGGTAAGAACTACCGGAACAGATGTTTGGTTTTATCTACACTCGTCACATAAAGAAAAAAATTTCATGCAGTCAATCACCGCGTCAAGTATGTTTCATAATTTTAAAACTGCCAGAAGCAATAAAAAAATAATCTGAAGCGTAAAATTAGTAACGCTCCGCGAGGATCATCACCACTTTCGAAGCTACTGGCACGGCCACACGACTCTGTCTAGCGCTTCATATGCTCGCACCCATATACCCTTTGCTATTTTTCCAAGCATCAAGGAGCATGTTGGGTTCGTAGGTACACACGCTGCGCGTTCTGGCGTCTACAGTGGCAATTTGTTTAAAGTAAAAAAAAAAATCTAAAACAAAATCCGTTTTGCACGTGCCTTCGTCAAAGTTTTATTTCAGTTTTTTAGTTCAAATCTTCTACACAGATAAAGCCAGCACGTGCAGCGCGTGTACCTACGTTCCCAGCATGCTCCTTAGTGATTGGGTAATTTTGCGAGAGGTCTATAGGGAGCATTCGCTGGCGGCCATAGCTGTGTGCACGAATGCTGAGCGCGTGCTGATGCCGAGCTTCCACAGTTCTTTTGCAGTGTGCATTCCGCGCCATCAAGATTGCCGGTCTTATACCCAAATCACACGGCAGCGCAAAGGTACCTTTAGCCCAGGTACCTGTCGTGAAGGAAGCAGGAGACCGTGATCCCACGGCGCATAAAGGTCCCTTTCGCTAAGGGAGGTCCTGTGTTAAACGGAGCTCGCCGAGCTACAGCTACAGGGAGTAGCCTCGGACCCACGAACTCAAAACAATAACACAAATATATAAATGCATCTTATTTAATGCATTATAACAAATTGAATGTATATAAGTATCAAATTATTAAATGATTGTCAACACCTATGTGATGGAATAATACAATAATGACGAGCGCATACTCTAGGTAGCAGCGGCGGCACGTGCAAAGACAATGTCTGCTACGAACGCGATCAGTTCAGTTCAGAAAGCGTTTATTGGCCATAAAATAAGGGTAAGGGATGGGGGAGTGCGTCGGCGGCTGCGAGGTCTGGACGCTGGCAAAAAAAAAAAGAAATAATTAAACTAGGCTAAATAAAGATATCCAGGTTCGCCTCGTAGATGAAATCTATGAGACTTCGGAGGATGCTTCTCTTGTTGTCCTCTTCGCCTGGCGGGTGCGTCCAACCTTCCAGAGAGGCGACGTTACTCGGTCGGTGCTTCGACCTGGTGATCTTGTATTTGGGGCATTCCCACAACAAGTGAAAAGTGTCCGCCTTGGCACCCATATTGCACTCGGTGCAGGTGTCGGATCTCTTCCCGCGGCTCCAAGATGCTATGCGCGCTGGTGTTAATGTTGTGTCTGTTCTGATCCTGGTCAGGAGGACCTTGGCCCTTCTTCCAAACCCTGTTGGCAGAGGAGGGTTTGGTGTTGGGGGAAGTTTCTCCCAGAGTGTTCATTGGTATTCTTGCTTGATTTGGGCACGTTCCTCTCCTGGATCGTACCCTCCATCGTTGCAGTCTTCCTCTCGTGCTCGACTAGCCGGTGCCCGATCGCGGACGGGAGCGTAGCCGTGGTCGTGGTCTTGCAGTGAAGGTGTATCGTCTCGGTCCCGGGGAGCGAGAAGGGACGCGCGGGCGAGTCGATGCACCTCTTCGTTGCCGGGTATTCCTGCGTGTGGTGGAACCCAGGCTATTCTCGTAGTCGTGCCTCTTGCTAGTAGCAGTGAGGCGAGTTTCTTGATATTACGCACGTCTGCGCTAGGGCTTCTTGATTTTCTGCATTCTTTTACCACTTCCTGAGAGTCCTTAAATATCCGGAGATGCTCTGGTGGTGGTTCAGGTAATGCAAGGGCCGTCTCGAGGGCAAGGCGGACTGCTGCAAGTTCTCCCCCTTTCACCGAGGTGCGGGCTGGAAGGTTCTTGGCTGCGCTTGTGCCTAGTGTTGGAAAGATAACAGCCTCGGTCTTTAGAGTGACTGGGCCATCTATCGAAGCAGTGTTCGTGTATGCAGCCACGATCCCGTTCGTTCCTTCTTCCCACGCCTCCGTCATCTTGATGTGTGCCCTAGCGAGGCGGTCTTGTTGCTTCTTGTCGCCCTTCCGCGTGCTTGGCTTGTTGTCTGTGATTTCTGCGTGATCTTCCCATGGCGGGAGTTCCTGTGGTAGCTTGGGTAGGTCTCCGGTACATCTCAATAGGAGTTCCAGGATCCTTCTCCCTTGTCGTGTGTGCTTAAGTCTCTCCCCGTGTGCGACCGTGCGGGCAACAACGGTTTCGTGTAGGGAGTTAATCTGAGCGTGTTCGTTCAGCTTGCCCAGGGGGCAGAATTTGTGCAGGCCCGTGATTATTCTTTTTGCTTGGTTGTTCAGAGCTTCGAGCTTCTGCCATTGCGCCTTGGTCAGCCAGTAGTGTCGAGCCCCGTAGCAGACACGCGAAACTACTAAAGCTTTGACCATTCTTCTGGCAATTTCTTCTGACGCTCCACCCCTTGCGCTACAGATGCGCCGAATGGCATTAGGGGCAGAGTTGCAATGTTTAAGTGTGTCCTGGAGCCAGATGTCTGCCTTACCGGTCTCCTCAATAGTGATCCCTAATATCTTGACAGACGTGGATGGCTCGATTCGCTTGCCTGCAAGAACGAGGTTTAGTTGTTCTGCAATCTTGGCGAAACGGTGTCTTTTCGGTGCGATTACGGTGTAGTTGGTTTTCTCCGGAGCGGCTTGCATTTTCACCCTGCATAGGTGGGCTTCGATTGTATCTAGGCCCGCTTGTAGAGTGTCTTGCTGTCTTGCAATGTCGTCGTTCTTGGTCCATATCGAGACGTCATCCGCGTACACGGTGAAGCCCAAGTTGGGGATCTTTGCAAGTTCGTGAGGCAGGGCTGCCATCGCGATATTAAAGAGCGTTGGTGACAGCACGGAGCCTTGTGGGACTCCGACTCGGTTCACTCTCGGTTCGCTGTCGTGCGAGCCGCAGCGTACCGAGAACGTTCTCCCTTCAAGGAAGTTCTGGACAAAGTTCAGCGGCCTTCCGACTATGCCGAGTCTTCGGGCTTCGTTGATGACTGATGCGTGTGGGACCGAGTCAAAAGCTTTCTTGACATCAATCGCCACAATTGTTCTGATGGTTGCGCGGTTGGGGTTGATGTTTCGTATTACGTCAGCCGATATGAGGGCGAGGCTTTCTTGCGTTCCGAGACTCGGTCGAAACCCTGTCTGGGCGGGGTGGAAGGCGTCCGTAGATTCCAGATGCCATACGATTCTTGCAAGTACCATTCGTTCCATCAACTTGCATGTGCATGACGTTAGAGAGATTGGCCTGTAGCTGGAGAGTGCACCTTTGTCTTTTCCCGGCTTGGGAATTGGAATGACGAGGGAGTGCTTCCACTGCTGGGGAAGTTTGCCAGTTTCCCAGATCTGGTTGATCATGTCTAGGAGTTGTTCTTTCGTGTTGTCTGGGAGGTTTCGTAGCATAGCCATAGTGATTTTGTCTGATCCCGGTGCCGTGTGCAACTTCCCTTGATTCAAGGCACACTCGAGTTCTCCGCGCGTAAAGAGACGGTCCATCTCGTGATCGGGAGCCAGAATTTCTTGATAGTAAGGGGGGGCGCAGCCGGTTAGGTCAGGTTGAGAAAAGAAGAGATCTCCCGACATTCTGGCCAACTGTTCCTCAGACTTGTTCAGTTTGAGAGCTAGTGTCTGCGTCGCTCCTTTAGTCTTCTTTTTTCCGAGCAAGGCTCGACTCGTAGCCCAGAGCTTCGTGATCGAGGTCTTGTCGGAAAGTGAAGCGCTGTAATCTAGCCAGCGGCGTGAGTCTAGTTTTGGGGCGTACACCTTTGCTTCTACCGTCGCTCTAGTAATAGCTTGCCTGCCTAGTGGGGTTTTGTACCCCTTTCGGTACTTCTGCACCGCTTGCAGTCGCTTGGCCCAGAGGTTGAGAAGGAAAATATCAGGGTTAGGAGCGTCTTCTTCAACGTTCGTCTTGATTGTGGCTGCCTGCAGGGCGCTGTTGAGGAGGCTCTCGAAGCTGGACTCTTCTGATTTGTCTTCCCTAAGGACGTCCCTGAACCTGTCCCAGTGAACGGTCTTGGCCACTCGTTTCTTCGTCATGTTCTTTACCTTCTTTGTGGGCGAGAACTCGAAGATAATGGGGAAGTGATCGCTGCCCCATGGGTCTGGGAGACACTTCCATTTTTGATGCTGTATGTACTGATTTGTCGTCCATGATAGATCTGGTGTCGTGTCCTTCTGTCCGGCTCCTCCCAGTCTTGTCTTGGTTCCTTTCTTGTTTGCCAATTGCAAACGAAATGTTTGCATCTCACCTATTAGATCTTCCGCTCCGTTCGAAGACTGTGCGTAGCCCCACGTTTGGTGTTGGAGGTTGAAGTCTCCGCCGTAGTGCTTCTGCTCTCGGGGGTATACATCGTGCAGATGAGCGATCCATCCGTGGTTTCTTGTATGCGTCTTGTCTCTAAGCGGTCTGTAGTAGATGGACACAAAAATGTGGTTCGTCTGCTGAACCGTTGCCCGAACTGCAACCACTTCTTGGTGTTCATCACAGTATGGAGTAAGGTCGACCTGGTGTTGATACCAGTCGCTTCTTGCGTAGACAATAGCTTTTCCCGGTGGAGAAGCCGAGTAACCTGGGCGCTTAGATGTGATTGATGGGCTGGAGTAGGCTGTGTAGCCGCTAAAGTTGATGCTTGACGTGTTAGTTTCCTGAAGTAGCATTACGTCGGGACGTTCATCGGGCTTGTCCAGGAGTCGTATCCGAAGCTCCGCCGCCCGTTTGCGAAGCCCCTGACAGTTCCACTGGAGTACCTTAATCATTTTTCCATAAAGAATTGGGCTGCGAGTGCCCGTTGATGATTGGCGTATTCTTTATACTTCTTGTTTTCCTCCTGTAGAGACTGAACGATGGTGTTGAGTCTGTTTAGCTCTGCCTTGAGGAAGTTGCACGTGTTGCGCAATTCTTGTGCTTCTGCCGTTGGCGATGGTAACGGTGGTGGCGAGAGACCCTGCTTGACCTTATTGGCCCACAGGTTCTCACTGGGCGGTACCGGGGTCTTGACTGGTCTATTTCCTATCTCCTGTTGTTGCTGTTGCAGCTTGTGCTGTTCTCTGAAACTCTTGATGTCTTTCCGCATCCTTTTGTTGGTTTCCTGCCATGTGGGGCATTTGCGGTCGGTTCCGAGGTGGCCCTTCTTTTTACATCCCTGGCAGTAGGGTGTAGTGTCGGTACATCCAGGTCCCTGGGTCGGGTCCGTTGGTCTTGGATGGTCGGTTCCGCATATAGGGCACGCTGCCGTATTCGGGCATATATCGAACTTGTGTCCTAGACGGTGGCAGTGCCCGCAGGTGACTGCTTTCGGTTTGAACGGGAATACCCGCATGTACCTCTTGCCGTAAAGAACAGATCGAGGCGTTTTCTCTCCATCGAACGTGAGGACCGCCGTGTTTGACTTGCCTAGTCTTCGAGCGGCTACCACGTGAGGCTTTTCTGACTCAATTTCCGAATTGAGGACGTCGTCTTGCGGGTCCTCTTCCTTGGGATATATGTAGGGTGTGTACTTTCCGGTGTTTATTTGTGGGAAAAATCGGCGGATGTTTTTCGGTGTTTATTTATTTTCGAAACACCGGTGTATTTCGGTGGAACGTCTCACGACAAGGCTAAAATCTGTGATTATCGGTGGAAAAAAAAATGCGATTGATTACGGACAGAGAGTTCCAATTTTATTCACATATTCTATACACTTATTGTCGAGGAAGCATCTATTTCTTACGCTTGGTTATTATAGTAGATGCAGCATACTTCGAGAGGCTTGCATCCGTCATGGCAGCACGTTCCTTGCAGTTCACAACCCGCAAATTTGAAAACGCACGTTCCACATTTGCGCTGGACACGGGAAATCCCAAAATGTCCAGCGAGGCTTGGGACAGTAGTGGCCAGTCAGGTAAAAGAAGTTTCCAAAATAACACTGCATCAACGGTGCTAGTCACAGCATACTGGCGGTAACAAAGAAACTCTGATTCTAGGTCACTCAGCTTGCGCTCGTCTCAGAGGACCAGCCCATATATGCTCTCATAAGGCACAAATCCCTCTGGCAGCTCCACTTTTATGCACGGATTAACAATTTGCACGCGGAACCAGAACGACGATTCCTCCATGATGAATGAAGAAAACCCCCACGCCAACAAAACCTTTTTCCGTTTCGCCAAAAGCCCATGGAGACTAAACAGATAACAATTAACGCATCTCAGTTCTCAAAGGTCAGTAGCCCTGCACGACACGGATGTTGGCAGTGTCCTCAAGGAACCACAGCAACCTCTGAATACATGGCTTGCACCGACATCACTTGGCCAGACACAATGGGGAAAGGGCACGTGAGAGCGTACCCTCCACTGCGTTAATTTTTCCACAATGGGGGAAAGGCGTATGAAAGCTTAGCTTCCACTGCGTTAACTAGACGCTTTCGACCCCCAGAAAGGAGGGCGGACTGACGCCACGTGCAAGCCATTGTATAGACCAGGGGCGGCCAGGCTGACCCGGCCTAAGAGCCGCAAGCAAAACCACGAAACTTCCAAGATCCGCGGGGGCGGGGGCGGGGGCGGGGGGGGGGGGGGGGGGGTGCGTGGCAAACTTGTTTGGAGCAATAAACGAAACTCGAACTACTTTCGATCTATCATAGTCATATGCAGTCCAACTGTACGTAATTTAGGTAGCAGTAGCGCAAGACTACCAAACCGCAACCTGTCTTTCAATTGAAAACGTGTTTCATTTCTCTTTTTTGGGAAGTGCTCTTCTGACCGGGAAGGAGACGGGGGAGGGAGGGGGGGAGGGTTAGGGGAGGGAGCCGCGAGCCACACTTTAAGACGCGAGGAGCCGCATGAGGCTCGCGAGCCGCAGCTTGGCCACCCGTGGTATAGACACTGGAAGATTGCAGGATCCACGAGATAACACGTTTGACGAACCTCTACGGGGAAAGGGTTTCGCTAGGTCGGTGTTTTTCGACCGGTGTTTTTCGGTTTTAATCACGACGAAAATATCCAACAACCGGTGTTTTTCGGTTTTAACCGATTTTGCATTTTCGTCACCGACGGATGTTTATCGGTGTTTTTCGGTTAAAACCGGAAAATACACACCCTAGATATATGTCATAAATGACACCCTTGCTGTGTGTACTCCCATAAGTCCTGAAGACTTGTATGGGTATCTTGCCTTTCTCTTCAGTGCCGATCTCTGTGATCTTCTCAAGAGTCTCGGCTAACTCTTTCGAATCTGTGCGGACCGAAATCGTGTTAGCCTTTTCTATGAGATGCATTGTGAAGGCCGTGGAGATGTGAGTGCCCGTGAGGTGGATTTTGAGTATTGGAAGTAGGGGCTTGATCGAGATTTGTGAACGCGTCAAACGGATCTTATACTCGTACTGCCAGCGCCGGGTTGACTTGACTTCCTCGGAAGTTTGCTGTGTCGGGTCCCCTCGGACCCGTTTCCTTTTCTTCTTATACGTCACCTGGGTCCAACCAACCGTGTCCTCAGGTTCCTCTCGTGTAGCAGGCGGCATCTCGCTGACCGCGTTCGGTGGTGGTGCGAGTGTCCCCGCAGGTATCGAACTGACGCGCTTGTTCTCCACTGCATGCGGCGTTGTGTCTGGTATGGGCGTGGTGCCGGCTGCGGCCGGCGCTTCTTGCGTTTGTTTTGTACCTAGAGGGTTTATCGGAGCTTTCTTTGAAGCCGATTTCTTCTTCTTCGCTTTGGTTGGCACAATTTCATGGGTTTCTCCAAGTATGTCCTTGAATATGTTTAAAAGGTTCTCCCTCGGGATACTCGCGAGAAGGGACCTTACAGCTTGTTCAACTGAAAAAGCCGTGTTTGGAATCGTGGAGGGCTCACCGAAGCATACAACGGCGGGGCACTCCATTGTTGGCTTCTTCAGTGTCGGAGTGGCAAGACTTGCCGGTCCCGCCTCGATAGGGGCGGTTTCGGCGTTGCTCGCAATCTTCGTGTCCATGGCTTCGGGCTGACCGCTTACATCGGTGGCTGGAACGTTGCTCGAAGTAGTGGGCCTTTCTTCTGGTCCTCCTGGTGAGAAAACCCCTCGAGGAAGGCCGAATAATGAGCCCGAATTTGGCAGCTCGGTGCTGGTCATTTTGTTCGGGGAGCTCAGAAAATCGCGTCCGATCTTGTCGGTAGCTTCTTCTTTCTCCCTACGAACGCGATGGACCACTGCGAGCTCTTTTTCTAGGTTGTTGACGAGTCGTCCGACTCTCCCGCCCAGGGCCCTTTATCTTCGTCGTCGTCCATCCGTTTCGATCGCGTGACTGGCGTAACCGTGAGACTCCGTCGTGGTTCGTTTCTGCCGGGCACTATTTAGCTAATTCAGTGAGAACTTTGCAAGAAAATGGAGCTGCTAAACATAAAAAGGTCGCCCATCTTGCAGTGCAAACTCGTAAACGCAGATGATTTAGGGCCAGTGTGGCCAGACGGTTCGGACGTTTTAAAGCAAGACTCATAGGTGCGCCCTTGGACTTGGAGAGACAAAAAAGTAGAGTGCTGCAAAAGCAGGCAGAAATAATATTTCACATCCAATAATAAAATAAAACTGCGCGTCAAACCGATATTGAAGAATAATTATTTATCACGTGCTCCTCTCGTGGTTAAGCTGGAATGCAATTGACATCAACCTAAAGTGCTCCGTTTATTTATCGTGTGATCAAGAACGCCATTTACTACAGGTACCTTCAGCTAAGGGACCTAAGCTAAAGGTACCTTTACGCTGCCGTGTGAATTGGGTATTAGAAGCCTATTAATGTGAGCTCGTTCTGAGCCTGCGCTCTCAACAGCGCCCTCAAATATGGCGTCTAGTGAATACCCCTTATAGACCTTTTACTCTCGTCCCCAGCCACCTACAAGGCGTATCCGGTATTGGCGACGAAAAAATAATCCAACGTTTCAAGTTGCAAATAGTGAAAAAAATAAAGGGGAGGCAAAACGAGAAAGTGTAACGGTTACGCTTTTATCTTAAATGCCTTCTATTGGCGTGGCAAAGGCAAAACAATAGCTTGGCCCATACTGGAAGTGACGTCAATTCAAGATGGCGGCGCACTCGCAGAAAAGGTCTATAGACCTTTCCAAAAAAGAGCGTGTGGCGGGTGCCATCTTTTATGTCACTCTTTTATTTAATTTATTACAATCACTCTTTTATTTAGCCTTTAGCATTAAAAGTTTTGACCAGTCCAGCCGCTAAAGAAAATGTTTTGTCTTTTTGTCTTTAAATTATTGTAAATGACTGAAATAAATATGCCACAAAAGCCATTGTAATTAGTCTGATTAGTTTTTTTTTTTTTTTTTTCAGCTGCTCCACAAAGAAGAGTACGCAGCAGCATCAAAGAGAAAAAAACGACCAACATTGGACAGCACTCTGGCACTATTACAACAACAGGCGAAGAAGAAGTTGGCTCCATCAGACGCGTTCCAAAAGAAGTTTAACCAGTACCTCGCCGAAATGATTGCTGTCGACGGCCTCCCACTGTCACTCACAAAAGGCGTGAGATTCAACAGGCCCATCAAATTTCTCAAGCCGGAACTGAACGTCATGTCCCCAAGAACAATGAGTCGTGTTCTTGAGGACTTGTCAAAGAAAGTTGCCATACCTGCTCTCTCTGGAGATCTCGCACAGTACGCATTCCACTGACTGCACGTTATCGTGGATTTGTGGTCGAGCAGGACGAGGGACTCCATTACAGGAAGAAAAGAGCAGTTTTTTTTGTTTGTTTTTTTTTTAAATTAAAAGCTGAGAACCTGCACGCTGGCTTCTATAAGCACTTTCCAAGACACCATACTGGCGATCGCACTCGGGAAGCCTTAAGCGGGTTTCACATGCAGCGATTTTGGCCCTAAAGGGCCACCCACACTAGCGAGAAAACGCGCCCGGCGCGCCGATAAATCGGTTAAGCGGGAAGATAAAGGGCGTGTCTCTGCACGCGCTCGTGGCGCTGACTGTGCTTCGGCGACATTTTGTTACTTGCCGCGATCGGCGTGCCACGCGCGTTTTCTCGCTAGTGTGGGCGGCCCTTAAAGCGGCGCGATTTCTGCCGTCGCGGCGCTCGTGCCGTAGAATTGCTGGTGCTGGCCAGAGCGCCGCGACGGCAGAAATCGCGCCGCTCTAGGGCCAAAACCGCTGCATGTGAACTAGGCTTTTGAGAACGAGCTGCTGGAACGCGGTGCCCAGAAAGATCAGATCGGGTCTGTTGGTTGTGACAGTGCGTCGAACATGACCAAGCCTTTTAACATGTCGATGCTAATGAGAGAGAGAGAAAGGTGACGTTTTATTAAAAATATTTGGGCGGACTTAGGCTAGTACAAGACAAGTGGCATGTCGAGGGAGCTGCTGATGTGGACATCGATGAAGAGGAATCCAGCCCAGAGGAGAGTTCCACGTTAGAAATCAATGTTTCCGCAACCCTCTGTCCATGCCATCGAATCAGATGTGCAGCCCACACTCTCCAGCTAGCCGTGAACGGGGCACTTCGAAATGAGGAGGCCGCAAAGGAGCTCATTGTCGTTGTAAATCGGGTGGTAAACATCTTTAGGCGGTTTTCGTACTGGAGGGGGCCTCAAGGAACTTTCCGGAAAGGTCCTGGTTCCAGCCACAGGGACTCGATGGAACTGTACTCTGGCCGCACTGAGGCGCCTGACTCAGGTATGTGGAAACTGACTGTCAATATTATTGATGTTCATGTACAAGTGACTCTGCTTTGCATTAGATACGTGTGCATTGCTGTACATAATGTCTGCCTGGTGTTATCCAAAGTAGTTATAGACACATAGCAGAGTCTAATAGCGACGTGCGCGACCAAAAGCGTCACTGCTGTCAGCTTTCCACGATTGGCCAAACCTTAGTCTGTAAACTTCGACGGTGTTAGTTTTAGTATGCGATAGCTTCTAGCTTCCTGTGTGATTTTTAAACACACCATCGAACTTGTCCTCGCAACTGATGGTAACTATTCAGGGTTAACAACTTGTGACGTCACGGCGAGGCAAATCCTGATCGTGCCGTCACGAATGGAAACCGCAAGAGGGCGCCATGGAAGCATCTCGGCGCTAATACTCGGGGTCAAACTTTCAGCGGCAATTCAGTCAAAGGTAGAGCGCGTACGCTCGCGCACCTTAAGCGCCCATTCAAGCGATGCGCACGTGCTCTTTGAAGAACCGCTGCACAGCTTCAATCGGCGCTCAAGGTGCGCAAGCGCACACGCTCCACGTTTGATTTGACTGATGCGACATCAGTGCAAGCCATGTATAACTGAGTATAGCCCTTTTCCGCAAGGCCGCCGCCATCTTGAATTGCGTCACTTCCAACAACACCTCCTAGAAGACAAGGCCGTAGCGCTCTCCTCGTGACGTCGCAAAGGAAGGCCATGGCGGGCGCGCGTCGAAGCGAAGGCAACGCACGTGGATCGACCGTCGCAGCGGCGTGTTTTTAGTTACACAAGCGTGTTTAATTAGCTAAACTTCCACTGCGCTCATGATGAAACCTCGGAAGCTGATTTTATTACTCGGGAAAGGTATTGCGGCGTCGCATTTTCGACGTTAAATGGAAGAATGCTGTACGTGTTTAGCATTGTCACAAGATATGTTTAGTTCATTCGTAAACAGCAATATTCCTAGTGGTGTAATTATTCCTTGAAGATGAATGATTTTATGAAAAGTAATTATCACGAAATGACTAGATGCAGTGATAGCGAATTAACCACATCCTTGCGTGAAATAAAAACGTCGGAAATCATCACTGAAGACGAGTGGTCTAATTCCTTTTGTCTCGAACTGTTTTTTTTTTTTTTTGCATGCGTAAATGCAAAACGTACAGCACCAAATGCTTGCCAATACAATGTTTACAAAAGCAGTGAACATTTATGCGAAAGACTGCATGAAACTTGTCAGCTAGAATGTAGCTAAAATCTTATTTTTATTCCAGTAAGCTATTAGGTAAATGGCTACCTTACACTGCAACAAAAGCTTTAACAGGACAAAAATTGTGCACTTCATCACATGCCTGCAACAAATTGTGAAGATTTCTAACGAGCCAGTTAGGTTGTCATAAAAACTTAGTTGTAACTAATTTGGTACAGCATGTCTATTGCTTCTGCCTACTTAAATACATTAGTCGCATTACATCAAAATATTCGTGCTTGGCAGCAGTGACGAAGCCCCAATCCAGTTTGTTAGGCAAATCGCAGTGTTATATGAAAACTCTGGAAAAAAAAAATCTTTCGAGGTACCAAAAATAGTACTCCAATGTCACCTGACAAGCCTACAAACTTCAACTGAATCTGGACAGCATCACAATCTGATAAGTAGGTTTTCACCTTAAAGGTAAATAGTTGGAGGATCGTTCTGCCTATGACTTGCATTCAGCACTATAAAAGTAAATTGTAAATACTGCATTTCTCACCTGAGACAGTTGAGGAAGAAAACCGCTCGTCTATCCAATGGTTCTCACGTAGCCGCGCATGTGCATTTTAGTTGCTGTTTTGTAGCTCTCCAGACGTGACATGCACGACACATACAGCATGTCGACTTCAATGCCGTATCACCACCACAATACTCGAGAAAGAGCACACATAACACAGAATAATGTGGCATAAACCTTCAGCAGATATATTTTAGATGCACAACCATACTGTCTTCGCTCTGCAATAAAGGGCTTGAGCTCTTTGGTTGGGTGACTATCAGGATAAACAATTATAATGTTCATATCACAGTTGGTCTTCAACAAAATATCACAAATAAAATATAACACCGAGGAGCCTCCAATGTGATGGAAGTCTTCACAGGTGCAAAAGCCAGAAGACTTATCACTGAGTGGCAGTTGAATCGGAAGGCTTGTGGCGAGCTTCCGCAGGTCCAGTGATGGTTGATTTGGCTCTAAGAGTTTCTGCTTTCCTTTTTTTTTTTTTGCCTTGGCGTTCGCATCAATTATTTTATCATTTAACCTGCGGCACAGATTCTTCAACATAATGTTTGTGCTACACCATAAAATATGCTTAAGCACCTGCTCGCTCGTGTGTCCATCTTCACAGGTGTCAAAGTCCGAGAATTCGTCGCTGGCTCGAAGTTCAACAGTGAGCTCTGTTGCTACCTGCCGCTGGTTTGGCATCTGCAAAACCTCTGGCTGCTTCGACAGTTGGACAACAACAACATAGTTGTTTGCAACTGCATTTACAACAAACATTGTTGGATGGATGAGTCCTCCCCTGTCAAGTTCTCTCACAAGGTCGTAGTGCTGCTGCATGACTGAAACCGTGATTGTTTTGTCTATTGACAATGCAGCCCTGCATTTCTCATAGTTCAGCTTTTTCACAGTTGCATACACAGCATATCCTGCTATTAGTGAAAAGACGGTGAGAGTGCAGGCGAGCTGGTGGTAGCTAATCATGTCGTATTACACCTGAGACTGCGGTGGAAGAAATCGGAAGAACTTTCAGTAGAAGGAACTGACACAGAGAACGTCTCAAACGTTGAGACGTTCTCTGTGTCTGTTCCTTCTACTGAAAGTTCTTCCGATTTCTTCCACCGCAGTCTCAGGTGTAATACGACATGATATCCTGCTACATAAACAAGGACCGGGAGGATGTCCTTTATCTGTGGCAACGCTTCCTCAGTTACTACGACGTTGCAACTGGGGTGTGGGGCATCCGTGCGTTTGAAGAGATCTTCCCATTGCTCGTCTCTTGCTGCCACTTACGGAAGCTGTGGCGATCTTTGGCAAAGTGCTTTGCAGCCGCAGTTTATGCTCAGCTTCATAAATTTGCCTTATGGAGACATGATACTGTGATCCAGCCAGCCGTCTGTACTTTCCAAAGCGCTCTTCCAAGCTGTCCGTCTGAATCTTTCCCAAGAGAAAGTAGGACAGCTGCAGTTCTTCGAAGCAGTACCTGGCGACCTCCAAGAGTGCATAAGTCGTCTGGTGGAGAGCAGCATGGGTCTCAGGGGTTAGCTTGCCTCAGGTAAAGTCCGTACTCTTCCACTCCTCGAGCCAGTCCAGAAGGTTGTAGAGAAAATCCACCTTCGGATCATCCATCGAAAGAAAGAGGTTTTTGAAAGTCATCCCTTTTTGCCACTCCTTTGCATGGTGTCTTGACATTCATAATGTTCCACCATTTCACTATGATTTCGATGAAGCTTGCTGTTTCCTCGCAGTATTGGAGACTTGTGTTCGATCCAAGTGCACGAAGGGCATGGGGCAAGGACTTATGGAAGATCTGCAAAGCAAGCTTCACATTTTGCCGTTCAATACTTGAGGGGTTCAGAGCCTTCCTTGACAGAGTGTAGCCAAACCTCAGCACTTGCTCGCATTCCAAGTTGTGAGCATCTCTGATGGTTTCAAAAGATGCTCGCAGCATGCGCCGCTGCCTTGTCGGCTCACTCTCAAACTCTGGGTAGTAGAAGCAAACTTTGTCATCTTGTTGGTTGAGCCAATTGTTGCGGATACACTTCAGGATGTGCACCGGATCTATCACGAAAAACTGGCCTGGAAGGATCAGATGGGTGTGGATACACAATCCGTGGTTCTTTGTGTGGTGGTGTAATGAAGTCGGACATCGCCTTTCTGTTCACCGCATTGTTATCACTCACGACACACACAACCCTGTGACCGATATTCTCCAGCTCACAAATCACGTCTCTCAACATCTTGTGCAGAAACTTCGCGTCCGCTCGGTGCACAGGGACGATGTGGGCAACTTCCTTGAAGTTGGACGTGATGCTTTGAAGCATAAAAACAAACGCACTGTTGGCTGGTTCCGTGGAGTTGAGTGCCACGCCGGTGATGTTTCCGCCTTTATAGTCAAAAAAGGCCTTTATGTGAACCTCATCCACCATAAGTGTCACAAAACGCTGGCGATCATCAAGGTCAAAGATCCTCTTCCTCATATAGCTCAGGAATGTTGAACTTCGATGCTCGTGTTGAGGATTCATGCCATACGAGGAGCAGATTGAACGGATGGTCACTGGGTGTGGGAGAAAAATGTTACCACTGCTGCGGACATACTTGTAAGCATGAGGAAATATTGTAAAAAAAAATACAACAAAAAATCATGAAGTCGACTGAGTAACGCCTTTGCTCCTTCTTCTTCGATAGTAGCTCCAACTGCTCGTTAAGGAACTGAATGGCATGGACTTTGTCCTCTGCTGGTGTCGTGGACAACTGGCCAAGTAGCAGATGAATGGTCTCGAATATGTCCTCATCTTCATCCCGGGTGCTTAAGCTGTCGTCCCACATTTCAATGCTCTCTAGGAGCTTGCTTAGTGCCTTCTTGCTGTTGACGCCAGCGGGACTCTGTAAACTTGATCCTAGTCTCTTGGTCGCCGTTTTCCCAACGTGGAATGTAAGACGCAAATCAGCATTCACGACAATTGAATACTTGATCCATGGTGCTTCATCGTCAACAATGTGCACCAAAATTAGGCGATTGTTGCTTTCTATAACATGCCAAAAGCCAGACTTCTTGCTTCTTAAGTAGTCAGTTACATCTTTTATGCCGAGAATCCTATCGGCCTCCTCCTCAGCTTGAAACAGGTCCATAGATTCTGCAACTGCAGTTTGGAGAGCATCGGCTTCCAGGCGTACTCTTCTGGCCTCTGGATCTTCTCTCACATTTACGTCTGTAGTCGACAAGTAGTTGGGGCAGTTGCGGAATTTGTGCGGCACAGCACCTTGGCGGAGTCGAGGGTACTGTAAAGGCCGGTTCACACATGCAGCGAAGCGCTAATGTAGCGCTTCTCACGTGTCGTACGCTGCTTATTGTCTGCCATGAACAGTATTGACGGTGCGATACAAAGCTGGTGAACGCTCCCGTCAGCGCGCGCTTAGCGCGAGATCAGCGCTACGCTTGTAGCGCTCCGCTACATGTGTGAACAGGCCTTTAGGGTACCGTTACGGTGCACCCTGTAGCAGCATCGGTGTGCGATGTCACTCGAAGAATGTCGCCGTCAGCAAAATGGAGCTCGCACACCTGGAAAAAATTGTTGCCTTTGTATAAATAACAGCTACTTGTCAGCATCTCTTTAATTGGTCCCACGGATCACGTAACGAAGAGATGTCCCAATAAATCTATATTACGCAGACACGCATGTGACCATTTTTCACATGCACGATTTTTACGCGGGCATATATGACGCTTATTACAAGCATACAACCTCTTTTAAACGCTCTACAGCGTCCAAAATTCGGGGAAAACTTCTGGTTGCCGAAACGAGCTATAAGTATGGGCCTGCGAGAGCAATTTCACGCGCAACGCGTGCTCTGTTTGGACAGACTCTCAGCTACCGGCCGTATTCTCGTCCTCAAGGCAAGCTGTTTAACGTCATCGAACGCTACTGTCAACGGGCGCTGAGCACCAAAAACGCACGACGCATGCCACCAGAATTAAACTCCGACTCACAAGTTCCGTGCAGTGCTGGCAAAGGCAGCGGCGCGAGCACGTTGCTTTAGGAAATGTCTTTCTTGCACAAACGTTCGTGCAAACATTCATCTTACGGCGTTCTAGGAAGCTCGTCAACTGACTTTGATCTATACTCCTTTAACCCTAAAGCTGAGACTAGAAGTCCCGCCGTCAGCGCGATCTTTCTGCCCTTGCTAACACAGGTGTCAACGCACAGGAACACGCAACCAAAGCACTGCGGAAGCCAGCGAGGTCGTGCTGAAAGCGAAACTTCTAGCCTCAGCTTAAGGGTGAACGGAGTATAGCGCTGCACACAACTGGTAACATCGAGGGAAACTCAAGAGCCTCAGAAAGCGGACGAAACTGTGCAAGAGAAACGGCAATTCGAAACAGTGGGGAAGTTCTCACTTTGGAGTGTCGCGAGACAACGAGATTCTCCCGGGGAATGGCTCGTATCCACGACCGCCGCTGGTCGCCGTCTTCTGGAAATTTGAAGATGTGCACTGTTTCGGTGTTCTTGTAGTTTCCCCGACAACCCGGAACGCAGCACTTGTTCGGCACGCCGACCAAACAAACGTTCGCGCGCGCGCGCGGACAGTTTACGGAGACGAGACGAGGCACTAACGTGGCGTGCACGGCGAGCATACGAAACAAAACTAACTGCAACAAACGGAAAAGTTTGAACGCGGGAGCAGCGGGAGCTGGCTGGAGCATGCGCATTCAGTGCCACTCCGCGCGACGCCAGCGACGCCGGCCCACCGCACCGCTTGAGATGGGCGTTTTCTCACGTCGATGCTCGATGGTTTTTCTCACGTAGTTACGGGATGGCCTTCCTTCCTCCGCCATTGTGGCGTAACCACTCGGAGCGCTATGGCCTTGTCTTCTAGGAGGTGTTGCTTCCAGTATGGTCGAAAGCATCGTTTTGCTCTCGCTAAGCCATTGAAAGGTGTCCACGTTCTAAGCGCAACTGTCACTCTTTCTTGTTTCTTCTTGCATATATTTTTCTTATCTTTTCAAAGTTAAAGCGTTAACATCTTTTTTTTTTTTTTTTTTTTTTGCCGCCCGTATTTTTACCGGAAGTACATGAGTGGAAATGGAGGCAGGCGAAAAATTTATATAGGTGGTATCAAACTATCTACTGGCCACGATACCAGTGTCGTTTCTGCTGACCGCGTGGTCATGGCGAGTTTGTACAATGCTTCTGCAGAGTGTCCGAGCCCCACCCCTGCCGGTTTCGAACTGGATGAGCATCGTACCGGCTTGCGGTCGTGTATCACTACTGCGTGTGTACTTTAAAGACCCCTGGTTAGCAGTCATACTGCACTGGCGAAATACCGCATCTACAGCGTGAACCAGTGTCGCCCCCTCCAGGCAGACCGACCTTAAGCTTTATGAACACGAATGTACAATTTAACTTTTGACTTTCTCCAAAGTGTACTTCACTCATTCAAGGTTGCCGTTCTTGAGGCATAATAACTAACAGCTCACTCTGGGCATGACTGGCGCGAGCGTTAGGCCATTTCTAGTGCATCAAGCATTTCATTCGCACGAGAGCGCATACAAATTCGACGCTGGACGAAGTCAAGTGCTCCCGGCAGTAGCTTTCACAACGTTGTACGCTGGAGTACATTTACTGACTACCTTTGCCACGTTTGTCTTGGTTGAGCGTGTTCTGGCGCAGCGTCTTCGCTGTGCTGTTTTAAAACCAAAATGACTCGAAGTTTTGCGTTTAAATGAGTATTGAGAGGCCTACTGCATTTTACTTTATTTCCAGACAGATGTTTTTGACGCAGTAGAGTTGGTTGTGCAAGAGCACAACACCACGCATCGGGCCAAGGCAGTTGAGGCGGAGCCTCCAACATTCTCTCTCTCGAGACTTGGCCGGCTCCAGGGCCTGCTAAAGCCACTCGGCGACGCCACGGACAGGCTTCAAGGTGACGGAGTCACTTCGGTGATCGTCCATTTGTGTGTTAGCACATGCTACGCACAGATCAAGAACTACCCTGCTGAAGAGTAAGCTCACATTTCCCAACAGTCAGAACAAATACATTTATTTTATATTTAACAAAACGTTATAAGATGAATAAATCAGCACAGTGAAGGTGTGCTTTCTGTAAGCAGTGTAAAAATATGATTACAAGCGTGTCCTATTGCTTTTGTTCAGTCTAGAAGGAGATATCAGATTTTAGAGACCTACAAATCAAAAGGGAAAAAAATCTGCATCTAGATTGTAAATTTTTAAGCGGTTGTCTTTAGCCTCGCGTCGTTCTTCGCGCTCTTGCACAGAGGGGTGTCGAACAGCAAATATGTACCAATGGCATCGTACCGGCACGCGTTCGTGCGTGATGCACGTTAAAGACCCAGGTTAAATTGCACATCTGCAGCGTTTAAAGCGCGAGACACATGGACGGCAGTATCGTCCGATCCGACAGTCCGAATGCCCCTCCGAATTGCCGCACGCGACAGTTTGAGACACTCGTTTCCGACCTTGCATGCGACACGACGATCCTTTCCGTTCCGCCCAGGAGATCCAAGCACTCCAGAGGAGGTCCGCGTTCATAGATCTCTGGTCCCAGATTGACGGTTTAGCTCGCACGTGCGAAGTTAGGAGCTCTTTCTCGCTAGCGCGTGCATCCTTTGCTGGGGCCATCTTTTTTGAATGAATCAGCGGGATCCACTCGTCCGGTTTCCCGTCGCCCGTCCCATTTTCTTCTTGGTCCCACCAGACCCAGTATGTCATCATGACGTTCGCGCTAGCTGGGCTGTCATTGGCTGGACGCTTCTGACTGTCCGTCCGCCGTGCGAAACTATCTGGCACGTTGGACGCACGCCGGATCGCCGATCCGACGTCTGAAGCGACCAAATTTTTCGGATCAGGCAGTCATACTGCCGGATCGGACGTCGGATCGGATGGATGTTTTCGCGCATGTGTCTCGCGCTTAAAGGCCGACGTACAACCTTGGTTTTCTGCAGGGAAGATAATCCTCTTAGCGCTCCCCTCCCCCAAGCTGCGAGGAGAGCCAAGTTGTGGCAAGGTAAAAAGTGGAGAGGATATAGTGGAGGAGGAGGTGAGAAAAAGTGGAAAGCGCGAAGTGTACGTCGGCCTTTAAGAATGTCACCAAGGGCCCCGCCACAGTAGCGGCAAACGTTGCCGCAACGGCACGCCGGCCAGCGGCACGGCGCGTGGCACTGTACCGCTCCGAGTTGAGAGCCACGCGCTATGCCAGCTGCCGGCGTTCCGTTGCGGCGGATGTAGCTTTTAAACCAACGGTTTTTCTTATAAAATTCTTATTCGGCAACAATACATGCCTTGCCGTGACGTCACAGCAGCCTCCATTCTGGTGGCCTTACTGCCCTGAACATTAAGCAGCATTCACTTCGCACCATCGAATTTGATTTTCTCGGCAGGAACAAGTAATCATGAGTCATGGCCTCCAGCACAGTTCCCCGCAGGGGGCACCTGTGAAAGCAGGTGTTTGGAGAGTGGCGCCTCCACGGACCCCGAGCCATGCGGGTTCGCCCGCCCACGTCTGGCTGTGCGTGGCTTTCCCGTGTTCGGGGAAAAGGGAATCCTGGTGGTTGAGCTGAGCCCGGGGTAGGTTTGGACCCTTCGGGGCCCCCCGGGTGAGGCAATACACGCACATATCATCCCCCTCCTAAAGCCTAACAAAGACCCCTCACAACCATCAAGCTATCGCCCAATTGCACTCACTAGCTGCCTTGGCAAAACATATGAAAGGCTTATAAACAGGCGACTGGTATACATGTTAGAAAGCCAGAGGGTCTTTGATAACTATCAATGTGGATTCCGTCAAGGTCGAACTACCCTTGACCACTTAGTTCACCTGGAAACTGTGATACGTGAGGCATTTGTAAACAGGAACCACTGTGTTGCGGTTTTTTTCGACTTAGAAAGGGCATATGACACAGCGTGGAGGTACGGGATTCTCCGAAACCTGTATGCCTGTAATATCCGGGGCCGTATGCTGCAAAGCATAAAGGAATATCTGACAGAGAGGACTTTTCAAGTTCGTCTTGGCTCAGCCCTGTCTGATTCCTTTGTTCAAGAAAATGGAGTCCCTCAAGGGGGTGTTTTAAGTGTGACTTTGTTTTTGCTAACAATGAATTCACTTGCACGACTGCTGCCACCCTCTATTTCATATTCTCTTTACGCTGATGATATACAGATTTCATCATCGTCCTGTAACCTTTCTAGTTGTGAGCGCCAGTTGCAGTTAGCCATAAACAAACTGTCCAAGTGGGCCGACGAAAATGGGTTCAAGTTCTCTGCTTCAAAAACGGTCTGTGTTCCTTTTTCTTTGCGACGCGGGCTGTCTTTGGATCCATCCCTCGAATTAAATGGAACACCTATTCCAGTTAATAAGGAGCACCGATTTCTTGGTGTAATATTCGATAAAAAGCTTAACTTCATTTCCCACCTTAAAGCTCTGAAGCAAAAATGCCTTCAGTCCACAAACCTTTTGAAAGTTTTATCTCACAAGTCTTGGGGTCTGATAGAAAATGTATCCTGCAGTTATACAACGCCCTTGTACGATCCCGTCTTGACTACGGTGCAGTAGTGTATGGATCGGCTCGGCCTTCTGCCCTTAAAATGTTGGACCCAGTTCACCATCTCGGCTTGCGACTGGCAACAAGAGCCTTCCGGACGTCGCCCGTCCTCAGTTTGTATGCAGAATCCAATGAGCTGTCCCTGTACAAACGACATACATATCTTAGTCTAACATACGCTTACAAGATTCTGGCCGACCCCCAGCATCCGACGTACTCTTCACTTACAAGATCAAGGTTCTTTCGCCTTCTTGAAAATAAACCAAGCATTGTGACACCGTTAAGCTTCCGTATTGAACATCTTCGCACTTCTCTGCATCTTCCTCTGGACCAGGTCAGCCTCGTTAGGAAAGTCAAAGGTATTCCACCTTGGAAAGCACAGCGAGTTGAATCCGACTGGTCACTTGCGAAGTTCAACAAGCACGGCATTTCCCATGCTGTAATTAAGCATGAGTTTGGTGAACTGCAAACTAAGTATGATGGGTATCTTCATGTTTATACTGATGGTGCCAAGACCTCCTCTTTTGTCGGTTGCGCTGTGTATTCTGAAAGCTTCTCCAAGGTTCAACGACTTGATTGTGTTGCCAGCATTTTTACTGCGGAACTCTATGCGGTATCAATGGCGATCGAATGCATTATCAATAGGAAAATACTGAGGGCGGTCCTGTTTGTTGACTCTCAAAGTGTGATTCTCGCAGTTTGCTCTCTTAAAGATACTAAAAATATGCTTGTACAACAGATTCAATATAAATTTAACACTGCTTTGCATGGAGGTCAAAATATAAAATTTTATTGGGTACCCAGTCACATTGGCATACAAGGCAATGAAGAAGCCGACAAGCGTGCAGGGTCTGCCGGTAACCTTCCACAATCTCTGTCCTGTTTACCCTATGATATTAAGCCCTTGGTGAAGTCCTCGATTCTTCATTCTTGGCAATTGGAATGGGACATGGAGTGTGGTAACAAGCTTCATGTTACCAAACCGGCTTTGGGAGTTTGGGAAAGCTCTTCATACAAGAGCCGACTTCATGAAACGTTGACGTTGTTGTGCCGTCTGAGAATCGGACACTCTTTTATAACCCATAGATATCTGCTTTCAGGAGAAGATCCACCAGTCTGCGATCAGTGTGGTGATAGGCTCACTGTTTTGCATATCTTGTGGTTGTGCCCTGACCTTGAGCCCAAGCGTCGCATTCATTTCCCTGAATTGTTTTCAACATCATATCCCATTTCATCCTGCTCTCCTTCTGGGAGAGAATCCTCTGGTCTCTTTTAAACGAGTAATTGAATTTCTTGGTAGTATTGGCCTTTTACATCGATTATAGCTTTTTGGTTATCCGTTTTGTAAAACCCGTTTTATAGTACGAACCTTCAATTAGTTTGGCGCAGATAGCCTCGTAGCTATTGCGCCATAAACCCCCAAAATCAATCAATCTCCAGCACAGTTTGATGACGTTACGTGCATTGTATATTTCGAACCTTGAAATGTGGCTGACGTACAGATAGTATTCCCCCCCCCCCCCCCCCCCCGCAATTGTTTTTGAAAGCAGTTCAAATTATCTTTAGTCTCATATATGACTTACTTTGTTTAATTATGTGCATATTACAAGTTGAATTCATTAATCAAAATCAGAATATTTTCCCTTACTCTAAGGTTGGGCGAATAGTGATTAAAATCAAGTAGCGCAGCGCCATTCCCAGCTTTAGCCGTGCAAGGACAGCCATATTTTGCGGCGTCTCCTTCCATAGCGATGGCTGTCAGGGTTCATTCTTTTTCTATTTCTCCTTTTTCTTCCCATCAACATTTTTAAAGTCCTTTTTAGTTGTTGCCAATACACATCCCTGCAGGCGCAAGTCCATGAGGCTACAAACCTATTTTAATTGTGTGAGCGTTTTTTTGTAATTAGGCTGAACTCTAGGAGGCAAGCATATGACAGATAAATTGACTATCTTCGCCCTATGGTACACTTGCTTTGGGAAAGGTTTAGCAGTCACTGTTCTGACGCCGCGTGCAGACTCCAGAGCGGGCGCCGTCGGAAGAGATTCGTCGCTTCTACGCAGGATATTTGTGCGCATATTTTATTAACCTTTTATATGGTTCTTTTTGATACAACGGGCAACTTCGAAGGCTTTTATTGTCTTTTATTTAAATGCAGGGGCCCACTGATGACACTAGAGAGTTTTAGCAAACCTTCCGATACCGCTGTAGGCTACCATACCGAGCGGGCGCGCGCTGAAGAGCACGTTTAAAAGCCAAGCTTGAACTTACGGTAGTGCGGGTGACGGTTGACGGTAGCGGTATGCTCAAAGTTGTATTGAACCTTGGCACCTACGATCGTGCTAGCACCTAACCGAAGCTTTCTTTTCGCATTTCTTTCAGTTTCGCTGACCTTCAAAAGAGACTCCTGGGCGAGTTTAGTGACCGGTTCAAACCACTGTTGGAGGATGATTTGCTCGTCGCTGGAAGCGTCCTGAATCCAAGGCTAAAGCTCAGGGTTTTTCATCTGACGTTCGCAGAGGGGTTGCGAAAACCAACTGCGGCTGATGCGGTAGCGAAAGTGAAGAGACTCCTCTAGAATCCCGAGAAGGTTAGAAATCATACTATCTTTATACAACTATTCTATCTGATCTCGTACTCAATTACTGTCACTGTGCTACGGAAGTATACGATTGCTCCAACTCAAGAACTCACCGCGATTACGTTAGGCTCGATGACTTAAGCGCGAGACACATGCGCGAAAAATCCATCCGATCCGACGTCCGATCCGGCAGTACGACTGCCTGATCCGAAAAATTTGGTCGCATCAGACGTCGGATCGGCGATCCGACGTGCGTCCAACGCGTCAGATAGTTTCGCACGGCGGACGGATTGTCGGATGCGTCCAGCCAATGACAGCACAGCTAGCGCGAACGTCATGATGACGTACTGGGTCTGGCGGGACGAAGCGAACGCGATAACGGGACAGGCGAGGGGAAGCCGGAAGCGTGGATCCCGCTGACACATTCGAGAAAGATGGCTTCGACAAAGAATGCACGCGCTAACGAGAACGAGCTTCTAACTTCGCTCGTGTGAGTTAAACCGTCAATCTGGGACCAGAGATCTGTGAACGCGGACCTCCGCTGGAGCGCTTGGATCTCCTGGGCGGAGCCGATCGGATAGTCGTGTCGCATGCAAGTTCGGAAGCTTGTGTCTCAAACTGTCGCGTGCGGCGATTTGGAGCGGTGTTCGGACTGTCGGATCGGACGTCGGATCGGACGATTCTGCCGTCCATGTGTCTCGCGCTTTAGCGAAGTAAAATGTTAGTCTAGAAAAGCTACTACGTCAACTTGCATAATTTCTTGTTTCAGAACTCTGCGGACACATAGAGCATGGCTCTCGAACCAGTTGCTGGTCGATCATCGTCAGCCGGTGCAGCGCTTCCATATGTTCTTTTGGGCAGCCGAAGACTTATACGGGGTTTTAGACATGCTGAGTCCGGTGGAAGAAGTTGGACAGCAGTCCGAATTGCATAGCTATCTGAACACGGGATGCTCAACCGACGAGGTGCTCGTGTTTTGGAAAGCAAATGAAGGAAATTATCCGAAGCCTGTGCGACTGGCGTTGATAGGCATGGGCATTCCAGCCTCATCTGGTGGCGTGCGAAGATTATTTTCTACTTCGGGAGCAGTACAGAGGGCCCGCCGGACGTCTTCACAGCCGCGTACAATTGTACGATTGAACAGATGATTCTGGTCGCTGAGCACGCTGATTTCGAAACGGAAATATATAGGCCAGAAAAGTACGACAAGCAGAAGTGTATTTTTTTAACTGCATGTAGTACTGTATATATTTTGTTTTGCGTATATCAGTATAAAGTGAATGAATGTTGAATGTAAATAAACAGACCTGACTTATTGATGAATGTAAATAATTTCGATAAAATCGGTTGCAGTGTATTTGTGTGGTTTTGTTTGCAAGTATCTGGTGTTAAGTATGTGTACATTTGTGAAAAGGGCGCTGCATCTGGGACCGAAAAAAAGTGTCGTTTTTTGTGTTTTAGTTCGTTTATTTCACTTCATCACATGGTCCACTGTAGGCTTAGTGTCTGTTCATCATCGCCCTCATTAATGGCACCGCATATTTTGGTTAAGCGAAAGGAAGGTAGTTGTGGGGCTGACCGTTCGCCTTTTGAAGTGTATTGTGTATACTCAAACTCGGCCGCCCCGCTCAAGTAGTACCATCAGCGTAGCAGGCGCAAGGCAATAAAATGGACGTACACCTGTTTTCACGCAAAACACTCGAAAGCCAGCTAATCACTCCAATTATGGAGGCAGCTGAACAAATGACGAGACCGAACATGTTTACACCTAAAATGAGGTCTGTGTTGTCACAATAGGCAACACAACCATTACTTACTGTAACAGCCCAGACTTCATTTTTGGGTATAAACATGTTAGGCCTGATTATTCGCTGAGCCGCCACTGTGGATTGCAGTAACTAACGCACCTTAGCTCTAAGCGCGAGCTTTCGCTCCACGTTCTTTAAGCACATATATCCTAGGCTCAATCCAACCCGTGCCCGTTTTGGTTTGAATGTGCATCGAGCTGTCGTGGGGTTTGCACTACTACTGCGTGATGCACGTTGGAAACACCAGGTTAGCAGTCGAACTGCACTCACTTCATCTACTGGGAGAAACAGTTCGCCTTACACTGGTCGACCGACCTGACGTTGCCTAAACAAAAAGGGTTTTGCGGGATAGTAGACGCATTGACATTTTCTAGGTTGTACCGCAGCCAGACCTCCGAGCGGGAGCTCCCTGCTCGAGGACGGGCAACACAAACTCTCGTGAAGTAGGAGAAACAGCCGAGGCTTTAAGCTCACGTTCTATCAGACACGAGTGCGACGTCCTTAAGATTTCTTTCGTTGTGCGAATTTTTATGTTAACAAAGGATTGCATTCTTACGCCTGTAGTATTTCTTGCTTGATAGGGCAGTCTATACCTATTTTCATTTTAGGTGCGAGCAGACTTGTACCGCACGCATTACAAGTAATCAAATTACTTGTAATCGATTACTTTTTGGAGTAATTTTGTAATCAGTTGATTAATTTTATGAGGCAGTAATCACTAGAGTGACCTGATTATTTTTTCAAGTAATAAAAATTACTTACTACCGTTACTATTTTTCCACGGGACTCCCCCCCCCCCCCCCCCCCCCCCCCCCGGCACACACCTTCAAAGGCCATTCAGGGCGAAGTTTAAGGGAGCAGAATGTAGCTTCGTAAGTCCTTCGTTAAAACTAGCCCCCTTCCACGCGCACACACACAGATATAAAAAAAGAAATCCTGGTTACGGTACCTACTCGCTGTCCATAGGTGAACCAGAACCGAAGAATGTCTAAAGCGAATGCGAAATATAACAAAGCCAGTTCAAATACACGTCAAGATCTCGTATTTCCCCTACGTGGTCTTTGTGACAAGCAAGGTTTCGAGGTTGGAAGTAGTTCATTGTTATGAGCGCTAAAGATGTAAGTCTTCACACAATAAAGTAACCGGAAAAGTAACGGTTACTTCTTAAAGTAATGTTCAATCACTTTTTCTGTCGAGTAATCAAGTAATCGATCGAATACTTTTTAGCCAAGAATAATAGTAATTTAACTCAGATAACGGAGTCACTCAATATCTCACGGACTCAAGTAATATATCGGAGTCATTCGATATCATCTCACGAACTCGGATTAGAGAGTCACTCAATATCATATCACGGACTCAGTCATACCACTGAGTAATTCTATGTCATCTCACGAACTCTAGCTCATATCACCGGAGTCATTCGATATCATCTCACGAACTCAAACTCATATTACGGAGTCATTCGATATCGTCTCACGAACTCAAACTCATATCACGGAGTCATTCGATATCATATCACGAACTCAGATTCATATCACAAACTCACTCAAATTCACTCAAAATTAGGCAGTGAGTGTGAGTGAGCGTGAGTGACTGAGTTTGTGAGTGAGTTTGCCGAGGTAAAATAAACGTAAAGACAGCAGAAACAGCTGTCTCCGTTGTCTCGATAAGCTGTCCGCGACGATAGATGGCGCCCGCCGCCCCTCTCAATTCAAAGAAAATAAAAAGAAACCCCGAGGCCGCGCGCGTCCAGCCGTTCCGACTAGAGCTTTTGGCTCCAAGGTCATTGAATCTTTCGCAGTCAGGTGCGCGTTCCGCGTACTAATGTATTTGTTGGAATCTCAAATATCAAACCGTGCGCCTACCTTTCCTGCCGAGCACAGGGAGAGCCGATCACTGCGATCTGCGAAGCCAACACGGCAAATGACGTGGTCGAAATTATGTTCGGACCTAAAAATGTGAAGTCATCCGTGTGACACGTTTTAAGCTTGACGTTTCACGTCCTCGCGTTATGCCGTGTCGCATCCTATACCTTTTTTTGTGTGTGAACATGTTTTCGGTTTTGTCGTTCCGCTAATCAGTACACCTTTTTCGTTTGCCCTCGTCTTCAGCCGCGTAGTTGACCTGTAACAAGTGAAAGAACACAGAAAAGGCAAAACAAGAAGGATAGACAGTCGCAATTAGCATCTCCCAGTGGAAGGAAAAAGAAAAAAAAGGTGTTTTCTCGCATACCGGAAGTTCCGCGATTAAAGATGGCGGCGCCCACGCAGAAAAGGTCTATGGCAGTCATTGGATGTCCGAGTGCGGCTGCGGGAAAGTAGACGTTCGGGCTTTTTTTAGATTGTATTTAGTGCGCAGCCTGGTGCCCCATTCGTTCTCCAGCGTTCGCTGCCTACAAAACAGGAAGGCGAATTCTTGGAGTTTTTGAATGTCACTCTGCTTCCAAGGATGTTAAACGTTTCACAAACAAAAAGCAAAAACAACACATACGCATTCTGTCAACGCATGAAAAACAACCCGCCCGAGCTCTAAGCCAAGTTCTTAGCGTCCCTCCCCCGGTTTACTACAGAAATGCCTATACTCTTCCTGGACAACCTTCTGTGGAATTTTGGAAAATGGAAGGTGTGTGCGTGCTCAGTTTTTCCGTGCTCAAGCACGCGCTCGCGTCTCACATTTGACTGCATAAAAGTGTTGTGCCCGAGCCCGTTACCGAAATTAAGTAACGAAATAGCGTTACTCGTTAGCTTAGAAAAAAGCCAACGCGTTACACAGCTCCCGTTCCATTTTGCAAATGTAGCGAAATACCTGTGTCGTGTTACTTGCCATGACTGACCGACGTTACTTTTACGTTAGTTTGTCGTTACTTTGTGTTTCGCTGTTAGTCTATGACAGCAGTTTATAATAAACCGCCTATATAAACTTCGGCAACAATCACTTGTTCAGAATGATTATTTATTTATTTATATATTTGTATTCTACAGCGCCGGAGCATTACAGCAGAGGAGTGGGGTACATATGACATTTATATGTTGGAAACTCACAGGAACAGCAAAAGCCAGCAACCAACAATATACATAAACAATTCGAAACAACACACAATAATGAAATTTCAATAACGCCAAAAATACTACAAAGAAATTCGCATTGCATTTATCATGTTAAAAAAAAAAAAAAGATTCACTGTCGGCGGGATGTGTAATGTATAACTGCGAACACGTGACGCTTCGCGAGCCCGATTCGGTAACAGAACTCTGCCCATAGCACCTGTCTCGGAAAAAGAAACCGCTCTGAAAAGAACGACCGGATGCACGCCACGCAAGGGACGCAAAATAGACCTCTTCACGTAATCAAAGTTAATCCGGTAAAATTAACCTTATTTTCTTCTTTCACAAACTCACGTCGCATTTCCAATTGACGACACGTCAGCAGCCGGCCACCGCTAACACACTTGTAATTTGCTTCAAAGCATGGAAACGTCAACGCTTCCAAACTTAGAGTTTATCCATTCTGTTGTTGACAGTACGATAATTTATTTGTTTTGAAGAGAAGGATGTGACCAGCCGGGGTGAGGCTGGATGTAACCAGCTGAGGCAAAATCTTGCGAGCGGCGGCAGACGGTTGACTTCTGAACGCCAGTCTCTTTCCAGCGAGACGGCTGCTCAGGGTACGGCGACGGTGATCTTCAGGACGCTTAGGGGTTCTGCGCAGCGACAATCTCGCGCCTTTTGGGCCCGGTCGTGGGAACGTTAAAAGTGTCTTCCGAAGGTGTTTTAAATGACGGCGCTTATACATAGCTTTGATTGTGTTTCTTTGCCACTTTTACTTAGTGTGCAGACTAAAATTTGTTTTCAGACAATCATGCGACCATTTTTACTCATAAGTAATGAGTAAAGTGTAACGTAATTTGATAGGAAAGGCCGAAAAATAATAATGACATTACCCGTTAGTCATTTGGGAAACTAACGAGCACGTTACTGAGTTAGTAAAAAAAACTAACGCGTTACTAGTAACGCCGCTATTCTCTAAGAAATGCCTGCGCGTCTACTTACCCGCAAAACACACAAAAAGCCAATCACTGCGACGTACGAAATCAGCTCAACAAATGATGAGGCGGAACGTCCGTTTAGACCTAAATAGGAAGTCTGCGCTGTGGCATTCCGCAATGCAAAGCGTCATGCTTGCACTGCGTAATGCCACAGCGCAAACTTCATTTGAGGTCTAAACAGATGTTCTCCCTCATCCTTCGCTGAGCTGATTTCGTAGAATACAGTGATTGGTTCTTCAGGTGTTTTGCCGGTAAGGAGACGCGCAGGCATTTCTTAGAGTGTACTTGTAACGGGTTAGTTCCAAGACTGCTGCATTGCCACAGAGAGTCATCTGAGTGCAGATATTCAGAAAACAGGCAGCTTCACACTAAGGAGCACGTATCCTGTGGTTATTCTCCAGTTGTTTTGAAAAACAAATATGTAGTCCTGCATCTTTTATCAAACCTCATATTTTTTAAAAGGGGTCATGGCACAATCTTTGTTTCACACTTCCGTAAAAAAAAAAAAGTTTTAGAATTTTTTTTTGCGTCCATAGCCCACGAAACACGAATTACTAAGGCGAAAGCCTTACTTGCCCCATTACGTGAAAAAGCGGCAGCGTTGTCCCCGAAAGATGGTCATAAAAATACGTCATCAAGCACGCGCCACAAAAATAAAACACAAAGAAAAGCACAGCCACGCAGATGTTTCATCACGGTAGCCGGCGGGGGCGCTCAAGGTGAGATCGGATGCGCCTCAGAAATAACATACAAAGAAAAACACAGCAACGCAGACGCTTTGTCACGGAAACAGTCGTGAAAGCCGACGGAGTTCGCCGCGCCTGCGCAGTGGGGGAGCATGATGTCACCGCCGGAGCGCCGTTTGCGAAAGGAAGGCTTGGCGCGCTGCTTGTAAGAATGCGCTGTGTGTATGAATGCTTCATTCCTACGCGTAAGCGGTCTGAAGTGTCTTCGGCGAGTGTTATTTTCTTAATAGCAATGCCCAGCTCTCACAAAAAAAAAAAAAAAAGAGGAGATAAACGAGCAGCGTTTACTCCCAACTCGCGCAACCAGAGCAAGCGGTCGCTTGGTTTAAAAATTACAACCCTGCAGCTATGTTCGCAGCCCAGAACACGCCGTACGCGTGAAAGTTGAAAATGGCGCCGACCAGAAGCCCGTATCTGGAATGGTCCAGCGTTTATTCTAATTAACATAGTTGATTTGACCGAAGCTTAGAGAAGGCGACATCAAACCGTTTGACGGTTCCTTCTATCTTCTTTCAAAGTCGTTACTGAGTTGTGATAGGTTGCTCGTTTCAGCACGGTTTTAATTCGCCGGATCAATATCTGACTTCGCTCATATCGATTAACATGCATGATTCATTCCGGTCGCATGTTACGAACTTCATGAAGGTAAAGTAGCTAAATAAATAAAATAATAAAGAAATAATGAAAAGGGAATTTCTTGGAATGATTTTGCTACGATTTTCGAGAGAAGTATCTCTTGACAAAAAATCTGACCGATAAGTTGCTTGTGTGGGTGAGAAATACGCAGGCATATATCCCTGATTTACATAAATTAGCTTTGAGTTCGGGAATAAACAATACCGCTAAAACGAAGTCATGGTTCTCATGGTGTAATATTGTAATATCTTATTTTCCAGATGCACGGTGACCTTGTGGAATAAATAAGCAAAGTTTGGTCAAAGTTTGAATAAACATCATGTATGCTAAAGCTTGATTTGATTGTTTATGTTTTTCGACACCCCTGCGTCCAACTGGGACACGTGCCGGGTCTTCGTTCACGTGCTATTGCACTCAAGTTTATCGCTTGAAAGTACCGCAATTTTAATGAAAATTTCCAGACAGCACGCTGCACATCTCTATGCAGTTAGGCGCAATCGAAGCATTTTTTTTATGTCGGAGAGGTCAAAGGGATCCAACCCAGCAACCTAAAGTTACAAATAAAAAAAAAATAAAAAAAATCCCTTCGGATTGTCGTAAAGCTAAGCCTTATTCATGTAAAAAGAAAAAGAAGATGTTGCTGTTAGTCATTGAGGCAATTTACTAGACAAGCCTGAAAACAGAAAGTGATGACTTTCTCGTTTTACTCGTTTCTGCCAACTAAAACCTCCCAATTGTTCTTTTTTATTTTTTACGTTGACACGGTGAAGGTTTAGTTCCACACGGGTCCATTGGAAAAGTACCCGTTTTATTTACAACTTATGATTGAGGCACATCTTCTAGGTATTTTGAGCTGAAACCGATGTTTCTTTTCTAAAGGGAAAGTCCCTTTCAGCAGACATGTGCAAGTTACCAAATATAAGTAAAGTCAGTGAGTATCGGCCTCAAATGTAATTTGGGTTGAGTAGAAATTACTCATTGGGGAAGAAATTTTGTAGTCTACGAACTAGCGTTAAAAGTAGTGAATGACTTTTGAAGTTACTTTTTACATGAATTTGTATATGGTAGCAAGAAAGTTCAAAAAGTACTGCGGATGTACCTTTCATACTTAAAGCAATCACACTGTCCGAGCTTAGGTTTGAAGACAGTATTTGCTCATTTAATATTTCAGGTAAAAAAAAAATGTGGAATATTATTAAGGTTTCTCGAACGTTTTTCGAATCTCAGAAAACTATAATATTCTAAGTTCTAGGTGTATAGGGCAACGCGCAAAGGTGGTGCAACGCGATGTACAAGTACAGCAGAAAAAAAAAAAAATCACAACACGAAGCTTTGAAGCGGGTTCTGCAAGCGTCGCTGCGGTCGCCGCGCCCTGGTTAGATGAGGAGTATCGTGACGTCAGGGGGAGTACTCCGCTCCGCGATCTCGCATCGGCTCGCTTCCCAGCACCGGTTTCCTGGTTTGGCGTTGTGTGCCGCAAGCTCTTCGAGGAGCTGGACTTTGTTTACCCGGTGAACAAGACGTTGAGTTAGGCCGATATTGACGTGCTTCTGTACATTTTATAAGCCTGCTTGTCCCTTTTACCTTTAAAATTGGGTTACAAATCCCGAAAGCTATCGGCAGAGGCAATTCCGCCGATGAACCTCCCCGTCCGTCCACACGGCACAAGGCAATCTTGCGAGGGATCGGTGAAGCGGTGGCGCAAGTATTTCAGACGCTGGAATTCTGTTCCTTGCATGTTCATGATTCAGGACGATATTACATCCCACTTTCAAGGCATTTGAAGTGGCATTTATATTATGGGCCTTTGGGTGGTCGGCAAATTAGCTCGCTACCCCGACTTTGCGCTGCCACTCTGCATGCGCTGGTTGGCAGATATCTTAAAGGCCCTGTGTCTGATTATCTTTGAAGTGCTCGTGGAACAATGTTGTTTTACATAAATGTAGCTTCTTCGTGAATTAATTATATGGTTTATACTCGTATGCAGGCATATTTCTTAGAATATGCACAATTACTGGAAATTAGTTTGTATGGTAGTAACAAAATCGGCCGAATTGCCCCCCGTTGTCTGTATGATATGTATTGAACTGCACAAAATATGCTCAGCTATAGTGCCGGAATTCGGGAATGTTTATACTTTTTCTGACATTTTTATTGCAGCCTTGGGTGTTCGGAAAATACACCGTTAGGTCTGAATTGTCATTTCCAATTAAAAGATACACTGCTGCAAGTCTCCAAAAGCTTCCTCAGCCTCCAAACTCCCTACAGCTGGACTCTCTGACAACAGAGGAAAACAGGAGTAAAAGAAAGCATTCGAACGTCTGTCCAGTGGTAGATGCAGCACTAGTAGCAGAAAATATGGAACCTGTGAAGGGCGAAAGTCTGCGTGAGAAAAGCTTCTGGTATTTTAGCTTCAGGACAATTCGATTTAAGTAGAATCTCAATTTTAGGGCTTAAGGGACTAATAACGAGCTAGACACCTTCGCTTACGTTTGTTATACATTACTTGAGGGTTGATATAAACAAGTCCGCAGATACCACCCGTGTAGTCTATTGAAATACTATCCGAATACAGCAAAGGTCAAATGCGAGCAATGTATATACTAAATGTTCCTTTTTCTTTTTTTTTACTTTGGGCCCCTGCACTTGGGCTGTCTTACTTGTGACTCTCTCCCCATGGCCCAGACTGTATTTAGCATGTTGCTCGAGCAGCATGCAGCTTTTCTGCATCGGCGATCTTGTTTGGAAAACAGAGATGCAAAAAAATAGTATAATAACCTGCCAATTCATTGAGACCATCAGCAGCATTTATTGTGCGAGATGTAAGTCTATAGTGATGCTCCTGCAATTGTGGCCAGATTTCTTTATTTTCATATACCAGCTGCGATTCATGCGTTGCCTGCCCTGTCAACCATGCTTAAAATGTTGGTTGAAGTTTCGCCTGTAGCTACAGGCAATACCTCAATAAAGGCACATATAAAAATTTACATTTCCTACGGAAAACACGCAAAAAAAAAATAAATAGAAACAAGCGCGCCGACAGCTAGCGTCGTCTCAGCCTCCACAGGGCGAGCGGGGCGAGTCGGGGAAAAATTCTCTCCTCGCCGTGACGTCACCCCGGTTTGCCGTAAGGGGGCGCCACGCGAACTTCTCGGGGCTAATAACGGGCGAGAGTCCCTACAATGGCGGAAAGAGGGGAAGGGGGGGGAGGGGGAGGGAGACAAGCTCTTCCTTCAAATACGCAAAGTGATTGTTTCTGGGAGCTTAGGGACACAAAGAAATGCCAGTCCCACTTGAAGACACACTTAAGACAGACCTCCACCGTTTTGTGTCTCACTCCAGCTGTCGGTGAGACAAGCAGGAGAGGCTTACAGAGCCCTCAAAATACAACAATATCTGGACTCGAGGAATCCCCGCTCTTTACAAATATCAACTGATCTACTGACATCTTTTAGGGGCGAAGCTCCTTGGGGTCTAGCCTTGTCCGTCCGGCGTCCGTGCTCACATCGATTCCCATCCTCATCTGTCTTCTTAAAAAAAGAAAAAAATGTTTGCGCAGTCGACAGGATTCGAACCTGTGCGGGGAGACCCGAATCTCTGCATTCTCCGCACGCGCCGCACGTGCTGGCCTCAACATTAGTAATTTTTCCAAAGCAAACTCCTAAAACAAATTGCACCTTGCACGCGCGTTCGTCAACGCTTTATTTTGGTTATTTACTTCGAATATTTTATACAGGGAAGGCGTGCGCGTGTGGCGCGTGGAACACCAATCCCTGCATTCTCCTTGATACTTGGGTGATTTAGCGATGATAGGTCGATTGACTGACGGTGGTCCTGGTTTCAGAACACGCTCTTCCCATCGCCGGAGATGAAACTGGTGTATTGCGATGTTTGATGGCTTTTTTATTAGGGAAATTGGCCACGCATCGTCATGATTTAGGGATTTCTGGGATGCTTCGAGCCAGCAGAGTGGGTTATCGCCATATTTAGGCAATCTCAAAAACCTTCTCGGGGCACCTTTAATGGAAGGAGGACCGGCATGTGCTCGTAGGTCAAAGATTAAGGAAATCGAGTATGAGAAAATATTTTTTTTTTTTTTTTTTTTTTTTTTATTTGCAGAAATCCCTCGATGGTAAGTTAAATATGTAAACGTGTGAGGGTGCCCAGCTGATCACCTCTGGGTACGTCCTTTCGCGGGCAGCGTTGATTGCATGTTGCTGTTAACCACTGTGACTTCCTGTAAAAAAAAAAAAAAAAAAAGCAATTCTTGCGCGTTTAAATAGAATCGCTTGCTCCAGGACGCACTATACATGTCATCGCTGCATCAAAAACAGACGTTGACCGTTGAGGGCGGTGTTCCTATTCAAAAGTAAAAACTTCCCAGCAAAGTTTATCATGATCATGTCGCTTACTTTTTGAAACAAAATCCGCCCTAGAACTCTGGCCGCATCACAGCACGGTCCTGGATAGCTGCCACGCACTCCCGTGTCTCACACAATGAGCATAACGAGCCATAAAATCGAGAGTGACGACGCCTCAAATTGCCGCCCACCACCGCACTCGATCGTCACAGCGTTACGAAGCTTGCAATGCCGCCCACACCATCGATCCGGCAGCTGAGAGAGCGCTCTTTTGAGGGGTCTCGATCAGATGGCCCGAGGCGGTCCGAGGGGCAGTCGAACGCCAGTGGAGAAAAATACTTCACGAATGGGAACGGGCAGGAACCAGTGCTCCGTGTCGTTCGAGCGATGATGGACACCTCGAAAAAAGGTGAGCAGTTAACCTATGCCTAAAGGGTTTTCATGCTTTTGGAGTTCATTTCTGTCCGAAACGTAGGGGGTATTTTATTTATTTTTCGATGTCTTCCCTTACCTTCCAAAATCGGTATTCATTGACGTTTTAGAGAAGTACGAAAATAAAGGCAAGATAACATTTCGCTGATGAAAACACCGCCCCTGGCACATAGAGGTATATGGCATGCTATGCTTATGGTGACTCACTGTGGCAAACAACCATCATTTTAGAAACACCGAATAAACAATGTGGCAAGTGGAGTGAGGAAGGAGTTTCTGGAATACAGAGGATGCTGTACTCCTAAATTCGATCCCCTTCCCCGCCCCTTGCGATCAGGATGGGCACTGCATGTCGGCGAGTGTTCCAGGGGTGGAACTCATGAAATGTACTTGGGAGCAACCACGGGAGCAGCTGAAACAGCTCTTTTGGAGCAGGTTGGGGGCAGCTAAAACTACATTCTGGAGCAGGCTAGGAGCAGCTCAGATCTGTTTTCGTTGCACTTCAGCTTGTGCCTTAGACGAGCACGGGAGCAATTTCAATTGTGCTTAGCAGCACAGATGAGCATGAATGGTTACAAACCTATGCAGATGAGATAACAGTGTAACAGGTGCAAAAACTTGGCCTTGGTGAGAACCAAAAAGCAAGTACCATATGTTTCTGAGGATAGTATCCTTGATATTTTGTGAGTGGATTTCAGCTGCTCAAGATGCAAATCATCACTGCTTATAGCACAGCCCGCACGTGGTCGACATGGTAAGTATATGTGCGAACCACGTAACGCGCGTAAGCAACGGACGTGCAGTTGCGCGGAGGAACAGGGCAACAAATTTCGAGTTTATACTGTTGTGCAACTCAATATCGAAGCAGCAGACTACGATTAATTAACGGAGTTATTGTATTCGAAACCGATAAGCAGGAGCAAGGTTAAAGTATGCCGAGCAGATCCACCGCTCGCGTGAGAGCTGCTGGCCGGCAATGTTTCGGATCGGACCGCGTTTCAGTTTCATCAAATCACGATTTATCTTACAGGAATGCGGTTCCAACTTCTAACGATGAAGTGCTAGAAGGAATCTTTTGCTCATTTGTTTTCAACTGGCTGATATCCGGCACCCGGGCCGCAGAGCCTCAGGCAATCTGACGCTTAACGACTCGACGTCACCTCGGCCGACTAGCTTAACCGCTTATAGTTGAAGAATAACAACCCAGTCGCAGGTGATGAAGCGCTTGGAATCCGACTCCCGAGTTTTTGCGCGCGCTTCCGACTCGGGATACACAAGGAAAATAAACAGAACAAAGGATTCTAAGGTTGACCAAGCTAAACGCGCTCATTGTGGCCAATCGAGTCGATAAAAACCGAAACCAAGACAAAATACAATTTTTCTGGTGCACATTGTGCGATTTGGAGCATAATGGAGCGAGGTACTGGCTGTGGGCGCAGTTTCCGTAAAATGGCGCAGGATGGCGCGAACGAATGCCTCTGGCGCAAAATGGCGCAAATGGCACAGCCATTTGCGCCATTTTGAACCCCTGGTGTTTGCGTAATCACCAGAGCGTGGTGCACGTTAAAGAGAAGAGAAGGTGACACATTTTCAATGCCTGACTAACTTCACGCAACCTAAACATCCACGCACGGTTTTTATTTCTGTTCATTTGAATCTGTCTGTATACACCAACACGGAGCTGTGATCTGACACGGCTGAGGTGGCGCCACAGTCGGCGCGGCACATACACAGACGCATCACTTTACGTGAATCCGGTTTATGTTCACGGCGCAGTGCCCATTCTTAGTGCGGGAAAACACCAACTTGTTTGTAAACAGCGGGTTGGTCGACACGAAGACGCCAAACCAGCGTTGAGGTGCTGGTCACACATCCATGCCATCAGGACTGCAACATGAACAGAAAAAAGAACCTCTCTCCCACACACAAATATATACTATATAGCACAATATTTTAACTTGTGTGGCGCGCACTAAGTTGCAACCTATGCGTCTCTAATAATCATATTAAGTAGACCCAAGATAAGGTGCGGCGCGAAAAGTAGACACAAAAACACATACACGCAGACAGCACCATCTCCTACACAGTGCTGTTTGTGCGTGGCAGGGGCGAATCTATGGGCCAGGCTTGGCCAATGGAGGGGGGGGGGGGGAGCGTTTGGCTGTGGAGGCGGGCTCTGTAGAGATATCTGACGTCACGGACGGATGTGACATCACGGGCGAAGCTTTGCCCAGGTCTACTTTGTTGGCTTAATCGTCACTCCACCACAAACTAAACATTTCTTTAAAAAAAAAAATGTTTGTAAATCCGTCTCTGCCACATTCAATTTGTTAAAACAGCCTTTCTGAGATCAAATACTGATTTCTCGTGAATATTCGGGGTGTTTCCCGAACCCCGAAGACAGATACTGTCCCGCACATGGTATCCTCAAATACAGAGGCCAAAGTTCCTCGTTCCTCCTATTTTCAGAAACAGTTTGTGCAACAAATTTCGTTAGTTCGAAAAAAAAATATATGGCGAATTCTAGGCAGCTGTGTTGGATACGTGGGACGTTTTTGCATCACAAACGTATGGCGATACTCTAAGTTGCCAGACGCTTACGTTCACGACGCTCTTCATCAGATAATTTAACGCGTGGCATGTGTACACTTCATAGTTGTTCCTAGAATGAAGCGATACTACCGCTAATCCGGCTGATAAACCTGGAGATTTTCCGGAGCCTTCCATACTCTCGAGCTCTCCTCCCTTAGTGCGCACAGGTGGTCGAGCTCCTCCTCACCTACTTCACTCCTCCTCGCATACCCCTTTAGCCACATGACCTTCCCGTGAGTCAATGAGCGTCGACACCTCGCTCCTCCTCTTCCACCCGTCAACCAATCAGCGTCGAGCCTCGCGGCCACGCTTTTATCTGAGCGTCACGAAATGCCGAACACCTCGCCAAAGAAGGTTTACGTTGAAACGTGTGACAGGCTGTCAAATTGCTATCCGCCGGACGCAGAGCGGATGCCGCGCTGGGTTGTCCCGCCAAATAGCACGTCAACTTACGGCGATCTGTCATATATGACATGATTGTGAGGTACTGCACGACTCCCGATACTGCGCCTGATTGGGCACGCTTGTTTGAATCTCTTAAAAATATGAAGGACTTTTTGTGAGCTCACGAGTTGTTTGGGCGGCTTGTGCGAATACTGACATTGCATTTCCATGCTGCACGTTTGTCCAATAAAGAAAAAAAAACAAAAAAAAAAAAACATGATTGTGAGCCCGAAGCCCGACTGGCCAGGCCTTTGTGAATTTCTTCTTGAGATGGGACGTTTTCAATGTACCCTACAAAAAGTGTTGTAGACATGCCGTAACGACGCTCGCTTAACAATCTAAATGGTCAATTAAGGTTTGATTCCTGCCTGACGCAGACGCTTTTTTTTTACTACGATGGCCTCTTTCCCTTTCCCCTCTCCCGACTCATAAATCTACGCGCTTATCCAGGTTTCACTTATGAGCTTCACGAAGTGCCGAATGCCTAGCAAAGAACGTTTCACGTTAAAACACATTCCGTCAGTTTCAATAATGTAACGTGTCAATTATTAGATTGTAATCATGCTTCGTAGCTAAAATGCCCTTGGACAATTTGAAGCTAGAAAATTATAAACGCACAAAAAATGTTTGAACTGTAGGCACCACTTTTCTAATTATTTTATTACTTTTATGAAGTAGTAATTACAGCAGTAACCTAATTACTTTTAGAAGTATCGATATTACTTGTAACAGTTACTATTCCCCCCCCCCCCCCCCCCCCCTCTTCCTAATGGCGCCCTTTTTGTACAAGTTTCCTTCCAAGGAATCCTCGAACTAGCTCTCCGAGAGGAAGATGGTTTACCAAAATCGGTGAATTAAGAAGTAGTTTACAGTTCGGTGATCCTAATCCAATAATGGACAGCGCGAAAGACCGAAGGAATATCTGTCGTTTTGAAAAATCTGAAGCAGTCGGAAAAGTAATGGTCACTACTTTTTCAATCAATGGTCGATTGCTTTTCTTCTTAAGTTATCCAATTGAATATTTTAGCCAAAAGTAATTATAAATGTAATCGATTACTTTTTTTTGAGGAACATGTAGACTGTTCTCGGTTTACCTTTTGAGCAGTGTATACGAAACAGAGGCCGGTTTGCAAACACCGCCGAAACGCAAGGTGACGCGATGAGGTAGCAGCGATAAGTAGACCTCGGAGGAAGAAATAACAAAAATAAATAAAAAATAGAGCGGCATCAAGATTCAAAAACGACGCGCGGCGCGCTGAAACGCGCACCGTTAAGTCTGGTTTAAAGGGCCAATGAAACGATCTAAACATCGAGAGAACGTGCACCTTATTACCCGTTCTTTTTTTTTTTTTTTTGTTTACTTTTGCACAAGGACCATAATACACGACCACATCTCTCGAAATGTCGCGAATGCGCTGCGTAACCGCAAAAACAAAAAGGAACTATTTCTTGACTTGACTTCACGTACGGCGGCCATAGGAACTAACTTTGTGACGTCCCGGCGGGTGCGGTTATTGAGATCGCTTTTGAACAAGTATATTCTCAGTTTAATGGTAACGTTTAGAAATGATTTCGTTCCAACATAAACAAATGAATCGAAAGTTTTATATTCTTGTTCAGTACACGAAGTTTTCGCAGCGCCATCTATACGGAGTAAGTCAAAGCCCCCATCCCCCGCTGCTCCGCTGCCTAGAAACGTTGGCTGGCTGCTACCGGACGAGCGGTGTGATCAACGCGATATAAAAACCACGTTTCGGCAGCTGCGTGGTTCGTTTTCGCAGCGAAGGCTAGAAGCGCCAGCTCATAGCGTTGGCAGCTGCCCTTGGTGCACGAGAGCTTGTGCCGCCGAGGTGTGCCATAGAGCAAGGAGCTCGCGCTTGTAGACTTTCCTGCGGTACAACACAAGGTGAAACAGAGTATAGGGAGTATTCACTGGCGGCCATAGCTGTGTGCGCGACTGCTGAGCGCGCGCTGATGGCTAGGGGAAAGTCTGCTCTCGCTGTAGCAACGTCCACAGTGCTAAGGAGAGGACGAAACCGGAAGCCGCGTACCCCGCGGCGCGTCATGCGCACGTGACCCGGGAAACATTGTGTGAGCTGAGGGGCATCCCCAAACGCCATCTTATTTGACCGGAAGTCCGAAAATCGTTTCATGGGTCCTTTAAAGTAACTGGATCCAGTGACTTTAGGCCGGTTCAAACTAAAGTCACTGGTTCAAACTGCCCCATTTTCTTACGTTAAGTTACGTTACGAAATATTACGTTGATGTCACAGGAACCTCTCTGTTTCGTGTTAAGCGAGGCTACCAGTTCAAGGAAGAAGCATGACACGCGACATTCGAGACACGAATGTTTCGGTGACTTATACGTAATGTAACTTAACGTAAGAAAATGGGACAGTGTGAACCAGCCTTTAATCGTTGTTTTTGTTTCCTACCCGAGGACCGCCTGTGCAAGTCGCCCCTAAGAAAGAAAGAAAACCGGCGCCTTCAAGCTATTTTTCTTTAATTTATGAATACCCCTAATAGAGGATGTGAGAAGTACGGGGAAGAGGTACGCATAAAATACGCAATAGGAACTAAAAAAAAAACACTATACGTTAAAAAAAAAAAAAAAGAAATCCTGTTAACACTATAGTTATCGCTTCCTGGCAAACTCTCAAGCTGCTCACTTCTCAAGATTATCAAGGTGAGTTTCTGAAGCTGGTTTGAAGGCGTCCTCATCACCGCCTAAAGAAATGAACAATGGGTTGTCAATCAGACTTCTATACTTCGTTTCGCCTCAAGCCCAGACGCAGCCGAGGCTACAGCTCATGGGCCCAATGAGACAGTGTCAAAAGCGTACCATCGTGGTGTGTTTCTGTACGCGTTCTCTCATCGCTGGACCATTCGTATGTACAAGGAAGGCCTAGTGACTTGCGCTTTTGATTGGCCCTATTTTAAAAACTTCGGTATTAAAGAAAAAAAAATACCGATTACTACATGCGCCACTTAAGTATGTGTACAGTAAAAACGTTCGAAAACTCGGACCCCTTAGTGTACCCTCGCGCACAATCCGGCTTTCTTTTGCGTCTGCGATTCCCACAATCTCTCTTATTTCCTAATTCGTCAAGGAGCCTTAAGTATGGGACCTCAACTTCGCATTACATTCCTAGTTCGTAACACAGCTCCTTCCAAAACAGGCAGCTATATGCCAAAGAAGCCCGAATGAGTAGATCAGCTCATATTGTCCGCGCTTGCATCCATTACATGTTACTCTTATCGAGAGCGGCTGACTGCAGGCCTTCGGGCAGATCGTAATTAATCTATAACCAATACCTGTGGTAAAGATTTCTACGATTCTGAATTTCATCCAAACGAAAAAAAAACAAACTAGTATTTAACACGATAATGCCATTAAATGCCAAGGTGCAAGTGAGCTGGACAATAATGACGAAAATAATCCCTGGAGAAGGGGAACAAGGGGGGCAATGGACAAACACAAATCTCTGAACACGGTTAGGTGACTGGTGCGCGACCGAAAAAATCCGCCTGGTCCTGATATCGAACCAGTGGAGCGCTTTTCAGCTGGTAGAGCGCGCTCCACTGGAAGTGGAGAGGTCCCTGATTCGATACCAGGACCATGGCGGATATTTTCGGTCTCGCACCAGTCACCTAGTTGTGTTTGAAGATTTGTGTTTGTCCTTTGTCTCCCTTTTCCAGGGATTATTTTCGTCATAGTATTTAACATCCCCCTAAAAAAAAATCCGAAGAGTGGCTCTAACAAAGCTCTTTTTCTCCAGGGATTATTTTCGTCATGATATTTAACATCCCCCTAAAAAAAAGCTCCGAAAAGTGGCTCTTACAAAACTATTTTTGCCAAGCATTGTTCGATCTGCCACTGCTCGTGCACATGCACCCGCGCGCGTAGCGGATCTGATCATCCTTTCGACGGTAAGCGGCCACCTGATCAGATGAGGTTAGCATTGTACTCATGCGCTATAGCGTCCGATTTTTCGTTGCAATGAACAGCTGCTTACGAAAGGCAACGAAGAAAACTTCCATATCATGAGCAAAATCTTACCGGAACCCCCGACAACAATGAAGAGTGCTCATTTCGCATGAAAAGGCCTTGGGAGCCACGAGCTGTATGCTCACCGTTGACCCCTAAGCTGAGAGTACGGTGGGAGTTTCGCGCTCGTTCGACCAGAGCTGCGTCCGACTTTCGCCACGTGATCACGCTCCCGCCCATTCCCACGCGCAGAGACACCTGGGTCACGTGATGCAAAGTAGGCGGTTGATTGGTTCGAAGAGCTTCTATAGCTTCCACAACACTGCCCGCATAGTTCCTCGATGTCATACACTTTCTCGGAAGCGTCTCGAGCGTCCTCAAAATAGGACCCCGCAAGAGTACAGCGTGTGTCACGAAGGAACTGCCTCGACCTCAATATCGACCCGTCAAGTCTCACCCGTGCCCCCGTTAACGGCGTTCGACGGCGCCGTCAATAATTCGCTTATCTCGTCAAGGGACAACATGGGCCCCGCCGGTGTGCCAAGTTGGGCGAGTTCGACCGGCCACCGTTCAAGGACAGCCAGGCGCGGAATCGGACGCCCGGCGGAGATGGATGGTTCACACGGTTTCCTTGACGGGGGCAGATGCACCCTTTGGTAATGGGGAGCTATCCTAGATTGTTTCCGCCGTCCTGCAAAGCTCTCCGGAGTCCACTAGGAGACCGGGAACTCGGCAGGTCCTTCGAGGCTAGCGGCGCGCATGCGCAGTGGTGGCGTCTTCCCTGCAGAAAGCGAAGCGGAGGAAGGAAGACGAGAACTCCCAAAGATTAGAGACGCGGGGGTCACATTGCGCGGCAAGAAATGACATAAAAGACGGTGGACATTCTTGCTTGCCGCCGAGACATCCGTCGAGAAAATTCGTCCGATCCTGAGCCATCACATCTATATTGTAACACCACATCACTCGAGAAATAGCATCCGTCACGAGCAACTTCGCCGAACTGTCATTCCGCATCAAATGAGGCAATATATTCAGCAACACATTTTTGAAAACCGGAGACGACGGACGAAGAAGGGGACAACACACAAAACGTCATTGAGACGTTTTGTGTGTTGTCCCCTTCTTCGTCCGTCGTCTCCGGTTTTCAAAAATGTGTAACATCAACCAGCTCGCCTGCCTACTTACTTTATCTTCAATATTCAGCAAGCCCGACGGACCGCATTATCACAATGCCCCTGTTGTCGATTTCAATAACGGTGCTTTGTTAATGACGCCGGGTGGTCAGGTGCTCATTTACACGTAACCATTCATACACTGTAAAGTTTTTTTACACCCTTAAAGGCGTTTTGAGTGTCTATAACTCACACCCCTACACCCTCACGAAAAGGTGTGTTTGACACTTGAGCACCTATTTGGTCACCATTACACCCTTGCACCCCCAGAAACGTGAGTAAGGGTATAACGTGCACATCACAGGCACCACACATGCATGCACTGAGAAAAGAAGTCAGATTAACTTGGCTGTATACAGCCAAGTTGGTCTGGCTTTTTTCTCAGTGCATGTGTGCTGCTTGTGATGTACGTACATGGGCTGTATACAGCCAAGTTAATCTGACTACATGGTACATACCTTTAGAGACATTCTATAACATCCAATGTCTGGCCGTATGATGTTTATGTTACTTGTAACGTTTACAGTGCCACAATTAAAACATGTTTGTGCTGCTGAAAACCTTCTAAAACACTTCATGTATTCTTGCTTAACTAAGTGGTTGCCTCATGCATGCATCCACTAATGAATAAAGACAAAAAAAAGTGTATATGAAAGTTGAATACTCTTTTAATTTGTGCGTCTTGCATATACAACCCTTCAGGTTGTTAGAACTCTCAGCGTCGAGTGTTTGTAGCTCACCACGCGTAGCTTCCTCGGCGTATACAAGCACGAGCTCATTCAGTGTCCATGCTCCTTAAGGAGCATGGTGTGTGCGCTCGCGCCACAGGGACGATACAGGGTGGATGATTTTAATGCGTACAGATGTAAAAAGGATGACCAGTACACGAGTAACATCTTCACTTTATGTGTGTCGGGCTCAACGGACATTACATCGCATGATAACCAATAATCTGTAGACTAATTAACTTAAATTTGCGGGGTTTCATTTAACAATTGTATGCGTTTTGTGTCCAATGCAGGGTTGAGAGCAATTAAAATTAGAGACTAACCGAATCTGAAGATTTTGAATGAATGCAAAGTGCTTTGCAAGCCCTCTATAGCTTGTGCCTAGAAGTGTGACATACACGTTTCTGGTACCCTGTTACTCTCTCGGCAGTGTGTCATTGGCATATCCACCAAAGACGCGCTGCCCAGTTAGATACGAAGAAACCGAAACCACTATGTCACCCCTCTATAGGCATCATTGAGGACAGAGCTTTCTTACTGTGTTATTTACTTTTAGAATCGGGCCACAAAAATAAGAAAAGTGATCTATTAATATATCAAAACTCTTGCCTTCATGCAAACTGTTTAAATTGATTTTGGTTCTGACATTGACTGCCGTTAAAACTGCAGTCGCAATATGACCTACCAAAGTGTTCAATTAATTCACAAGTTTAAGTTAATTAGCCCACTGGTCAAGATTGTAATACTGTAATATAACGTCTGCCGAGCGTGATACCCGAGCAGCGAAGAGTATACCAGGTATTTCAGCGAAGACTGAAAAAATTCCTAAAATGTATGTATTCTAAGTAAAAAGATAATTTTCTCGGGACCGCATTACTCGTGGTGGCGGACGTCGGAAAATGCGCGATGCTTAGTAATTAGATCGTTAATTATGTAAAATAACTAGTTAACGTTTTAATGAGTAAAAATAGACATATGGTTCCAATCACAAATTTGCTAAGCGTCATCAAAAACCACAAAATTCGTAATTTTCGGAAAGGCTTTGAACGCGTGAAAAGCGTAGTAGTGCGCTAAAGTTACCACTCGTGCACCAGGTACAAAGGCAGCGGTCTGATAAGGCGCCCGAGCGATTTTTCCGTCTCTTCTCAGAGCCCCAGCCTTGTATCTGTTCTACGAGTGGTAACTTCAGCGTACTACGCTTCCTACGTGCTGAGTATTTCTGAAAATTACTGATTAAGTGGTTTTCGATGACGCTCAGCAAGGCTCTAGTTCGAGCCATATGTTTATTTTCACTTAAAGGGATTGTCCGGTCGAAACCGGAAGTACTTAAGTTCTTGCGCTCGTTACGTCGAGGGAACCTTCATATAGACAAACGTCATTTTTATTTTGATATATGATCTCCAGTTATTAATTAAACCTTTCATGATCCTATGTACGAGACTGCACCCCGAATTTCGCCAGTGTCAATGGCTGACATCCGTAGGTGCTGCGTGAAGTCACAAAACGCAAAGGTTTGTCGGATGGTCGGGATAACAAGCGTTGGTCGATGGATGTCTTGTATTTTGTTTCGAATTATATAGTCCCCTAGGCAGTACCCTACTGAAATACGGTTCTTTTAATGCAGTTCCCAAGCACGTGCAAAAAAAGTCACGCCTTTTAGCAGGATGTTACTCGCAAAGAGCCATAAGCTTCGAGCAAACGTATGCCGTTTCGCGCAAACACAACTGCGACAGACGCCGATCGAACTAGGGGCGCTTGCAAAGCAAAGGATGCAGATTTCGCCTCTGAAGCGGCACTTAGGTACACGAAGCGACATCTGGGTACACATTTCGGCGGATCCACTGGATCGGTGATGAGGCTGCGGGTCATTCCCTCAGAGGCGACGTCCGCGGGTCGAAGGCAAACGGCGAACCGTTCAAATGCATGTCGGACTCGTCACTTGACTTGGACGAGCTTGGTGAATCGTAGCTATATACGCTCCATTTTCACACGCGGGTCAAACAGATATCGGGCTGCGCGCGTGCTAAATACAACTTCTGGTATCATTTCGAGATGGCCAAGCTGTTGGTTTCGGTTTCGCTGCATAATCAAGGTCTGTTCGATTTGGCCAGGAAGTTCTGAACTATAGTCGGTTACAAGTCAAGGAGGTAGCGGCAAATGCCCCTCAAAGGGAATCTTTGCATTTCGACGATAGGTTCGCGGCATCAGGATGATTTTGCGTAGGGAGTCACTGGCGGCAGCGCGCGGTCGGTATACCGGTCACCTCGAAGACGAAGGCCTGACGATAGCGTACGTCTTGGCCAAGACAATTATCGACCGTAACTTTGGCGTCAAGTTGAAGCGAGAATCGGCAAAAAAATGCCGATTCTCGGTGTTTTTCCCAGGCCCGTTAGTGGGCGTCCATAGATACCAGCGGACAAAGCATGCACTATTATGCTCAGCTACGGGGACATGCGAGTGCCAACGCACTAAATCCCAGACCTCTGCAATGTATCAGAGTCGTCAATATGCATCCAAGAGCAACTGAAGGCGGAGACTATCAAGAGGGCAATACCTTTCCCGTGTCTGTAAGTAAGAATATCAACACTGTGGATCCCCTCATAGCATCAAAAAGAAACAATTTACGTGATCCAATATTTCAACACTCACCACAGGGAGCCAAACCTACGCGAGCAGGCGCCTAAAACGCTTTTAGATTATCATAATCAAGCAAATTTCTACCCTTGGTTAGGATCTCAATTCCGCGTCCACCGCGGGTACGTTATTATCATAAATGAGAGGAAATGCAACCTCCGTATCGGCGTTAAAACATCGCACATTTGAGCAAGCGCTGCGAAAAATGGCACCGCGAGCAGAGACGGACGAGGAGTTCTGCTATCGCCGTCTGCTCTTGTCGTCTGCTTCTGCACGGACGCTGAACCGAGTCCGGAGCAGGTGCAAGATTTTGAGGAACTGGGTCTGAACTCGTTCAGAACTGGGATGAATCGAACGCACCAGTGCAGCGGTCGTGCAACTTACGGTTGAATCGAATGCACCAGTTCCTGGACTGCCGAACTAGTTCAGCCAGTTCAGGCGATTCGAAAAGACCTAAACTGACTGATCCGATTTGGGCGAGGAGTGGGTGTACGTAGTTTAATATCGTTGGCACAGCATAACACCTCAGCTTACAAGCCTTCTGTCCGCTGAGAGCTCAGCTCGTAGCTTTCTTCTGTGAGATGATTGCTGCATAAGCAGGATCTCAGCCGCCTCGGTGGCTCCGAGGCGAGAGCGCTGGCCTACGGATCTCCATGTGGCGGGTTCGAATCCCGGCCGAGGTGCCCGCAATCTGACGGAGGCTTATTGCGGAGAAGGCGCCGTGGTAACCGAGCTTTCGGTTGCACGTCAAAAGATCCCCAGGTGGTCCAAGTTAATCCTCAGTCCTCCGCTGGGGCGTGCCAGATGCCCGTCGTTGGTTTGGCACGTAAAACCCCCAAATTTGACTTTAGCAGGATCTCGATCTGGACGGGAACCCAGTCCCTACGCACGACGACGATCCACTGTGCTCGTCACTGCACGTGTCGCGGTAAAGTGTGGAACGTCATGTCTTGGCTCGCATGTGCTGCCCAGTAGTTGTGGCACCCAACCGCGCAACAAAAATCTCACCCAACCACAAAACAAGTTGAGCACAACAACAAAAACGAAGCACGCTGAAGCGTTCACTCGCAGGCAAACAACGAGACAAAAATGTTCGCTTAGTGTTTTGTGACGTCAGAGCTTCAATGTTGCCAACGAAAGCAACGTTTACGCTAGAATGCGATATGAGCACTATAAATTCAATTACTCACGCAGAGGGGCATATAAAATTCGGATATTGCACGTACGATGCTTCTCGAGGCAATAACAATGATATTCAATTGTTTTCGCGAATACAAAATTTGACCGGACAATCCCTTTAATATAAAGTTAATTAGTCACATGTAATGAAGTAACTGACTAATGAGTAAGTAAAATAGTTTGTTGTTGGGCAAGTTGGTGAACGTTTGGATACATGGTTTTGCGCAAAAAAGACGGACACAAGAGAGAGAAACAAACACGAGCGCTACTCCTTTCCTCATGCAGAAGCCGATGTATCTTGCGCGACACGTTGCAGTGACGATGTGACAGACGAGCGTGTTAACATTGAGATGATCGGAAGAACAAAAAGAAGGGCCCACTGTAGAAGAAATGTACTGCAGTGCATTTCTGTACAAAACTGTTAGACATCTGATTTCCTGTTAGAAATATTTCATTTATAAGCCTGTAGGTTTTTTTTTCTTTTTTTTTTTTTTGCTGCAAAACTTTTGTGAGATATTCTTGAAAATGGTAAGAATGGCCTTTGCATGGGGTGCCGCCAGACAAAACAATGTCATAGAGGATTTTCAGCAGTTACACCACAATCAAGCAACTTTAGTGTGTGTTCGTTTTCTTTTTTTATGTGATTATGGGAGGTCTAAGAAACTGGAAACTGCATGGGGGCCTTACACATATTTACAATTTTGTTCTAATGACCGAAGTATATTACCACTTAAATATCATGCTGTGCAACGCATAAAATGTTTTAGAATGACAGCTTTCAAATAAAAACTTACCGAAGGCAAAAACATCATGTGAGTTGCCCTAGGCTCTTTCTACTCTTTCTCTTTCCAGGAGTTCCAGGACACGTACGGCCTGAAAGTCTGCAACAGAAACGCATAACAAAACTGAGCCACATGTTACTTGTCCTCAATTGGAAACAAATACATTGCACGTCTTCATTCAAAACACGATAATGAAGGAGAGCAAGATTTTAAAAAGTCAAAAGCATGCAAGTGAAACCGACGCATTCATCATTATTGTAAGAGTGCATTTTTTAATGAATGGCTTTAAAGATAAGATTTCTTTTCCTCAAACCTTCCTAAAGATAGTTTCAGGCGTGGCATCAGCTGGTGCCCCATGAGTGCAAGCGCATCCAGGGTGTGAGCGAAGGTAACTTACATCTAAGTGCATATACCTGCCCACATCTGCAGACATGGTGGTCACTCAGTGCCTTGCTTGAAACGATTTATAGGGAATCAGTTTCTTAGCTTTGACTAATGTACATAAGGTTGAGAAAGGTACAAATTCTTACATCTGTTCTAAAAAAATAAACAAATTTGTTAGACGAAGGCAGGCAGTGCTGTCCTTCAGGAATGACAATCTGTAAAGCACTGAGCAAGCGTCCATTTAATATTCGGTGATTTTCTTGAAAAACAGAAGGATATGCACTTGTTAGTACTTGACATGGTGGGCTTCAACCACTTCGCAACGACCTGCTCGGAGAAGATGATGACACGGAGGAGCGTCTCATATATTGAGGTGGGCTCAGAAGCCTGGGTTGAACCTTTAATACGTCTATTGCTTAGCTTAGAAACAGTTCAGATGTAGCTGGTGGGCGCTTATTGTGAAATGAATGCATGCTTGGTGCTCCATGGTACGTTTAAGATCCAAGAACTTAACAAGGTGACTTTGATACTATACATTTTTGTAAGCAAAATATACCTTCCAGATACGCTTCGTCCGAACATTTATATGCTGAACAAATTATTGTGCCAAAATATGGAATATTTGTAAATTAAGGGAACTGTTTTTTCTGTCTATTGAGGTTTTTTTATTTTAATTGAAGTACTTACATTTACACTTAGCTTGCACCATTCGAGAAATGCGTGTGTAGCTGAATGCACATTACTCGCACACTGTTACAAAACATTGCTTGGTCTTACATTTTTTGAAGCAGCAGCGAAAATAACTGGATACATAGCAACCAGAACAAGCATGTCATCTGGCTTTAACAGAAGAGGTACCTTCATTCAAAACTTTCCCTTCGAATAAATTTAAGTCACGAATCCAGGAAAGCATTTCCCGTGACAGAAATATCCTGCACTATTCGCAAATCTTTAAACACCTGCCTGTTCTTTGCACACAACGCTCCTATTATATGGAAATAAAAAAAAACTGCTTAGCACTCCCATTTGTATCTGAGGGAACGATAAGTCCGCAATGCACATTAAAAAGTAATATTAAATGCAACCATTTTTACCGTAGCACTGCTGTGTTTTGTGTGACTTATTTTTAATTATTATTAAACATTTTCAATGTTTAATTTAAACGATTATTATGTAAATTAAGCTGCACCCATTTAATTTGCACAGTAATTTACACTATACAAGTAAAAGAGGCAACATTTTAAAAGAAGTGCACAATAAGAACTGATATGAGAAAAACTGTGTGTTGAAAATAGTGCCCCAACAGATGGTGCGTTCTACAAAAACACACATCTATTAACCTCAAAAGCAAAGAAATCCAATAGAGAAGGCACATCGTGTCAATACTAATCTGAGCATCTGCGCATTTCCAAACATAGACGGTAACATACCATCCTTCTGTTGGTATATGTTATGTTCAAAGCGGTATAGTACTGCTTTGAGCAGATCATACATATGCCATTTATTCCTATACACGAACCATCACTTACGTTTTTTGCGTCTTGCACCGGTTCCTGGCGGGTCAGCTTCAAGTAAAGGCTGCAGGTCTTTTTTGTAGCCCCCTAGGTCTCCTCTTAGATCAAGTTCCACAACCTTATTGAACGCCGCCTCGTCCGCTTTATTACCATCTTTCTTCAGAAGTTGCTTGATATCCTCAGGGAACTGAAACATTGTGAGTGCTTTAATAAAACACATGCATTTGTAAGAACAGTGAAATTCTTAATGTTTTTTTCACATCATTATTAAATGTCTTTTATTAATGCTGACACATTTTAAGCATTCTGTCACGTCGTACAACTACTGTAGAATCCTTTACTTTATGCCGTCAATTTGTTTACGAATGTGATGACAGACATAATCATGACCACTAACCTATGTGTATAAAAGTTGGAATTCGAACATTAAAGTGAAGACATGCATGTACCTTCAAATTTCGCAAATTATTGGCTTCGTGAATATTTCGGCAATATGGAACTTGCGAACGTTAAAGGTTGCACTGTGTTGCTGAAGTAGATTGCTAATAGATATAGTGCAGCTCCGAAATGTAAAAATGAAAAAAAAAAGGTCAACCTTGGTTCAGGCTAGTTACTTTTGGTAATATTAAAGGCACAAATGTCATAACTAAAATGGTGTGTGACTGAACAAATTATGCAAAACATTAATTCTGAGAAGTAATTTCGTTGTATGTCAGAAACCGTTAAAGGGACACTGACACCCCCCAAAAAATTTTTTTAATTTTTTGCCAGGCGCTTTATTATGGTGTCGGAGGACTACCCAATTAATATTTTGCAACAGAGTAGCGTATTTTTTTAATAAAGCCAAAAGACACAACTGCTCGAAACCGAAACCGAAACCCGACGGAGTTCGGAGAAGTGGAGAGAAGAGAGTGAGTGGCGGAAGTCACGTGGCTACACCCGACCGTGCGTTTTTTTTTTTTTTTTTTTTTTTGTCTCCTTCCCGGTAGCAGACGACAAGCGGCGTATGGGAACTGTTCGCCGTGGGATTCTTTTGCAGTTATGTATCTTCCGCTCGTTGTTCTGTACTCCAAGATGAGTTGTTTTGTACATTGAGGAGTTGGAGATGAGTAGTGAGTGCCCGTGGTGAATTTTGATCGGCTCCGAAAAGAATACATCCAAGATGTTGCGTGAAGAGCTGGCTCACATGTCCCGCGTCCGAAACAGTAGTGGCATTGTGCGACAGAGTTTCCGAAAGATCAACGGGAACGGGACCAATGACTGGCTGCAATTCCTGTAGACCATTTACGGGCATCTCGGAAAGCGGACGCTACCTTGTGCTCCTTGCATTTTGTGGAAACCGATTACATTGAGTTCGCAGGTGTCAAAAAGGAAATCCCATACCATTTAATTCAGCGACGTGTCGTCCACAACATTTGTTTCTGATATTTTTTTTTTGTTTCTTCAGTAATAATTGTAAAAAAAAAAAGAGAAATGTAGACATCAGAAAATATATTTAAAAAAAAAAATAAATAAGAAGGTTTCACGGGGGATCGAACCCGGTCCTACCACGTGTGAAGGGGACGTCTTTCGCACTGAGCTACTGGGGCATATCGAAACTGGAGTATCTCTTTCCTTAGTAATAACTCAGCCGATAAACTGTAAGTTGGAAAGTTTGCTGCCGATTTTCCTCCAGCAACAGCACTCCCGGGTCGAAGTCGGGATGCACCACGCATTGGCGACATTCTCACCTAGTAAAGAAATCGTACGCGTGCATATTCAACTCGAAGTAGACACGTCGCGCTTGACGTTTGCGCAAGCGATGTCTTCAGCCACAAGAAGGGAGCGACGGCTCGGCGACGTCTTCGTACAAATCGGCTTGGTGGTCCGGCGTGTCGTACGGGATGAATACCAATTCTTTTGACCAGTCCCAAATTTCTCCTTTAAAGGCAGACAAAATTCGCCGGTACCGCGAACGACAGTTCTGAAAAGAGGTCCCACGCCCGTCGTCCGCTGCCATCGCCGTCCCTGCGAGTCCCACGATACGCGAAACGACGCACGCACAGAATGCTTCCGGTTGTCTGTGGAACTTTTTTTTCAATCAACGTATTTGCAGCTTTTTAGCAGCCACAAAAACTGGGTTTCATATTTTTTTCTATTTTTAATATTGAGTGTGTGCTTTCAGTGACCCACGACTTTGATTAAATTTGGTGGTCGCATCGATACCTTAGAAAACGGCCCGTGACCGCGGAAAAGAGAGTGAGCGAGACTCGAACCGGCCAGTTCTTGATCGGCGGTTTTCGGCCGGAAAGAAACCGAATTTCGAGCCGCAAATTGTGTTCTGGGTAGTTGAGCTCTCATACGTCACGTACAACTAAAAACCTCGGCGAGCATAAATACCCTGTCAGTGTCCCTTTAAGCGACAACTTGTGCCTATATTAACCTAAAAGAAATTTGCTGAAGCACTCTCTGCCCCTGATTTAAAGTTTTCACAAATGTGTTACGAACAAAAAGATAGGACGCAAACTAGCTGGTGATGGTTGAACATCATTTAGGACAAAACTGAGAGAGTGAGGAAAAAAAAAGGACGACACAACACGCAGCCTTTGAGTATTATCGTCCTCGGTTTTTTTTTTTTTTTTTTGTCTTGGGGTTAAATTTTACATTATGTTATGTATGCTAAATTGTTTCAGTGAAAAAAAAAATGTCCATGGTTTTCAGAGAACAAGTTCGTAAAATCACAGCTTCTTACAAAAAGGAACAGCTCTGCTAAGCTGGTTCTCCTAAGTACAGCCCTTCTACAAAATGCGTACAAAAGAAACTACTCACCCATTCAATTTCCCTGAGATATGAATACTTGTCTATAGCTTCAGCAATTGATAACTTGCACAAGTCTTTGACCCTTGCAGAATGGGTCAACTCAGGCCTGCAGCACATTTGCTGTCTGTTGGGGTTCGGTTTGGTCCACTCCGTTACTAACCAGGCCTCATGCTGTGTGAGATTGTATTCGTCTTCTCCGTTGGGAGCCAAGCCTTGCACTGCATATGGATTAAACAAAAACGATTATTGTAATTTTATTAAAAAACACATGTGCGTTACACTGAGCTCTGAATCACCAACCAGTGTTGCGCCAACTTTTCCCCGCTGCAGCTCCATTGATGCGGTGCCGACAGCCGCCCTTGGTTGTTTCCCACAGTTGCCGAACTTTAGCCGGTTTGCGCACGCACGGTCAATCTCCAGTTTCCGTCCCTCATTTTTGTGCTTTTGGCAGATGAGCATGACCCATGAATCTTGGAGTATTGAGATTTATTTCTTTATTTATTTATTTATTCAAAATATCTGAAAGGCCTGTCCGGCCTTAAATCAGGCATACACTTTTCAATGCAGGTAATGCTGTAATAAAAAAAATGTAAAAACTCAGAAAGTGCCAAATAACAAATGATTTCTTATTCACATTGTGAAGTTTACTTTCATTAACATTGACAATGACCCAGTGCAGTAGCTATGACATTTTCTTCTGACTTTTTTAATTCCAATACCATTTGCATATAATAAATATTTAAAAAAAATCGCATAAAGCAGTCAACACACTAAATGAAATTACAAGACCTCATGCTCGTTAGTCAGCCATTTGAGCTTTGAAACAATCCTAACAGCCACATTTAGAGCAGATAGACTCGGTCCATAGCAAAAAGAAAGAGGCCAAGATCGGCTATATTAAATGCAAAACACCTTGAACAATGTTTACTATTCGGTCTTTGTAAGAAATGCATTCCCTTACCTGGGTTAGTGGTCTAAACTGGTCTAGATCTTCTAATTAATACTTTATATCTTAATAGCAATCACAGTAGCAAAAGCAAGGCCCAGGTACTTGTTAGATTTTTTTATTTGTTTTCCAATTATGTAACATGATAAAAGCTGAAAACACGAGACTGGCGCATAATCACGACTCCACGAAAAATTACGAGGCATGTACAGTTCGCTGCAAGACAACCTTTGCCCCGCACATCAAATCAAGAAACACCGTGCCGAGAAACACATCAAGAACACAAAATCTTATGTTCAAAACAAAATTATAGAAATTATAGGGCTTGAAGCGAAGGGTTAATAATTGGGCTAGTCAATATTTCATGACAGCCAATTCAGCGTAAAAGACGAGGTCAAGAGAGGGACACAAACACTTCGCCGTGTTTCTCTCCCACTCTTGTCCTCGTTTTCGCGCCGAATTCGTTGTCAAGCGAAGACAACTTAAGAACTGGTGCTGAGAACATTAATTTAATCGTTAAACAGCGACGACGCGAAAGCGATACACAGATTCGGATGGACGCTGAAACTTATGACCCAGAAGAAAAAAAAAAAAGAAGAAACCTCCGCTTCAGCTTCCCACCGATGAAGCAATCATGATTCCAGACTGTTTAGTTTTGACAGTTCGCGAGAAAAGAGGCGCCGGCGTGAAAGCGAAAAAGAAACCAGGAGCGCTTTCGTCACTCCAAGGTAGTTTTAGCGGTTATGGCTCGAAAGACAAAGCCGAAGCCAGCCAGTCGGTCATAACACTCGCTGCCACCACATTTAGGCGTTAAGCAAGTCGAATATACTGTGCAAGCGGTATCAATAGTCACTTACTGGATACCTGGGCTCATAAAGAATGTTCTACAAGCATGCTGCATAAATATTCTCACCTTTAATTGCGTCCACAGGTAGAATTGTCTCCGGTCGCAGTTCCGGCAGTCCCAACAGTAACCGGAAGCAGCCATCTTTAATAAGAACAGGGATTGGCTACAACTTACGCCTGCCCTTTCTAAAAAGATTTGCTGTAGTTTCGGTTTCCGTATCTTGTGTGGGGGCTCGTTTGCATTTTTCTTGCTTCGCGTTTCATCACATTTTTTTTTAATACATTGTTTTAAGTTAAAGCCTAGTTAAAGTTCAAGCGAAAGCTAAATTAGAGGACTGTCTGTATGACTATTCCACTTAAACTTGTAGTTTTACAGAAGTTTTTATTAATTTTTTTGGTTTAAAAGCTACCTTTTTATTGTTTAAGTGGGGTAACACTCGTAACTAAACCGACGACTTGTATTGAGGTTTTTTTTTTTATTTACGCTTTCGCCTGCGTGGTTTAATCACCATTTCATGTAAGGGATTGCACCAGTCTATATTTGATAATCCAAACGATTTTTATTTTTTGCGATAAAAACAATTTCAAAGCGCTGGCAAGTGCCTAAAGATCGCTTTGTTTAGTAAAAAAAAAAAATCATAATAAACAGAGAACCACGAATTTCCGTGATGTATCTGTTGCCTTCAATATAATAGTGAGATGTTTCTAAATATTATTTACATCCTATTATCTCTCCGACATTTTCCGATATAAGTACACCGAAGAATGAATCGTAAAGTTAAACGCCTGGACATACAAGTGACGCCCTGTGTTTCAGAAGCTGTGAGTGCTTTTAGAAGGTTCATGTGCACTACCCAAATATATACTGTAAATGACTAAATTTTTGCGGGGACCTAATTTTCGCGAATTGCGAAAAATACGTCCCGCGAGCGATTCGGGCAATATGTGAACGCTACGGAAGCTACACTCGATCTACGAAAATTAGAACCCGCGAATAATTTCAAACTTTCAGCTTTGGCCCGATTCGCGAAAATTTGATCCCGCGAATTGTACAGTACATATTTGTGTTATATTAATGAACTATATTTTTGTTACTTTAATATGTTTAATCGTATTCATTGCTCTAGTTTTTTTTTTTTTTATTTTATTTTGTGTCCTAAAACAGCACGCTGTAGAAGCGTTACCTCGAAATATTTGCTGCCAATCATACTGAAATATTTGTTGTTTTTCAGGTAAATCAGTTAGATTTTAGTTAATGTTGTAATGCACAAATCAGTTTTCGGAAAATACAATTCTTTTGACAAGTTAATATTCCATTGTTCCGTTTTAGAACTCGCGTTAAAATTTAAAATTCGTAAATATGAATCTGCATTTTTTCCTCTTATCTACCGATCAAAATGAGCGAGGCTTTATTTATTTATTTTTGTATCTGAGAAACAAGGAACATGACATTTCAGCGATGGGACTCTATACCCAATCCAATAAGCACGCATCTTAACTAAGTAAACTTGCATTACTCATTTATTTTATTTATTACTAAAGCTATACACATATACACAATCCGGCGGTTCTGGCGTCACGCCGCTGCGTGGCGCTGCTGACCACAGAGCGGATACGCGGACAATTTACCTCGAGCGAATATGGTTTTTGCGCATGCGCAGTGATCTCACCTCGTGTCGGCAAACGCGGGCATGTTTGTAAAGGGGCGTGTTGGCTTACATGGTACATTTACATGTGCGTCATCCTGACTATAGCTCTTATGCCCGTGAAAGGCAGCATACACGCAACCTTGACATTCCAGGTTTCGAGTATGTCTATATTTAGGTCAATATTAAGTCCGACCACAGCCACCTGTGAGGTTCACCCGGGCCGAGTAGACCCGGAAAGAATCCAACCTCTACAGTTGGCCACAAGTGCCCGCACGGAACAACAGAGGGGCGCCACCGAGTTCTTGAGACTTGGTCTCGCCGCCCTCACCTCGTGGCGTTTCCTGCCAAACGACCGCAGCTTGGAGTCCAAAGGTATACAGCGGCACAGCGGGACTACGGAGAGAACGCAGGGGAAGGGGGACAGCTAAACAACGAGGCCTTCTCTTTCTGGGGATGTAAGAGAAAAGAGGTACAGTCGAGTACCGGAGAAGATGCGGATATGTCGAATACGCGAAACCCCCGAAAGGAATAATGGCAGTCAAGAAACACGGAGAGGAGACCGGATGGGGACACCTGCGAGTCATCAGCCAACGACGGGACCGCTCGTCGCCTGCCCATCCTTCGAGGCAACGAATGCAATCGTGAGCGAGCACACCGACGAACATTATTATTATAATATAACGTTCAAAAGAGCAGCCTGGTATGTGTGCTCCGAATTCCTAAACTCAGGGTGAAGCCACAGAACCGGCCATCTGTTACAAAACGCCACGATCCCACGCAGCCAATCACACAGAACCAAAGGTGCATCGTCATGGCACTCGTCGCCTTCGTGCATTTTCTCTTGCCGGCTAGACCAATCAAGCATAGAAATGATCATTGTGCCTGATTTGTCTAGCCGGTGATTGCAAACTCACAAAGACGACGAGCGCCATGACAGTACTCCTATTTATTGGCTACGTTCTTCTCCATCCCTGTTTTCAACCTCTGATCTTTCTGATGTAACAGAATTCTTTGAAAGTGAAGAGGAATTATATAGTCCATGGGGGTGGAAAACCACCAGGGTGTGACATGACGACATCAGATACTTTACTATGAAAATATCTCACCCGAAGTGTTTAAGATTAATGCCGCAGTCGGCATTAATCTGAAACTGCTCTGCATTGTTTTCAACAACCAAACTCCAAACACCCTTACACCCCTGGCGGCATCATAAGATGGGGTGTACCTTCATTACTTAACCCCTTTCTTGCACCCTCATAACACCCTTCTTACACCCTTTCATTATCTAAAGGTGTAGATAGGGTGTTTTAGTCGTGCGACACCCTTCTAACACCCTTCATGTTTAAAATGAGGGTGTTAGAAGGGTGTTTTGAGTACCACTACACCTTTAAGGGTGTACAAGTTTTTACATCTACGCGGGGAAAAAAACATGCCAGGATGATGATGTAGAACACATGAACCACAGGCTCTGTATATAATTCCTACCTCACCTGCACGCCTGCTAAGGCCTCTAAACAGGATTGGTAATTCGTGCAGGTGTGGAATCGATGGATCCCTCCCTCGTGATGCGACTTGCCGTCGCTGTCGCGTGCATCCGGAATGCGACAACTTCCCTGGACGCGTGCACCCAGGCATGGAATCCGAGATTTTTTTCGCGCGCTTTGCTCCGGCCTATTGAAACGTTCGGCTGGCCAACAGAAAAAGCGAGCCGAGCTAGTTCTCTAGAGGTCTCCAGATTCGATACTTATAACCAAACCCCAAAATAAACAAAAAAACTTTCAACCTTTCCACTCTCGTGAAGAAGGAAGACCAGCGAAGCTGTACTATGGTGGAAATGAAGTATTTATAAATGTAAGGATTAAGGTGTAATTGGGTAATTGGTTATGTGACAACCGCACTTTCCCCGGTTACCTCCGAAGGCTCATGAACGGGAGTCGAGACGCCACCAGTCGTTTATCCACCACGTTCAACCCCGGTAGGTGCTCCGTTACGGGTGGGCATATGGAGCCGTTCACGGTCGCGAACCGGGCCACCGCGCCTCTGAGCAGGGAATCTGCGCGCGTTCTGCACGCCGGTTTTTTGTAGACGTCCGCCGACTCGACACACTGCCGCGACGCGCACGTTTCCCTCTTCCGCATAACCTGCCTTCATTACTTAACAAGTTCCTTATAGACCACAATGATATTCACTGTTTAACAAAAAAAGATGTACGTGTTTGTTTTGTTTAGTCAAAGTGTATTCTGTAGTACTTGTTTTTTTTACAATGCCCTGTAAGTGCAGGGGCACCAGGCCCAGTCAAGCTACCTCATGGAAGCTTTTTGTCTGGTGCCCTCAGCACAATATTGCTGAAAATAAATATTACTTACTTACTTACTTACTTACTTCTTCTCATCCGAAACGCCGCCGATTATGGATACGTCTCCGGCAAACCAGAGTTGGTTGCACACGGCGCACGTGACGCCAAACGGGTTCTCCACGAACTCCCTCCGGAACCTTGCCGTCGCACCCGGTAACTGCTCAGCCGGCGTGAAAGTGCTGTCGTCGCCGGGCCTCGCGCTTGCGCTTGGCCTCCGCGGCACGATTGTCGTCCGTGGCGTTGGCCCGCCGGCGCCGTTTGCATCACTGGTTCTGTTCGTTCTCGGCGGCGGCTTTCCAGGCGAGCGATGTGCTCTTCTTTCGCAAGGGAGTCTGAAGCGGTGCACGCAGTGGAAGTCGAGGCGACAGTGGCTTCGCGTCGGTTGCGGACACATTCGCGCTGCTGCGTACGTCGCCGCTCCTTCCGCACCCAGTCTTCTTTCCCCGAAAGGGCACGCGGCCGACCCATCCTGAGTGCAAACCGAAACTGATAGGAGAGTAGGAAACAGCGCGCAAAACAAACGAGGACGAAGAAACAGACGTGACGGGTGCTGCGCTCGTCTCGTGTGTTTCCTCTTCGTCCTCGTCTGTTTCTTTTTTGCGCTGTTTTCTACAATGAATTCCCACCAATGCGCCCAAATATCCATTATTCTATGATTTCTAGAAATGTTGCCGCCATCTACGAGCGACGGCGGCAACCAGACTGGTTGTGTGCTTGCCGCCGTCGCTTATAGATGGCGGTAGCTGTCCAGGGCCGGTTTGCTCATCTTGCGGCCGCGGACGCGGCTGCGGCCAAGAGGGATTTTTCAGTCACGTGACCAGCTCCACGGGGACAAGGAAGTACCTAGTGTCCCTGCCTAATGGCGGAGTGATCCGCATCGCTTCACCCCGCAGGGGGCACCTGTGAAAGCGGGTGTTTGGAGGGTGGCGTCTCCACGGACCCCGAGCCCCGCAGGGGGCGCCTGCACCTTACGTGCTAGGTGCTTGGTGAGTATCGTCACCACGGACCCCAGCCACATTAGCGACACACAGACAGACCCTGAGTAAAAAGTGGCTAAAACCCACCCACGTCTGGCTGTGCGTGGCGAGCCCGTGTCCGGGGAAAAGGGCATCCTGGTGGTTGAGCCGAGCCCGGGGTAGGTTTGGACCCTTCGGGGCCCCCCGGGCGAGGCAATACACCACTTCGGCCCCCGCTTCTCGTAGACGGGAGTCCTGGTAAGGCCCGGCCAGGATGATTCAGTCTAGTCGCCTTTTCTTCTACTATCCCCTCTTTCTCTTTTTTCCCCTTCCCTCTCCCTTTGTTTCACCTTCTTTGGCGGCAAGGGCCAACCTTGTGTGGTGGCAGATACCCTTATCCTAACCACACTTGGGTATAGCACCTGGGCAAGTGCTAGTAGATCAGCGGTTCCAGCAAAGCCCATTTTGTTATGGGCTGCTGACTACTCCCTAAGTTGGGCTCGATGGTGGGCGGCACACCGCAGGTGCCGAAGGCCTTTTCCCATTCATATGGGTACTAAAGCTAAATCTTTCCTTGATCGGGCCCTGAAAAGGGTCCGGACCGAAGAGACAACATCAACAAGCCTTACCTTGCCAGTCATGAATTTTCCCAAATTTATAGTAATGCACTCGGAGAACGAAGATCAACCACTTGCAAAGCTTTCCCCCTTCCTGGTCGCAAAGACCCTAGAAACTGTGATAGGAAAATCCTTTAAAGCCAAAAAACTTCCATCTGGCGACCTGCTTGTGGAGGTCACAAATGCTGAGCAAAGCAAAGCACTTCTTGCACTCAACCAAGTAAGAGATTACAAAGTGTCAGTGACTCCACATCGCTCACTGAACAGCACGCAGGGTGTCATCTCTGAAGATGATCTCCGTGGAATATCTACCGACGAGATACTCGAGGGACTTCAAGATCAAGAGGTCGCTGTGCGACGTATCACTATCCGTCGCGACGGTGAAGAACGGGACACAAAGCACATTGTGCTAACGTTCAACTCGACAACGCTACCCTCCACTGTTAAAGCCGGGTATCTCAACTGCAAAGTCCGCCCCTACGTCCCCAATCCAAGGCGTTGCTTCCGCTGCCAGCGCTTTGGACATGGGTCACTAACCTGCAGAGGAAAAGCCACCTGTGCAAAATGTGCAAGCACTGACCACCCTTCCGACAACTGTGGCAACAATACCCATCTTTGCGTCAACTGCCGAGGAACACACCCAGCATATTCTCGCAGCTGTCCCCTGTGGAAGAGAGAGAAGGAAATTCTCTCACTAAAGGCCAAAGAAAATATTTCTTACTCAGAAGCACGGAAAATACATTCTTTTATTTCTCAAGGCTCTTATGCCGAGGCCGCGCGCAGGGGACCGGCGCGGTCGACGGCGTCAACGGGAACGCAGACGTCAACGGACGACCTGCGTCCCCCCCCCTGAGTCCCCCTCAACCTCATCTGGAGTGGCACAAACCACTTCAACCCCAAAGCGAAAGGTAGATCCTATCGCTTCGGGGTCCATTCAAGCGCAGGGATCTTCAATCCCTGCGCCATCCAAAACGCAGATGCCTCGAGGTCGGGGACTTCCTTCTCGTCCCTCTGAAGGCGCCCGAAAACCGGGTGAGCCGTCGGGGTCGCAGGCCCTTAGGAATCAGCCAGAGGCGGCCCTTGATGAGCCGATGGACGAGAGCGGGCCCACGTCCAAGGACGACAGGCCATTCTCAATCTCGGAGTCCTTACCTTCGACTTCCTGTGGTAACACAGATAGGCCGAAGAACACATCTAAAAAGAAAAATGCACCCCGCATCAAAATTGATTTTTAGGTCTTGATGAATGGTCTTTCTTCTAATTCAGGCATAATGGCAGCATTCCTGCAGTGGAACTGTCGAGGGTTGCTTCGAAACTACGATGACGTGCACTCTCTGTTAGACCAGCATCACCCTATAGCATTTTGTCTTCAGGAAACACACTTAAACAATAGTCACTCTAATATCCTAAGGCGCTTTCAGGTTTTTCGCAAGGACAGACCTCTTTTGTCGCACAGTTCGTGTGGAGTAGCTATAGTTGTCCAGCCGTCTACCCCATGTATTGAGGTTCCTTTGAATACCACTCTGGAAGCCGTGGCAGTTCGTGTTCTGTTGGACCGTTTAATAACCGTCTGTTCACTTTACATTCCCCCAAGCTATCCTGTATCCCGCGAAGAGCTTGAATCACTTCACGACCAATTACCCCAACCTGCCCTAATTCTCGGTGACTTCAATGCTCATAATCCTCTTTTGGGGTAGTAGAAGACGAGATACACGTGGCTCGATGATAGAGCGTTTTCTTTCCTCAACACCTATATGCTTATTGAACAAAGCAGAATCTACGTATTTCAGTGCCCCAACTCATTCTTTTACATCTATTGATCTGTCTCTTTGCGATCCGACATTATTTCCTTTGTTTTCCTGGGCTGTCGATCCTAACCCCTATGGGAGCGATCACTTTCCTATCATTCTGAACCGACTACATCCACCTGTTACAGTGCCTACACGAACTCCCCGTTGGAAGTTTGAGGAAGCAAACTGGTCTGTCTTCAGCCAAGCAACCCAGCTCGCTTGTACATCGCTTAACAAACTGTCTATCGATGAACTCACCAATTTGCTTAGCGCCCACATCCTCAATGCTGCAATTTTAGCTATCCCTATGACTTCATCTCGCTTACCCCGCCGCCCTAAACCATGGTGGAATGCCGACTGTGAAAAATCAAGAAAAAAGCAGAACAGAGCATGGGGCATATTTAGACGTTACCCAACAGTGACAAATCTCATCAGTTTCAAGCGGATGAAGGCTCATGCGAGACACATCCGCCGCGTCTCACAGCGTCAAAGTTTCCAAGGTTATGCTTCCTCTATTAACAGCACTGCCACCACCAAGAAAGTTTGGGATAGAGTGCATAAAGTCAATGGGCATTACCGGGCTTACTCAGTACCGCTTCTTTCCGAAAACGGACTGTGCCTTGAGAGCCTAGAAGAACAGGCAGATCTCCTTGGGAAACACTTTGAACGTGTTTCTAGCTCTCAGAATTGTTCATCTGCATTTCTGAAACACAAGAGACAAGCAGAACTCCAATCCGTGCGGACATCCGGCGGAGCTCGAGAAGCATACAACTTACCTCTCACACTGAATGAACTAGAACAGGTACTTCATGAAACTAAACCTACATCTGCTGGACCAGATGGAATTCACTACCATATGCTTACTCACCTTCACCCTTCCACACTCGACATAATTTTGTTTTTGTTTAATCGCATTTGGCAGGAGAGTACATTTCCATCGTCTTGGAGAGTAGCAACCGTCATTCCTTTTCTTAAGCCTGGAAAGGATGCATCGTGTGCATCCAGTTACCGCCCAATAGCGCTAACAAGCTGTCTTAGCAAAACTCTGGAGAGAATGCTTAACAAGCGACTTGTGTACTTTTTAGAAAAAGAAAATATTCTTGATAAATATCAGTGTGGCTTCCGTTCGTCACGATCTACATTGGATCATCTTGTCCGCTTGGAGTCTACCATCCGTGAGGCCTTCGTAAATAAACAGTACTGCCTCTCTGTCTTTTTCGATTTAGAAAAGGCTTACGACACTGCCTGGCGGCATGGCATCCTACAAGATATGTATAGCTATGGCATTCGAGGCAGGATCCTAGCATTCGTAAAGAGCTATTTGGCGATACGTACCTTTCGTGTCAAATTAGGCACGACCTACTCTCGAGAATTCTTCCAGGAAAACGGGGTTCCCCAAGGAGGCGTATTGAGTGTCACCCTTTTTATAATAAAAATAAACTCGATAGCCCGGGCCATCCCATCATCCGTACAGTATTCACTTTATGTTGATGATCTTCAGATATCCGTCTCATCCTGTAACATTGCTCTCTGTGAACGTAGGGTCCAATTAGCAGTAAACAATCTGCTCAAGTGGGCTGATCAAAATGGCTTTAGGTTTTCACCAGAAAAAACAGTTTCTGTTTGCTTTTCTCGCTTACGAGGAGCTACAGTAGATCCATCGGTGACCATGCACTCCACTCCAATTCCAACAAAACCGGAGCAGAGGTTCCTAGGGCTTATTTTTGATAGTAAACTGTCCTTTCTTTCTCATATTAGGTATCTTAAGGTAAAATGCCAGAAAGCACTAAACATTCTTAAAGTCCTTTCTCATACCTCATGGGGCTCTGATCGTCTCTGTCTTCTCCGAATTTACAGTTCGGTGGTTCGCTCACGCCTCGACTATGGTAGTTGTGTATATGGATCGGCAAGGCCCTCAGCTCTTCGAATGCTTGACCCCATTCATCACCAGGGATTGCGACTGTCTACAGGTGCATTTCGCACGTCGCCTATCCCCAGTCTTTATGCAGAGACAAATGAATGGTCTCTGGAAAAGCGAAGGTTTGCTTTGGGATTTATGTATTCCCTTCTAATACGTTCACTCACCCTGCATCCTACACGCGAGGCTGTAGAAGAAACAAGATATAAGCGCACCTTTGACAACAAGCCCTCTGTAATCCCGCCTTTTAGTATGATAAATGCAGCTGCAGCTGATTCGGTTGGACTGAGCACTACAATGCCCGTGACCCCCGTACCTCAAGCAATAGCTCCGTGGGAATACAGCCTCATTTTGTGTGACTTTTCACTGACTAAGTTCAGAAAGAGAGACACCCCACCAGAATGTATCAAACAGGAATTTTATGAAATCCAAAGTAGATACGCTGGTCACAGCTCGTATTACACAGATGGCACCAAGACAGAAACGCTCGTTGGATGTGCTATGGTTGGCCCCTCTGTTCGCTACGTTCAACGAATTGCATATACAGCTACTATTTTAACAGCTGAACTATGTGGTATCCGCCTGGCAGTTAATCATATTATAGAAACGAAGAGCATGAAGTCAGTTGTGTATACTGATTCACTCAGTTCATTGAGAGCGCTCTCATCACTAAATACCTCTAAACACCCAATAATCATAGAGTTGCAGAATAAAATCATTAATGCTTCCAAAAGGAACATTAAAATAGTCTTTTGCTGGGTCCCTATCCATGTTGGTATACCGGGTAATGAGGAACCAGACCTTGCAGCCAGTTCTGCTGGTGACAAAGAAGTCGAACTGCATGACATTCCATATATAGACTATCACAGACTTTTAAGGCATCGTATAAGAGAGAAGTGGCAGCAAGAATGGGATGAAGTAAATAACAAGCTGCATACTGTAAAGCCACTGCTTAGTGAGTGGGAGAGTGCAAGACACCGTGAACGCTTTTATGAGGTTGTCCTGTGTCGGCTAAGGATAGGGCATACGCACCTCACCCATGGCCACCTTCTGCGCAGTGAGGAAGCCCCAGAGTGCGAGCACTGCAATAATCCTTTAACTGTCGCACACATATTATTAGAATGCCCTGCTTATGACCTAGACCGACGGAAACATTTTTCTCAGCTATAAAAAAGAACATACGCCTTTAAACCTTCCTATTTTGCTTGGCAACGAACCATTAGTTCCGCATCACAGCGTTTTTAGCTTCTTGAAAGCTATCGGCCTTTTACACCGACTATGATTTTACACCCAACTTCATGTCCATAACTACTTACAAGTCATACACATAATTTTAACCTATCATCAACTACTAAAGTTCTATCCTCTTCGAAACCCTATCTGCAATAGTGTATGTACATGGCGCATCATAGCCTAAGATGCTTTTGCGCCATAAAACCCCAACCAACCAACCAACCAACGCATCGCTTCAAGCACAAAAGCCTAATTTCGCTCGCAGAAACTGATTGCAGGGACATTCATCTGGAGTCCAATTAACCGCCCCTTTATACTGTAGGAGCGGCAGGTAAAGTTACGGCTAGGGAGGGTAAATAGGAACCAAAATAAAGAAAAAACCACACGAGATCAAAGCGGTAGCAGTATATTCATATACCTCCACCGGCGCCGGCGCCTCGTGCCTTCTGCGATGGTCGAGAGGTTAAAGCGCCGGTACTTGTCGTCCCGGCGTGAAGGTTCCGGGTTCAAGTCGCGCTCGGGACTTCTATTTTTTTTTTTTTGTGTGTGTATGTTTTGTGTGTTTTACTTTTTAACTGTGATCCTTTTTAGGAAATCATCCACTTGCACTACAGCGCCTTACGCGGTTTTTACTGTTAGTCCCACCTGTTCAATCGAAACACCGGGAAGAAAAAAAAAAAAGATCAACGCGAGTTAACGCGCTAATACAATCATTTCATAATGTTCATTAAAAGGAAACCAAGGTAAAAGCATCGGTATGGCTTTCACACAAACGGAGCCGAAACAAGCATCCTTTCCCCAGCAACTACAATTTTATCTGTTATTCAATAACGCTCTTGCTACGATTCCTTTCAATAACAAGAGAGGCCTATTTAGGACTAATAAAAACTGCAGTTGTGACAATTAAAAAAAAAGAACTCCAAAAACAAGCAAAAAGAAAAAAAAAAGGACTAGCAACTGTGGATACATTGATTGAGCGAAATCCTACGGGCAAGGCAGCAAGTCAAACGTCTCAGAAAGTAGTAAAACCGAAATAAAAGAGATCATACTTTTACTTGCATGGAATGTGATAAAAAAGTATATTTATAGTCTTTGCATTTTGTTGTGGCAATCGTTTTGTAATATTAACACATTACTTGTTGAATTTTAGTTAGATTAGCAGACGTTCACGACCGAATGCAAAAATGAATCAGGCGTCGACATCGCAAACCCTCTCTCTAATGCAAACACCTAAAATGACTTTGGATCAACAAATGGAATTTATTATAATTAATTCCATTTCTTGATTCAAAGTCATTTTAGGTCCCTCTCTATAATGCAAACACCTAAAATGACTTTGGATTAACAAATGGAATTAATTATAATTAATTCTATTTATGATCCAGTCATTTTAGGTCCCTCTCTCAATGCAAACACCTGAAATGACTTTGGATCAACAAAGGGAATTAATTATAATTAATTTCATTTCTTGATCCAAACTCCAAAGTCATTGTAGGTCCCTCTCTCTAATGCAAACACCTAAAATGACTTTGGATCAACATATGGAATTAATTATAATTAATTCCATTTCTTGATCCAAAGTCATTTTAGGTGTTTGCATTAGAGAGAGGGTTTGCGATGTCGACGCCTGATTCATTTTTGCATTCGGTCGTGATCGTCCGCTATTCTGACTAAAATTCAACAAGTAATGTGTTAATATTACAAAGCGATTGCCACAACAAAATTTAAAGAGTATAAATACACTTTTTATCGCATTCCATGCAAGTAAAAGTATGATCTCTTTTATTTCGGTTTTACTACTTTCTCAGACGTTTGACTTGCTGCCTTGCCTGTAGGATTTCTCTCAATAAATGTATCCACAGTTGCGAGTTTTTTTTTTTTTTTTTTGCTTGTTTTTTGGAGTTTTTTTTTAATTGTCACAACTGCAGTTTTTATTAGTCCTAATAGGCGTCTCTTGTTATTGAAAGGAATCGTAGCAAGAGCGTTATTTAAACACAGATAAAATTGTAGTTGCTGGGGAAAGGATGCTTGTTTCGGCTCCGTTAAAACTGTGTAAGGCGCAGTAGTGCAAGTGGATGATTTCCTAAAGAGGATCACAGTTAAAAGTAAGACACGCGCAAATACAAAAGAAAAAAAGAAGTCCTAGCGCGATTTGAACCCGGAACTATCACGACGCGACAAGTACCGGCGCTCTAACCTCTCGACCATAGCAGAAGGCGCGACGCACCGGCGCCGGTGGAGCTATATAAATATACTGCTACTGCTTTTTTCTCGTTTTCTTTTTGGGGGGGCTTTTATTTACCCTCTTTGGCCGTAACTTTACCTGCCGCTCCTACAGTATAAAGGGGCGGTCAATTGGACTCCAGTTGAAAGTCCCTGCAATAAGTTTCTGAGAGCGACATTAGGTTTTTGTGCTTGAAGCGATGCGGATTTCTCCGCCATTAGGCAGGGACGCTAGGTACTTCCTTGTCCCCTTGGAGCTGGTCACGTGACGTAAAAATCCCTCTTGGCCGCGGCCGCGGCCGCAGCCGCAAGATGAGCAAACCGGCCCAGGGGTTTGTGTAGGTTTATGTCGACATGGGGATTTTGGTACCGGACACAATCCTGGGGAACCTAGCCCTGAACAGCTCCGCTGGAAAAACATTTTGGGGCATTAATTTTTAAACCTCAAAATATTTGGCACGCATTAGGGAATAACCGGAGCACTGATGTGGACCCGCTAGATTCCTTAGAAACCGAAATTATAGTTACTCGGCAGGGGCACCGTGGTCGACCCTTCAACCGGCCCGAGGTCCCCATGCACTTAACCAAGAGAAGAGGTCTGAATGAGTGAACGAAAATTATGTGTGTTCTGAAGAGGTAAGGTTTCCTCCGCATTCGACTGTTCCGCGGACTTATCTCCTTTGAGCACATATTCCTGGCGAACTTCTCTCCGGCGAGCTGTCCCGCGTATGTCGTTTTCTAAGTTTTTCTTTTTTCTTTCGTAAGGCGCTTGTCCCACCCAGATGTTCAGAACAGTGTTCTTTCTTTTCCTTAACCTGTCCAACAGACACGATTGCGGCGACAGGGAGAAAAAACTTGGTCAGCGTGTTTGCGGAATGACAGGTGACGTGCCGACGGGGCCAGTGAAGACGACGTCGCCCCCTCCATCGCGACGTCGTGGAGACCTGGCGAGTCGTCGAGGTCTCGACGTCGATACAGGCTCCGACAACGGTGGACTCACGCCAGGGTCCACGGCCACCATGACGTCCTCGCGGAGAGGTAAGAGCTTTCCTTAGTGGAGGCCCTGTGTGGGTGCTGCCTTCGCCGCGTCGATCGATAACTTCCCATACGTGCGCACTCAAAGAGAAAAAAATGCAGCGACCTGTATTTTTAAAGACCTGTAAAGCATCAAATGCATGCAGTATTTAAGAAGCCAATGTCTATTTTTGTTCAGAAGACATCAAACAGTTGTTTCAGAATATAACAACCTATATTTTTTTATAAATTTTCCCCATTACTTTTGTCGGGGAAACCGAACTAGCATTACGCGGCGATAGTAATGAATAACTTTGTGTTCTACTAAACCCCACGCGGCAAACAAGACGTCGAAGAAAGCATGGCCTGCGCCCGCGTTCGTCACCGGATCCGCCGCTTGGCGGTGAACGTTCGGTCGGCCCAGTGACATGCGTTTCCCCCTCGATTAAACTTCGCCCCTACTTGACAGTGAGAACGTCTTCTCCACGGTGTGTGCGTGCTCAATGGTTGGACGATTCTCAGGGAGCTGTCTTCTGTCGTGACAGTGGCCGTAAAAGCGTAAAACTCGATGTGATCATCGTTGGCGCTCCCCGCATGCTGAGATACCTAAACGGAAGTTATCACGATTAAAATAAGAACACCGACTTCACATAACAAGAAAAACAACTTCATTAAACGTTTCGCCTCCCATGCGGGAGGCATCATCAGTACATACACAGGAATGAGAGTGCTTCGGTCAACGCAGTCCTATTTATCGGGAAGGTCCATATAAGCTTCCGGGAGGGGGCCACGGCTCTTGTTGCACGCCGTCTTATCTCCGCGGATGAACCATGACTCAAGTAGTTTGCGTGGGCCCCACCTATCCTCCTTCGCCAAGGTCGTCGCGGCTGTGAAGTCAAAGGTGTGTCCTGTGGTCCACGCGTGGTCGATCAGCTCCGTCTTGAGACGGGTGGCGTTCGTGGAATACTTGACATCACGTTGGTGTTCTTTCATCCTGGTTATCTTCTTGCGTCCGGTCTCCCCAATGTACGAAGAGCCGCAGTCCTGGCAGGGGATCTAGCAAGCATTGTGTCTAAGCCGAAGGACCCCACCCCTGCGGATACGGAGAAAGGCATTATGTACAAGATCCCCTGCCAGGACTGCGGCTCTTCGTACATTGGGGAGACCGGACGCAAGAAGATAACCAGGATGAAACAACACCAACGTGATGTCAAGTATTCCACGAACGCCACCCGTCTCAAGACGGAGCTGGTCGACCACGCGTGGACCACAGGACACACCTTTGACTTCACAGCCGCGACGACCTTGGCGAAGGAGGATAGGTGGGGCCCACGCAAACTACTTGAGTCATGGTTCATCCGCGGAGATAAGACGGCGTGCAACAAGAACCGTGGCCCCCTCCCGGAAGCTTATATGGACCTTCCCGATAAATAGGACTGCGTTGACAGAAGCTCTCTTATTCCTGTGTATGTACTGATGATGCCTCCCGCATGGCAGGCGAAACGTTTAATGAAGTTGTTTTTCTTGGTATGTGAAGTCTGTGTTCTTATTTTAATCATGACATCTCCCGGCTTTTGGACTATTTTTCCAGGAAGTTATCACGGTCGACAGATGGTCAACAAGTGCTCCCGTCTAGAATGTAAAGATCAGTTGTTGTTGTTGTTGTTGTTTTTTTTGTTTTTTTTTTTTTGGGGGGGGGGCAGCAAATGTAAATTAAACGTTGCTTTATATTAGATGTAAGGAATGCAAGTATACTATGTGCATATTAAACTTAATCGCGGTTTTAGTGTATGCGCGTAACGACTTTGCCAACTCTGCTCCATCGCTTTTGTATGAAAGCTTTTGCACGTCACCTTTGCAGCTGGCCTGTTTCTTCGAATGCAATTCGCGGTAGACGGCGTTGTTTTATTAGGGGTTGTCTTTATTGTGTATGAAGAGTGTAGAAACGTATTGGTCGAAGTGGCTATCGCTACTGCGCCTGGAGTTCGCTCGATTCTGAGTCTAGCATAAGTATATTCCTAGCGACTTGAAATTATGCTGTTCGACGCCAAATATAGTGCTATGAAATCAGGGACTGGTTCCTTATTATTTTTGTACCAGTGTACGAGGATTGCATATGAGTGCAATGTTTGGCCGTGCGTAATGCACATAATATTCGTAGTACCAAACAAAATATATGCGAATGATTCGGGGCTTCTGTATAGTTATTCGTTTTCGCAGAGCGGCAATGTTGATACCCAATTTCGGTCCACCTTTTTGCAACATGAGCATAAACAAAGTAAAGAAGATTTGAATGATGTTCACGAAACTGATATGGTCTTAGCCCGCATGTCTGGTTCGTTGTTTCGAACGTTTCGAGCGCAAAGAGCGCGTGTGCACAATCATGAGAGATATCGTCACTCACGACGCCGAAGCTTAGTGTTCCCTTCGTAGTAGTCGCAACGCAGGTGAAGATTGTCACCATCTTGCTTTTCCAGTGGTATCCCTGCACTGCTCGTTGGAGCACAACCCTACCGAAAAATCCGGTATAACTTTTCGCTATCCGGATTATGGAACCGGAAATCTATCTGGATTCTATCCGGATTCTATCCGGATTCTATCCGGATTCTATCTGGAATTTATGTTTTCAGAAATTATTCCTTTGTCTGCAATCTGGATTTCGGGTTTCCAGAAAGAAATTTCCGGTTTCATAATCCGGATAGTGAAAAGTTATACCGCATTTTTCGGTAGGGATTAATACTCCAGTATTCGGCGAAATCAAAGTGTAGGATACAACACGTGGCTTCACATTTGCTTTTTCAAGCCATATTGCTCTCCGTTATGCGCGCCGAATATAATAGTGGGGTATGTATTTCTTCGTCCATTTTTTGAGCTCGCTAAGAAAAGTAGTGGCCTCCAAATGTTTTTTCACCAACTCGCCACAAGATTTCCACAATGCCAACTCCAGTTCATCTTCAGCGCTCATCCCTAGCATCTTGAGGGATCCTTCCGTTTCGAACAGGCCTCACATCCAATTGCAAGAAGCAGTTTTGGGAAGGATTTTCACAAAGAAAATGTTTCTGGACGTCTTCAAAGCTCATGGTCTTCCCCGCCGCATTTGACAGAGACGTCAGACAGAGTATGAAGTTGGCGCGGTATACACACACACACTCGTTTCTTAACCCACTTGAGCCGAAGAGCATAAAATATTCTTAGGCCCATTTTTGATTCGGAATTGGCCGCCTTGAATTCTTTGTAGGTTCCCTAATAGATCTCGTCATAAATTTCTTCCTGACGAAGACTTCCTGAACAACAATTAAAAAAACCTTAAGAAATTGACCTTTGTCTTGAGCAGTCTTTCGCATCTAATGTGTAGTAAGTCAACGCAACAGCGACATCGTTTTCGTTGAGAGCATGTCCTTGGTATGGGTCAGGCGTCGCCCAGACCCCCATTTCTTTCTTCAGTTCTCTAGATTTGTCCAAAGCATGCTTCGTGACTTCGAGAACTTTTTTCGGGATATCTTTCTTTTTGAGGTTAGGCGGAAAGAGAGTTAAGAAGCGGTAGCGTTTTAGCTGCGACGCGCTTTTGAGGTAGGCTGCTCGTAAATTGCTGACCCAGTCGGAGCACGAGGAGCATGGATCTTCTTTGTCTGTGCCCGTTGGTTCTCTGTACGCGTCACTTAGTTTCCGACCAATTTTCTTTTGGAAGTTCGCGGTTATCTCGGATTGTTTTCGCTTAACACAGCCGGTACGACTTCGTGGCGTTACGCTAAAGGGAGTAGTGGTGTTACACTTACTTCGGCAGCATCAATTGCTTCAGACACTCCTTGGACCGAGGCTTCCACGTCAACGAATGATCTGTCCGCTGGTTTCAGGGATGGTGACGATGAGCTTCATTACAACATTTCCTGTCCTTGCTTATGCTCTTTAATCTGACCCAAGAGCATTGTGTAGCAGTTATTGCACAAAGCATCTTCAGGGCTTACGCGCTGGACGTCCCCAGCCGGTAGAACTTGCTTAGGAAAACTTAGGCCAAGCTCCGAGGCGTGACGAAAATGGCGTCTATAAAACAATTTTTTCTTGTTTCTCCTTGAATAGTCGGCGCACGCTTTCCGCTCTGAACTGAATACTGTATTAGCCATGGTAGTAACGAACACTTCTGGCTTTCTGGAAGCAGGAGCAGTTTGAAGTTCATCAAGCTCGGACAGCACGCAGGTAGATTGAGTAGGTGCTTCCCGCCGTGGCTTAGGAATTCAAGAAAAGAACCAGAAGGAGACCGAAAAGACTGTTATCAGTTCGACGACACGCGAAGATTCGGCTTCCTTTGGGTCCCCAATCTTCCCGTCGATCCAGGCACAAACATTAGCTCCCCACCTCGCGCGTAATCTGAGTGCCACGCAGCAGCTCTTTTTCGTTTTACTTTTTGTTACCGTAAACCTGACTTCAACCTTTAACCAAGTTCAAGTACAGACCGTTCGGCATGCGTTTTTCTCGTTTGCGGGAAACAAAACATAAGCCCGCACTTCCTTTCTTTTCCCCCTAATACAGGTCAGCGAGGCGACCTCCATTAGTGCCCGCGAATGAGTGGCACCGGTGTGTTAGAAAGACGAGGAGGCGAGCTGGGAGAGAGGGAGGGGGGCTTGCGACGTAAACTCGAGCCTCGAAATGCCTGTTCTCCCGACAATCAGGGTTTCCTTGTCGGTCGCACCCAAAGGCATAATCCTGACTGTGGTGGCATCTGTAAAACCTCAAAGCTGAAAGCAAAACGCCTCAGAGGAATTCTCTAACGATGTGCATTCCCCCGTATTAAAAGTAAGTAAGCGCTGGCGCCCGCACCTCTGGGTACGGACTTCTAGGTAACTTTTTTTAAGTGCACTACTCCAAATTTCATTAATGTTTATGGTTGGATATTGAGGGAACTGCTAACGATAAATAGAAAACCTTAAATAGGCCAAAACTCCACTCAGCAGAGCGCCTGTGCGAAGTCCCGTTCAAAACGCTCATAGCACGAGATTCGAGTCTTAATAGCGGCCATATGAACAATATATTACAATTTATGTAGGTAGTTCTTGGTAGACTACTTTATTGCCTAACTGCGAATAAGAATAAAATAATAGAAGGTGTTTTTTTTTTTTTTTAAATCGACTCCAAACTTCCTTTTCCTTTTCAAAATATTCGTTTTTTGGGCACATGTTGCGCATTATATATTTAGCGCAAAATATTCCAATTATATTCAAACAAAAGACCCTAATTGGAGATTTATTGTTATGTACAGATCATAAAAATATGTTGATTAGGTCACACAGCACAGCTTGCTGAACTTTGTCAAATATCGTTGCAGAGAGGCGGTTTGACAATTAAAAAAATCAAAAACATTAAGGATCTTATGACCTGGACGCTTAATTAGCATAAAAAAGAATATCTCGGGATGTGTTCCCAAAAAGGTATATTGATGTAGCGTAAGAAGTAGGGGAAAGGAATGAAGTCAAATATGGCACCCCCGATAAGCTGGAAAAACGTCAGTTTCCACCTTGGCCGCTTCAACGGTCCATAACTTGAGAACAAAAAATCCGACGAACTCGCTGTTTGCGTCTTCTTTTATTATAGGAATTGCCCAAGAGCACGTATTTTTTACAATAATTAAAATTCGATTCAACATCCGTGCCTGAGTTGAGATGAAATCACACACACACACACACACACACACACACGCACGCACGCACGCACGCACGCACGCACGCACGCACGCACGCACGCACACACACACACATATATATATATATATATATGTATCATTGACAGTTTTTCATGTTGTAGAGTGGTTTGTTTGATCCTCAAGATATGTATCGGTGCCATTAACGGCCATAATACCGACGGACTCGTAAAATGTTATCGATTGCCTTGCAGTAGAGTTGTTATCCCTACAAACCCAACCAATGCCAGTACTGCCTTTTCTGATAGGTGTGTAAAAATTTCTTAGTAGAATGGCACGAAGATTTCTGGTAAAACAGCACCGAAGCGCCACGTGGAGCGTTCGCTCGTTTTGAACTCTCCTGAACGTATACCAATTACGAGCGTCCTAAGCCTATTTGTAAGTCGGTTTCGAATCGTTTGTGCCAGTAAAAAAAATAATAGGACTGATTCCGGGCGTTGGGATTTTTTCGCGTGAATCAAAAGGGTGACCCTGATCCCACCGAAACACCTTTACGACAAAATTACCTGGATCCAGATTGCCTGTGCGACCAGTCGCCCCGTGACAAGTTTTCCGGTGACGAGTGGGAATGAGACGAGTGGCCCGGTTTTCGCTCAGACATAACTTGGAAAACACAAAAATGACGGTAGTACCTTTATCTCCAAAGTCCTATAGTACAAAAGGCAACATTCAAGGAGCGATCATTCAGTTTCCTGATAGAAGGCATTAAACAGTCGGTTTGGGGACTGAAGACTATAAACCTTTTTTAGAAAACCCGAGAACAGTGTGTCTCGGCATGGTAACCATGGCAATACTTAGGCGGTTCAGCAGCTGCGTGCCACGGTGAAGGAAAGCAGGTCGGAACGTCGCTGTGCGCCAATCGAGCTTTAGGCACTCAGTGTCAGTGAAGATACGAACACACTGCTGTTTCGCGGTCTGCGCTCAGTATGGATACACTGACAAATACGAATGGAATGTAGTACGTATATATTCATATCGGACATTCCGCTGCCGCGGCCGTTTGGCTAACCTCACGAATTTGCGTGCATTTGCTTAAAAAGGTTAATATACTGGTTCTGCATTATACTGCTTTGTGTTTTCTTTACTATGGCTGTTAGACAGACACGTTTGACGCAGAAAAACAATCGTCGGTTTCACCCAGTGCATCCGCTGCCATTCGGCCAGCCTCACAATTTTGCAGGCAGTTGCTTAATATACTACATTGTTATTTCATTGTACCTTTACTTCGTGTTACTCGATAGATAGATATCGTTGGCGTGGCTAAACGAGCAGTCGAATTCGCGCACCAGTCCTACGGACGTTTTCTGCTCTTTAACAAACTGCGCGTGTCAAACGAAAAATAAAAATAAACTTTTTCCCACAGACGCGTTTTTCGAAATTTTGTTACTTTTACTGAAACATCCACTAACACCATGTTGCTTTATGCTTCCATGTAGCATTGGGACAGAACCGCATTAAGTTCCCCTTGAGGGCATCTTTTTTATGCAATTTTAGTTGGCTAGACACTTTGTGGACTCCAATTATGACTTGCAGACACATCAATATGAGAGCTCTGTTTTCAGGTTTCATACCTTTCAAGCTAGCTAGCAAGGTTATTTTCCCAGCCGGCGATGGAAAAGAAAACTGCGTTACTCGCATTTGCATTGTCGTTTTTTCACGAAGAGCCAGCGGGCCCAAGAAAAAACATTCCTTCACCATGGAGAGCGCGCACACTGTTGCTTGCCGGTGGCGCACGGAGATGTCACGTTTTCGAAAGGGGTATGTTTTAATTAAGTATATAGTTCACGTGACGTCCAATTTTCCCGCTAAGTTTAGCGAGGAAACTGACAGTGCATAAATCACGTGACATCAGTTTTTACGTGAAATTTAGCGGGGAAACTGCTTGGTACCTAGGTGACGTGGTAACATCACATGATGTCAACTTCCCCCGCTAAATTTAGTTGGAAATGCAGAGGCGGACGGACGAACAGCATTTAAAATGGGGGGTTCCGTTAAAAAGCATTTCACGCTTTAACACATACATTAAGTAAGATAGTCGCTATCCGTCATGCCCGGTGTAAAGCAGCTGAAATCGCACCAGCATTGCAATGACGAAGTTCAGACATTTCGCTTGCAAATTAAGCAAAGTCATCATGGCTGACCATTCCTTGCAAAATATTGCAGGAGCTTCTAGGGCCAGTGACGAGTACTCCCAATCCATTGCCACATCTCGGAGGTCAACGTCCAAGCGTTTCTTGTCGCATGACTTCAAAATCGAAGAGCTCAGAAACGAAATCAAAGACTTGGAACGAAGGCTTAAGGTAAGCACCAAACTTGCGGACAGCATATATAGTCATGCCCCCACTTGGCAATGCACTCCAGGAAAGCATAAAATATATAATCTGTTCCTTAATGACCTTGCTATGTTTCCTTAAGAAAAGTCTAAAAAGCACTATGTACGAACATCCAATGAGTGATTTTGTTTCGTAAGTGTTCATATTTCGCCTTCGGAAGTTCAATAACTATAAAATATATGCTTAACTTACATAAACATCAGCGAGGGTTAGATATTCGTAACTAGTATGCTGAAGCATGCGAAACGCCGAAAAGCTTACAATACTTACAAACTGATTAGAGCTCCGTTGGTACGTTTTTCGGGGGAAGCGGTAAAAACGCAGCAAGTGTGGAGACGTACCGATAGCACTACTGAGAGAGGGAGCAATTCTCACACAACAATTCATTTCGTGTGAACTTACATGGGGGAGGGGCTACCATATTCAAGTATATGCCCTGATATATCTTTTCTCGAAACTGTTCTTTAAAATCAGGGACCAACCTATAATCAAGAATGTTAACAAACCAGAGTGTGCAAAGTTGTCACAATTATATTGTAATGTACTTAGAGTTCTACACAATGACTTTTGACTGAGAAAATAAAGCAACCAGTACATGTAAGCATGTTTACCGTGCGATTTTTGTGCGCGATTTTTCATCATGTTCAACCAGTACATGTAAGCATGTTGACTATTAATCTATCACAAAAAAGTGATGAGTCCTGTAACAATCAAGTTGAATCAACGTGTTAAAAATTTGCGAAGTGATCCCGACTAAGGGATAAAAACAAGAGCTAATATAGTTTTTTCAAAGCCAAACAAGGAATGATTTGAGTCATGCTTGCAATCTGAACAGTAAATGAATCAGAAATAAAGAACTCCTCACTGGTTAAAATATTAGGCATGTAACAAATTCACTCCCCTGTAAGGGTGGAGGCCTCCACCCTTACAGATCCCTATATTATATTTTAAAGCAACGTCTTGTAAAGAAGATTAGATGCTAGCCTTCAGAAGTTTTTCTCTTACTAACAAAAGGCTCTTGCAACTTTTGCATGGACAGGAATCCGAGTATGAGAATAAGGCACTCCAAAGGATCCAGACGCGACAGGAGCGAGAACTCCTCAAGACAGAGTCTTCCAGGTTCGATGGGTCAAATGTGATCAAGTCTCACGTAGAAGAGGTTCGCGCATTGCGCAGTCTTCTCAATGAGAGCAGGGACAAGCAAAGGCAAGTCTTACAATTTTACATACCATTCCGTCAACTTGACGCATTTAGCCAAATAGACTAAGTTCGCTAATGTCTATCCATTAGCAGGAATCAGAGCAATTTAGTTATTCCGAGTGCCCTACACATGAGCGTGCTGGTCTGGAAACATTCACTATGTGGAAATGACAACTCTGCTTGCAGAGCCAGCGGACCTACACACGGTGAAAGCTATGAGGAGCTCCTCCTAAAAACTGGCAAACCGAAAAGATGCCCTACGATTATTTTTCACAATGATTATAGATAAATACCAACAATACTCTATTGTAGGTTTGAAAAAGCTGCATCAAGGAATGTGTGTGGGGACTACCATTCAACCAGGCCTGCTCCGTGTTATACAAAGCCACGTGTAGATACCTTACTTTTGATCGTGACCCAACGCATGAGCATCACATGTCACTCAGCTTGTGGCATGACTGTTCATAGGGTGTTATGTAGCTTGTCATGCCCTATGAGCAGAATTAATAAGATGGCAGTCCCAAGAGTGGGAAGGTTATTGTCAGAAAAACCATAGAAACTGTTTACCTGTGACATCCTTCTGCTCTGTTTTTGGATTGGCCACAATGATTGTCTCATGATTTGGGTTCGCTTTACTGCCATATTTACCGGCATAATAGCGATAGTGCTTGTGAACAATGCATGCAGACCTACTTTTTCACAGAGTAGGAGAATATCCGATCATTGCAAACTGTACTGTCGCAGACAATATGAAAAAGCCCAGACGAGCACGTGGCTCCGATGACCTCCAGTGCTATCTAACGGAAGAGAGCTGAGTTATCAGGCTATTGTTTGAACGAGCGGCATTTCAGCGGCTGTTCGACTTCTTCCATTACTCCCCACTTGGTCGGCAAACGACTGCTGAATCAACACCGATGGTGGTAGGACTCGGGAGGTGCGTGTGTGTGTGTGTGCGTGGGGGGGGGGGGGGGGTAAAATATCGTCACTTATTCAGCAAACTTATTATCAAACGCCCGAAAACTGTTCACTCAACCACTGATCTCTACTATGGGCTTTAGCTGATCTCCGAGCCTGGCGCAACTGAAGCCACCGGAAGCTCGATACTTGTGCCGGAAGTCGGGGGTGCGCTGGGCTTCCTAGTGCATTCAGTCGAAATTTTGTCTATGCTTTTTTGTGTCTTTGAATGGGTTTTGATACTCTCGTTCTGAATTAAATCCCGAGAATAAGGCATTTGAACGTGGGACATACGCACCCAACTAGAATCTCAAAATTTTCACATCGAATGGCTTCCTAAGAGACTTCTCGGGTCCGCATGCACTGTTACTCTGCAACAGGCAGGCTCTCTTGGGATGACAAGAAAAAAGCCAACGCCCTGAACACTGTTTGAACCAGCACTCGGGAGAGTTGAAAAACCTATCAAGCGCTTACTTCCGGGACAAGCCGCTTACTTCCGGTGGCTTAAAAATTGTCTGCTCAATGCACCATCCAGCCCCTTATAGTGGAGATCAGTGCACTCAACCTGCCGACCGGGTGGATTTAGCCATGCCTGACTTTGCCTTTTTTGCCAGAACGCCTCTATATTCGGCAAAATCAGCATTAACTCAGCGACAGCTGGTCAAGCGGGGAGTGGCAATAAAAACTGTACAGCCGCTGAAGCCTCGATGATGGTACAGCTTTCTTCTAATAAATAGCGCAGCAGGACTTGTAAACCACGCACACGCATGGGCTGTTTCGCGTCGCCTGCGAATGTACTACCATAGTTTATTCTATACTCAAAAAGCCTGGCATGCAGTTCGACGACGGAGCAAGTGCCCGGTCGCAGATTTGGAGCCATTTATTGAGGAACCTGGACGTCAGCGCACAGCTTTTGCAGCGGCGAGGACACGAAACAGACTTGTTCGCTCGGTAGAAGTGTGTTTCGGCGTCGGCGCCAGTCTTGTGGCTCTCCTTTCATGTCTGCCGCTCCACCTTTTCCATTTTTGCAGCCGCTTCTCGTGGCGATCTGCCAGGCTTTGTCAGTATATAGGAGGCTATGGTACTACAAAGAGTCTCATAAATGACAAGGCAGAGGCTCTTTCATAAATAATTCAACCTGCGCTGTACACTGAGCATGACATGCAACATACATAGCGTTCAACATAGATTTAATTTTGAGAAACAAATGTTTCTCCACCTGGCTCACTTGGCTTGTTGTTGTGATTGCATTGATTGTCAATCCGTGTGTTACGCTGGTAAGCATGAAAAGTAAATATAGCATTTTGAAGCATGCACGTTTTTTCTAAACTTGCTGGCGACATATACTATGCATGCTCGCCTGCCTGGGATGTTTCTGTTAGCTGATCTAATGATCTCTAGATGTGTGTAAGAGGGAAAGCAATTTGCATGTAGTGCTTCTGGCTTTTGCTTTGCCAGGAAACACAAACTTAACATCATGTGTGGCCTTTTTTCTATTAAAAACGCGATCAAAATATCATAGTTTGCCCCTTTTCCTGACCAATCTGATGTCTTTGCAAACATCAGATTGGTCAGATCTCAGTAAAGGGGTGTGTTGCAATGTTTGATTGCATTTTTAACAAGAAAATGATATCTAGTGCCTTTTTATGTAAGCCTTATTACGCAAAAGCACTTGCATACAAAAAGTTAAATGACTTGTTTCTTTGGCCATAATATAGTTGAATTTAATGGTTTCTCGAGCGTCCTGATAAATGGATCAGCCCGCAAAAGGCTTCATTTTACTGTGCTAAATGCCTCGCTACTTTATTTCAACATATTTGCCAAAGCTTGCTTGGAATCTTGATAGACGGGCTGTCAAAAGATGCTTGCCCAACATGCAATACTCTGGCCATTGCAGGGAGTATGAAAAACGACTTCACTATCGTAACTGCGAACTTCTGAAGTTGAAACAACAGCTGGCAAATGTTCAGCAGGCTGTGCAAGAACGAGGCATCCTGGTCGAAAAGGAAGTAGAGTCAGATGAAAAACTTAGGCAAGTTGAACAAAAACTCCAGGAAAAAGACACAGAAGTTCAGGTAAACATCAGAATCCATAATTTCTTTGTATTGGTGAAAGTGTCCTAGCCTTAGGAAGCTACTAGTGTTTACACTCCTAAAACAATTAATAAAAATATAAATAAAAACAGTCAAGATGAGAGAACACTGATTAATATGAGCAGTAGTAATATGGTAAAAGAAAGAAATAATTAGTCAAGAAAATATCGATGTTATTGACCCAATTACTGGTACTACAGGGTGCTTCCCGGAACGTCGGCCAAATCGTTCCGGCGAACATCAACTGCTTTTGTGTGTGTGTGTCTGATATGTAGTGCATCTTTCACACACCAAAAAGTTGATGTATTGGTCTCCGCGAAAGAGTCTATTCTTTAGAAAATTAAATAAACTTTTCAATTACTACATACAAAGGTTATAACATTTTTAGTTATTCAATTGATGAGCATCGCCTAAAATTACTAACTCACTTTACAAAGATGCTATAAGCTACGTGCGGCATTATACGGCATACCAACCAAATGGGGAGACGTTTCTAAACTCCGTTCACTCCTAAGCATGGCAGCGGGGCAGCGACTACGCGCTTGCCGGACCAATCAACCGCTTACTTCACATCACGTGACCCAGGTCTCTCTGCACGTGGGTCTGGGCGGGAGCTGGACAACGAGCTTGAGTAAACTAAGAGCGGTAAACCAGCAGCCAAAAATGGCACCCCCCCGGTTGCCGCCATTTTGCCTGTTTGCCGCATTAGTGATCACGTGACGTTAAGATGGCTGCGCCTAGAGGTGGGCCAGATCAGATTGGTCAGATCACGGTCAGCAGATGGGCCACTCTGGGGCTGCGTTCAAATCTTACTCGAATGGCTCAAATGGATCCGAGTTACTCCGGCGGTTCAAGTCACGTGACAGGACAGATACAGAAATGCTGGACGCGGGTAGGTTTTCGAACGTAACGGGTGCAAGACCTTTACCCAAGAGTGAGATAGAGTACATTTTGGAACAGGGCCGCCTGGATGGGGACCGAAACCGAACTGGCCGAACCAAGCAAGCAGGTGCGAGCTGACCGAGCCCGGCTGGCGCGGACGGCGGTGCGAAATAGCATTGAACCGCGATGATCGTGCTGTGGGAGAATGGTAAATTTCCATGTGTGCCATGTTTGGCAAGGCAAGCGATGAACGAATAGGACTGGATATGCACGTATCGCACAAGATCTGACCTGATTCGGGCACCGACGCGTGGACCCGATCCGAGAAGGAATGCGTGAGAGCTCTCTCACGTATTCTATCTCTGCGTATCTTTCCTTGAGAGCCATGAACATTTCACTGGTCGAGTGCAGCGAGAATGCAAAACTTTCATGCGAGATATCCACGCGATGTTTGACATGTACGATCGATTCCCTCGGATCGGTTCCCATACCTGGTCAGATCTTGTGCGATGCGTGCATGCCCGGTCCTATTTGTTCGTCGTCTGCCTAGCCAACCATGGCACACATGGAGATTTACCATTCTCCCGCAGCACGATCATCGCGGTTAAATGTGACTCAACCGCCGTCCCCGCGCCAGCCGCGCTCGGCCAGCTCGCACCTGCTCGCTCGCTTCGGTCCCCATCCAGGCGGCCGTGTTCCAAAATTCACTCTGTCTCACTTTCGGGTAAAGGTCTTGCACCCGTTGCGTTCGAAAACCTACCCGCATCCAGGATTTCTGTATCTGTCTTGTCACGTGACTTGATCCGCCGGACTAACTCGGATCCATTCGAGAAGATTGGAACACAACCCCAGATGTCCCGTCTGCTGACCGTGATTACCGTGATCTGGCCAATCTGATCCGGCCCACCTCTGGGTGCAGCCATCTTAACGTCACGTGATCACTAATGTGGCAAACAGGCAAGATGGCGGCAACCGGGAGGGTGCCATTTCCGCTGCAGGCCGTGGGTTCCGGTCTACCGCTTTAAGGTAATACTCAAGCTTGTTGGAGCGAGATCACATTTCCAAGGATAGCCGCAAGACTGGACCAACGAGCAAGGGTTCCAGTTTCCTATCGGAGTGCAACTTTACACCAACGGTCCTGATCTTTATGACTAAATCGCGCAATTAACGTGTGCCACCCTGCGTTCCTCGCACGAAGGTGGTGAAACTCAGATTCAAAGATTATTCTTGTAATATCATTCAAACGGCAACACATCTAATTTTGCCATTTCTTCTCTCCTATAAGGGAGGTGGTGCAGTGGTTGCATTCGGATACGAAACTGAAATATAAAAATGCGTCTAAACTGAGCATTTTTTTTGGGGGGGACACCGCAAAATATGCACGTGCGGGCTGATTTCACGGTTTAGATTGACGTCCAGAAAGTTTGTACTTAAAACAATACCTTTAAAATTGCTCATTAGAAAGTTAATTATTCAAAAGTAATTAATGAGCGGTAATCATACTTAACATTGTTTTAAGTTTCCCAAATAGGCTCTTTAGTACTTCAGAAGAGATTAATACAAAATAAAACCTTTTTTTTCTGTGCAACACATACTTTTCGCAAAAAAAGATTTACATTTTTTCTATGCGACACATATACTTTTTGCGGGAACAATTTAGCCGGCATTCCGCAAAACGCCCTGTAGATTCGCCTCTTGTATCCACAACAGGAGCTCAGACGTAAGTTGGACACCGTCCAGAGTGCTTACAAGAAGGAGCTGGCCCAAGAAAAGAATCACAGCAAAGACATTCAGAAGCAGCTGCATGCACTTTCAGCTGAACATGAAATGCTCCAGAAGAAAGTGAGTGTGAGTAAAGGATGGTTATTTTATGTGTTCCCGAATTACCACTTTTCGATAGCTACGTAGCAATCTGGTGAAGGCCTAGCTTAAGATAGAAGATTTAAATTTAGCTCCACCCAATTCAAGCGAACAGAAATCTTAGTGACAGTACTCTAAGGGACCTGGCGAAATTGTTCTATAAGTTCCACCTGTATATGTTCTATTCAATGAGATCCCAGTGTATTAAAGAATGGAATGCTCTTCAACGCTACGCCAATCTGAAAATTTCGTCCGTCCCTTCGTCCATGCATTTCCTGCTAAATTTAACCGGCAAACTGAATTGGTGTTTAGGTCACGTGCTGTCATTTGATGTCACGTGACCTGACGTCACGTGGCCTAGACACCATTAATTTTCCCCGCCAGAGTCCGCGGGGAAAATGTCATGTGACCTATGCACCAATTCAATCTCCCTGCTAAATTTAGTGCGGAAATTAACGTCACGTGACTTATACACCAATTCCCTTAACCCGCTAAGTTTAGCGGAACATTTATTATCGCAAGACAATATCGGGACCTAAACACCAATTTTGTTTTCACCTAAATTTAGCAGAAAAATTGACGTTTTCCCTGATAAATTTGGCGGGAAAATCACTGTCATACGACCTAAATGCCTTCAGTTTCTCCGCTAAATATAGCGGGGAAATTTACGTTACGTGACCTGAGAACACGTGAGATTTACATCAATTCAATTTTCCCACTAAATCTAGCAGAAAAATCGACGTCATGTGACCCATACACCAATTTAGTTTCAACGCTGAATTTAGCGGGTAACTTAACGTCACATGACCCATGCACCCAATTTACCCGCTCAATGTAGCGGGGAAATAAATAAAAATGAAAGTCCTTGTTCACTCCTTTAAACGACGATTTAATATCTTCTAAACAATTTCAAACTATCACACCTTAAAGGGGCTGTGCAACAATTCTCGGACTTCAGGTCGATAGGTGTGGGAGTTAATCCCTACCACCCGTTGAATATGGAACATAAAACAGTTTTTCGATACGTGCCCTAGTTTGTTTTGTTTTTTAACAAAATAAAAACACATTGAAATGTGGGCCCCACGCGGCCACTCTCAACTCTCACATCGTCTTTCCGGTAATGTGGTTGTCACGTGGTTGTGACGTTTAATGAGGAGGTAGGTTTCCGGATTCGCAGGCGCTTTGGCTCGGACCTCAGCGAGCGTTGCCATGGTTGCCAGCGTTGAAAGAAGGACGAACAAGATGGCATCTTGGAAGAACGGACTGAGCGAGATCGAGCGTGAGATGTTCGTCTTTAGCGGGTCCGCTGGACTCGTTCCCTACGCGGGCACCCCGACGGAACGGGGGCGCGGCGCCGATGAGCGCGACGACTCTCCGCCCGATCCTGGCCCTGATCCAGACGCATGGCGACTTACCACCACCATGCAAGCATGTGTCAGCATGTTTAGACGCGCGATGACAAAACGTAAAAAAAAACTACAAGGAAAAAAAAGTATGCAGCTCGCGGCCTCAGCGTCTCATTAAACATTCCTTTCAAATGTATTATTTTATTCATTTCTTTTATAGGTTCCGTGAGCCCGTATGTTTCACTTTACGTGATAGCGAAGCAGAAGTTAATCGCAAAAGCACGTTCTCCTGAACGACGCTTGCACTGCACGAGCGCGCGTGCTAGGCAGGGACGCTGAAAGCTCGCAGCTCGCTCTTGTAGCCTCAGCTACGCTGGCATTTAGAAAGAAACGGAGTATAAAAAAAACTGTAGTTGGGAAGCGTAATAACGCACGTTCGAAACACGAGCCGAATATTCTATTTTGCTCGCCTGGAGCGCTGCTCACGACTTGAGAGCTACGGGACTATGGGCAAGTGAGCAACGCCACAGAGCAGAAATGGTTTTGTTGACCTCTGATAGATGGCGCCACTATGAATAATAATATTTCGATACGTTTGTTTATGTCAATACGACCAGATTTCTAAAAATAGGCCTTATGTTTATCAGATAACTGCACAACTTGCCAATGTTTTACACATTCCCCATTTAACGTCACGCTCACGTCACGTCCACGTCACGCCGGCCGCGCCCTATGGTTCCGACGGCCACCGCTGTGCGGCTGCAGGCCGGGAAAAAAACAGTTTTAAAATATCAAATCACTCAGTGAAATCGCAACCTTTCCGAGGAAAATTGGGTGTTTTCTGTCACTTAGGGTAAGGCACATAGGATAAAAATTACAGGCTGCGATTTCTTTCAACGTTAATATTTTTGCACAGCCCCTTTAAAAACTGCATTTCACGCATCACAAGAGTGTGGAGATAAAGGGCGCTGCCAATTTTATGCTTTCACTGAACATAAATACCTGAATTAAATATGAAACAACTATTCGCTAAATAACATTCGCAACTGCACAGATTTCTTCTTACGACGTGTAAGTTACAATACTATTTCAAATAATGGAAATACCCTTCTCTAGAGCAAGCAACACAGTCCTCAGACATTCTTCTTCAAGAATGCAAACTCCGAGAGCCAGAATTTTGACAAGGGCATAGGCTCCTTCCTGACGGTGAGTCACATACTAATTGTTACCTATATACACGAAAATGTGCTGCAAGTACGTTGTAACTTCACAACAGTAAACTGAAATAAAAGAGAACTATGAATGTGGGAAGAACACTTAGTATGTTAACATTACAGGTACTGACACATAAAGAAAAGAAAATGAAGTTTTGCACGTTATTCATGAACTGTGCGAGGTAGTCCTTACAAGATTTGGTTGTCGAAGCAAGAAACCGTGCTTTTAGATTATCAAACGTGTACACCTTGATAAATTAACATAAAGCTAATCTCCAATGCACCTAGTATGTCTTTAATAAAACACATGAAGGCCGGAATTAATCTAATTCCGCGGAAAGCTGGCCTTTTTTTTTTTTTTTGCTACGGGCGTTGAGGTGAATACGATTATAGGGTGCTTGTCAAAACCTTATATTAAATATATAGTCATTTTAAACAGCAAGTATTTTTAGATGTCAAACTGCCACAAAGAAAAAGCTAATATAATACTAAATTAACATTACATACTATGATGTGACAAAGATATTTTTTGTGTGTCCTTACTCTTTGTGAGGAGAGGAAATATAGTTCATGCAATGACAACAGGTGGGTAAATATAGATGCTCCATTCAAGCTCAAACTTCCAAAATCACTGTTCCCACATGCTTACAAGTATAGATGTGCAAATTCCAAAATTTTGAATGCAGATAAAATATATCCAAAATTCACTGCAAGTTGAATACACATACTGTAATTTCTAACACATAATGTGTTTAAGGGCCGGGATCCCCAAGAAAAGTTTGACGGAATGCCTCGAAAACCGTTACAAAATATGTAACACGTACACAGAGAACAATCTCTACAAAAGAACCAATAATTGAGAAGACATTATAGTATCTAATTCAGAAGAACAAAATTCCAAGTGCAACCCTATGGGAATCGACCACGACTCCATGATTATGAGCCCGGTGCTCTACCGCTGTGCCAAAGGAGTGACTTGTGTAGAGGAAACAATACATGTGGAGCTCGCGGGCTTCGCGGTTGTTGCTTCCCAGCACTGCACAGGGGCTTGGTGACAAGCGCACTGAACGTGGCTAACCTGCCGCGATTATGCAAAAGCATATGCTATGCAGCGACATCCTGACAACCAACGTTCATCATTCGTGCTTTCTTTTCTTTCTTTTTTTCTCTTTTGTCAAAGTTGAAGTTTGGAGAAACTATTCGATTTTCAATTCGAAAATATTCGGCCAAAACCACGATTCGCTTCGAATAAAAACCCACTATTCGAACATGCCTGCTGTATAACCAAAGAGAATGAAAATCAAATCGTGACTGCAAAGCCCGCCAGAAGCCCTAGAGAATTCCACGGAAACAAATTTTGTCTATACCAACTTCGTCCGTAAGATCAATGTGTTTGTTTAGTGGTTTGTCCGTGTGACCCAAACCTCGCTTGCTTTTATTCAAAAGCGAAAAACGTGCAGGCCTGTAAAAATTACGATTGGCTTTAGGATTGAAAGCAGTGGAGCAGTCTTTAAGATGTAATCAGAATACCTTCAAATGCATTGCTCATGCCTTTAGTTGATTTTACTGAACGTAATTAGTATATGGAAGATTAAATTCAAGGCAAGTATGAATCATGTATAAAATGTGAGTTAGAAAAATTATTTTCCTTTAAAGTGAGACCCTTATCAAAGAAGGTTTAAAAGAATCACTTTTATGTAACAGCAACATTAGTTAAAAGAAAAGAAGTGCTACTCTAAACTACACTGAAAACAGGGCTGCACAAAGCAGAATAACTAATATATAAACATATAATGCTTTATGAACATGTCTTATGTCCAATAAGTAGAATTCCGCATTTTCGGATAAACAGTCCGAAAAACACCGGCGGGTAAAATGTTTGTCAATTCGGATTTGTCCCATAACTCCAAATTTCTATGTTCCAATGCAAAAAAATGAAGAAAAAAAAAGAGAGACGGTAATAATATACAATTCAGTGTGGCCAATGCACAAAGTTAATATTCCTGAGCAAATTCCACCCCAATTTCCTTTCAAAATCTGAGATCATTGATAAAAGGGGTCTTACCGTTCATCTCGCCAAAGTTCATTACGGACAACAGGACATTGTACTTTAGAGTCAGGATAAAAAACACTGTTCCGGTTTAGAGCTTGGACCATAACTATGTGCTTTTTCGAGAAAGGATTGGTTGTGATTTTGTAACAGGGACAGCTATGAAACAGAGATTTCATAAAACAGGAAAAGGGGAGGGGGGGTTGTTGAAGCTTCCATATTCAGTTACCACTCCACCCCGCACAGCTACAGGGAAGGATGATGGAATAGGATGGCACCAAAAATGAGCGTCTCAGCGTCTACTTTCAGAAATTGTGATTTTAAGGTATCAACGTTTATTGCAAGTTTTTTCATGGCACACATTAGTATTGGTAATGGCAAGGGCACCAACACCAAATACAGCTGAAGAAATAGTATTTATTGCAAGTGCATTCTTTTGAATCTAGCACACGTTTACAGCCAACATATTATTTATTATTATTTGTAGAATAATAGGAAACTGCAAAATTAAACTCTGAATTTTGGAGATTTGTGAATCGAACGAAAATAAATTACGATAAATTTCAAATTTTTGGCAGAAAGAAACTCAGAAAAACACCCTCCGAATCTGATGACCATTAAACTCAGAAAACATGCAACCCTCCCAATAAGGCACAGATCGCTTGCTGGCAGCCTCTGTGAACTACTTTGTGTATTTGCAAAATGTGCTCTTAGAAAGAAACTTGCAATTCAGAACTGTGCTAAAAGATATTTTTGCAAGTTCGTTCTATTTCTTTCTTCACAGACTGTGAAGGTCAGATACAACAAAATCGCAGAAAATATCTCAATTTTTTGTCAGTATATTTAAGCCCATAGGCTAGTGCTACGGCAGCTAGCAAAGCTGAAAAAGGGCCTTCAAAAAATTGTGGGTCAATGGCGATATCAGCTGGACTTTTTTTTTCAATTTCACCCAGAGAATACAATGTATTAAAAAAGTCAGTATTGAGAACCCCATTTAAATGGCATTCAAAATGTACAATAGAGTATTAGCATGCTCATACAAAAAAAAAACTATACCTAGGATCTTTAACAAAATGCCACCCTTGCTTCTATGTCATAGCACCAAGAATCATAGAGTAATTATTATTTTTGTGTCATTGAACATTGATCTCAAATTCATGGCAGTGGCTTTGCTTACATTGTCATTACTGCCTTTAAATGGCTAATTTAAAAAAAAAAGCTTGCATTGAATTATTGTTTTAACTTACTGCATACTAATTTCTGTTTTCATAGGGCACACCATACAACTTTATTTAAAATAGAAAATTTTCACTAAAATAAAGATAGCTCTCACTTGGCCTCAAGATGTTCCTTGCTCTCATTATTACATCCTGGCTATCTGATCTGTCCATTCCGTGTTTTTTTTTTTTTTTTTTTCACTGTAGTATTGTTGAACAAACAACATCTGGAGGCCGAGTGAATGTTTACTTTATTTTGGTGCAAACTGCCGATTTTAAACGAAGTTTACACGTCCACAAAGAGGTGGTATGACTCGTCATATCACCTCTCTGTGGTCGTCAGACATGGTAGGGCACTCTTCCCTTACAAATAAGAGTTCCTGTATTTATTCATCAGCTAAAGTGAACTTCCACATTGAGGTCATGTTTTTTTCCCCTTGCTTGCAGACACCAATTCCTTTTTTCACATGGAATACAACCTTCCCTTGGTGAAAATTCGAAAGAAACAAAATAAGCTGAATGGGGCAAAGGAATAGTGGTAGTGCTAAAGACTCTTGATAAAATTCACTCGTGTTTCTTCAAATATACCGATAACCATTGTTGTGCAAACACAGAAAACACATGCCTCGAGCCAGTGTTTAGCCGCCGTTCACTTCCAAAGGCTGCTCATTCCAGTTCAAAGCACGCCAAAGCACGGTCCTCGTGCTTTGGCGCTTTTGACACTACTTGCAAAACAAATACGAACAGACCAAGGGGCTTTAGGTGGCACTGCAATCTGCCAGAGAGCGCACAAAACAGGCTACAGAACCAAAGCACAAGCCAGACTCGTAGTCAAACTTTCTGGTCTGCAAAAGAAGGCACGAGTGACACTCACGATTAATAGCCAAGGTGTTATGGGATGCGTAGCAGCTGACGTAGCCGTACGTAATCCTGGAAATATCTGAACCATTGCAGAACCTCGATCGAGAGAAAAAAGAGCGGCTGCTTGCCAAACTCCGTGAGATAGACCTGAGCGGCACCATCTTCGAAGGCAACATCAGGCGACCGCAAGCAGCCCGCCGTTTCTCAATGGACTCCCAGCGGTCCAACTTCACGGTCAAGTCACCCGATCTGGAGCCAAAGCAAACCCTCTACCAGAGAAGAATGTTTGGCAGCGAAGGCCACTCCACACAACTTCCAACGTCGTTTGCAGATAACTGGAGAGCGACACGACGGATGTCGGACATCCATCCTCGGATCGCGGGATCTGTCCTTGACAGCATTTTCGAGAAAGACTCTCTTTCCACGGAGCAAGGGCACGGCGCTGAAAATGCTTCGAGAAATGGCTGCCAGAAACTTCAGAAGACACTCACTGCAACCTTCGGGACGAGGGCAGATGTTTTTGAGACTGAAACGTACGTCTTCACAAAGGAGGAGGAGCCTTCCAGGGACTTGGAGCCCGCGCGTCTTCTACCGTGGGAGCGGTGAACTGTTGAAATGCTAGTCATACGCTAGAAGTAGTGTCACAATAACAGTGGTAGATCCTCCACCAAGATTAAATCAAAAGCATGATCACATTGATGGTAATCATACAGATGATTCTTTCTACCTCAACATCAATGATATCTTGACAGCATTTCAGCTTAGCGTCTAAAAGGTTTTCTTTGAGGTGTAGAAATCCCAGTAAACAAAGTGTTAAGAGAACAAGCAGATGCGTGCCTGTGTTGCGCTGGGATGGTAGTGTGCTGTCCTCTACCCCAGCACAAAAAGTTGGATGATGAAAATAGAATACCCAGCGCTTTACCCCACTACAACACTTACCCCGGCGAATAGGGTGTCTTTTTATTATGATTCGGATAAAATAAAACTGATTCCCGATTCGTTTCAATTCAATCCCTGCTTATTCACCCGGTCGACGCAAAACATGCAAGACCCCCTTTCGATCGAAGTCTTAAATCTAGTAATTGCTGACACTTCAGCGTCCCAAAAAATGAGGTATACACCTACGGATTACTATCCTTTGTATGTTCAATTTCGAGGACCCAAATGCGCATATTGCGTGATGAGCTTCTCAGCGAGCGATTTTTAATTTTTAAATAATTGTTGGTAAAACTTGGATAGAACAAATTAATGAACCGATTGAATTTGCCGGGCCATGTCTGACAGTTTAAAAAGTTATGAACATTTCTACGTTTCTCTCGAGCAGAAGTGGCGATGTAACAAACTTCTTTGCCACATATTCGATGCGGGAGGAGCTAAGCGTCAGTTGCTGACGACCATTTCCTTGTCAGCGACTGTTGTGTCACACTTGGAATAGAATCGTCGGTATCGGCAAGCTCAATGTACGTAAAACCAGTGTGCTGCGCCTTGGAACACAACTTTGCGCGCGTGCACAGCTAAGAAGACAGCACGTCATTTATTCTGGTGAATGCAAAACATTTTTCTACAGCAGCATCCACATATACGAAAAAACAAGAATCGGGGAGGCTGTGAATCACCCTAAGCCTAAGGCATGCTGCGCAAGCTGTAATGTTGAGCTTGGGGCTTGTTTTTGAACATTTCGAAGTTATTTTTTTTTAATAAAAAGCAACTTCACTTACAAAAACATCATACACGTTTCTTTTATAAATGAACCGTTTTTAACCGGCATAGATGCAAACTAGCATGCCACTCCGTGCTTTGACATAGAGCGTCGTCTGCTCTCATCCTACCAGCTCCGTCACAGGAGGGAGCCCGCGAGGTGGCGCCACCAAAACATGTCGTTGCCAATAGGCACCCTGAACAAACTGTGGCGCCCTCATTTTGGGTAGTACAAGCTCAGCTGACTGAGGCTCATACTACGTGTGGTACCTTCGCTAAACTTTTATCTTTTTGTGTAGCGCTGAAGAACGGAAGAAACACCTTTCGACGTGCAAAGTCGGTCAGATTCAACGCCGCAAGACAGTCGAAAGTACCAGATTCATGTCACCACCGCAAGGGTACGCGTCTCTTATCTCTGCGTGGTGACTTCAAAGCAACTGGCGTCTTGACGCTTTTTTTCTTTGGAACGCGTGAAATGGCGTCTCTTGGCTCACACTCTTAGGTCTTCTTAGCTTTGAGCTTTGCTTCGATGGTGCTCGAATTTTTGTTGTTTCTTAGTAATTTCCTCGTCATCTCGCGTTCTGCACCTGAGCAGGCACGCTTCTACATGTGTGGCAGTTTGAGACGCTCAAGTTCGTACTACCCAAAACAAGCCCTAGCGAGTTCCACAACCGTGTATAGAGAGGGTCTGGCCAATGGGAGGAGTTGGGGGGAGCCGGGGTGGAGCGGCGACAGCGGCAGCACAACCAGCAGTTTCAAAATAAGAATGTGCTGGGATGTCCTTAAAAAATTTGCGTGGCGCGACGCAGGCATCTTTGTTTTTTTTTTTTCTGAATGATGTTGAAGGTACATGAATGTATAATTATTAGAGATTGATGGAAAAGGAGAGTTTCGAGGTGTTGAGTGCGTTTACAGAGCCAGGAAAGGTGAGATGGACGAGAGAATCTTTCTGAAACAACAGGGCGCGACTGCGAATGTGGGGTGCACATTCGGGGTTTCGGTCAAAACTCCCACGGAGCTGAATCCTCATTTACCGCTCATTCACACCGGAAGCGGATCCGCGTTCGCAAAGCGGTTACGAACGCGGTTGTATAAAGATTCAGTACAATTGCACGCGCACTCGATCACATCAAGCGCGCGTGACATTTTCGTAACCGCTTTGCGAACGCGGATCCGCTACCGTGTGAATGAGCGGTTAGAGCGCGGCTCCTTGGCGCCTGTTTCCGCGTTTCACAGCGTCGGCGTAACCTCCTCGCTAAATTTAGCGGGAAATTGAATTGGTGTTGAAGTCAGGTGACGTCTATTTTCCCACAAAATCTAGCGAAGAAACTGAATATGTTTATGGGTGACGTCACTCGAAGATATGTGACGTCAATTTACCCGCTAAATTTAATGGGGAAACTGAAAAGACCATTTGCTATATCCCCAAAGCGCCCCGGCCCACGCTAAAAGAATCATGGGAACGATATTCCGCGATCGGTAATTTCGACCCTACCCTTGGTGACACAGCTTTTGAGCGTAGTTCGGAGTCACCCTGAACAAGCGCCTGATACACCCCAATGACCTGTCATATCGCTTTTAAAATTTCTCCTCAATGTCAGCGTTTTTGATACTGTGCATGCTGTCCACCCTTCAACCTGGATGGGATACAGAAATCTCTTACATTCTTATCATTCTCGTACAGCTTCAAAGACGCTAAAAATGCTATAAACAGCCCCACGGACTCCGAGCTAAATCCTGTTTTTTGTTGTTGTAAATTCTCGGCTTTTTAAGCAATTCCCGCTAAAAGAACAATCACGAGAATGATAATATTGTAGGAGATTTCTGCAGCTCAGCCAGGTTGAAGGATGGATCGCATGCACAGTATCAAAAATGTTGACATTGACAAAAAATTTTAAAAATGGTATGACAGATCCTTGGGGTATATCAGGCGCTTGTTCAGGCTGACTCCGAATTACGCTCAATAACTTTGTAACCATGGGATTCGTCAAAATTAGCGGTGACTAGGGAACTGAAGGAACACCGTTCCCATGATTTCTCGTGTGCGGCCCGGGGCGCTTAGGAATAGCTCACAAGGCGTTAATTTTTCAGCTGTATATAGCGGGGAAACTGTGGGAAGAGGATGAGAAGCATACCCTCCCCTCCTCCTCTTCCCCAAGACCTGCACTCTAATTTTGCATTACAAAAATTTATTAACCGCTTTTAGAGCGCAGCTCTTAGGCGCCTTTTTCCGGCTTGAGCGGCGTCGCCGTCGGCGTAACCGCGCGGTGCATTATGGGTAAATTTCCCCGCTAAACCTAGTGGAAAAATTTTCCCGCTAAATCTAGCGGAAAATATTTTCCCGCTAAATGTAGCGGAAAAAATTTCCCCGCTAAATCTAGCGGAAAAATTTCCCCGCTAAATCTAGCGGAAAATATTTTCCCGCTAAATGTAGCGGAAAAATTTCCCCGCTAAATCTAGCGGAAAAAATTTCCCCGCTAAATCTAGCGGAAAAACTTCCCCGCTAAATCTAGCGGAAAAAATTTCCCCGCTATATCTAGCGGAAAAAATTTCCCCGCTAAATCTAGCGGAAAAAATTTCCCCGCTAAAGAGCGGAAAAATTTCCCCGCTAAATCTAGCGGATAAATTTTCCCGCTAAATCTAGCGGAAAAATTTTCCCGCTAAATCTAGCGGAAAAAAATTCCCGCTAAATCTAGCGGAAAAAATTTCCCCGCTAAATTTAGCGAAAAAATTTCCCCGCTAAATCTAGCGGAAAAAATTTCCCCGCTAAATCTAGCGGAAAAAATTTCACCGCTAAATCTAGCGGAAAAAATTTCCCCGCTAAATTTAGCGGAAAAATTTCCCCGCTAAATCTAGCGGAAAAAATTTCCCCGCTAAATCTAGCGGAAAAAATTTCCCCGCTAAGTCTAGCGGAAAAAATTTCCCCGCTAAATCTAGCTGAAAACATTTCCCCGCTAAATCTAGCGGAAAAATTTCCCCGCTAAATCTAGCGGATAAATTTTCCCGCTAAATCTAGTGGAAAAATTTCGCCGCTAAATCTAGCGGAAAAAATTTCCCCGCTAAATCTAGCGGAAAAAATTTCCCCGCTAAATCTAGCGGAAAAAATTTCCCCGCTAGATTAAGCGGAAAAATTTCCCCGCTAAATCTAGCGGAAAAAATTTCCCCGCTAAATCTAGCGGAAAAATTTTGGTCACGTGACCCGGGGAGTCACGTGACACCCCGAGGTCACGTGACCTCTGAGGGGGGCACGTGTTTGCCCCCACGTGACCCCACCAAGGTCACGTGCCCTCGGGGGGTCACGTGACCCCCCCCCCCCCCCCGAGAACACGTGGCCCTCAGTACCCTCCCCTCCTCCTCCTCAAGAGCTGCGCTCCAATTCGGCGTTACAGGAAGTGGTAAACGGCTTCCACTTTTTTCTTTTCTTTTTTTATCATCCACTCCGTGATAGTTGCGGCAGCGGTCGCCACTGCGAGTGCAGTCAAAAGGAAGTTTGAGTGCGTTCTGAATATCACCGTGACGACGTCACGTGCGTTGCCCTTTCAAATATCGAAGAGTCGCAAATTTTAACTCTAGCGTTCTGGAACGGCATACCTGAATACGTCCTTACCTCGAAATTGTGATTGGAAGGTATTTGTTAAGCTCATCGCCTCAGGTAGGGGACTATTTGACGCTACTGGTTGGTCACACAAGCTGTCAATCGTCACGCCCAAGGTCATTAAAACAATTTCAGCCAATAAGGTGCCCTCATTTTCGCTATATTTTTACCAGTTAATGACCAAACTCTACATAAATGGCTGTGGCAAGCCCCTTTTTGCGGCGCCCCCTGAACAGCGCAGGAGGCCTATTGAGTCAGTTTCCAACAAAAAAAAAATGTATAATTTGATACAGTAATCACCTCTTCATGAAAACTTTGCATACTACAATATAGTTATTACAGAACTGCGGTCATCGTAGGTATGGCATCCAGTGGCAAAAAACAATAGCGTCCGAGCAGTCGACGAGCATTATGACGTGCAGACTCGCCTTCTTTTGCAACACACGCAGACAAGTTCAATACACCGGTCACAATATAAAAAAAAAAACAAAAAAAACATACGTATGTCAAACCCAATTCTGTTTGTCGCCCGAATTCTCAACAGCAGTAACGTAGCTTCAAACATAATTAATAGTGTATGAATTTCAGCCCTGAAAACAGTACCTATAACTGCCCAAGGTGCTCATATATCATTCAATTCCATTTGCATAGATACTATGTCATCGGTAGCCCCAGCTCTTTCTAACATCTAGCTAAGGTGGCTGGATTTTAAAAGGGTTCAAAAAAAGAAACTTCTACTCAATGCCTTAACAAAAAATAGACAAACAGTTTTTTTTATATATATATAGCCTAAAGCTTTTTTTTTTTTTTTTTTCACAACAGGCTTGCAGGGTAGAGTGGATGAAAAAAAGGAAAAAAAAAGGTGCAGTACGCCGTCTTGGACGATCACGGCTTTAATACACGCCTTTGCCAATAGTACAAATCTCGCCACACGCCTTTTCTACGATTATAAAAGACGATGTAATCTTAGCAGCGACATAGCAACGTAGAAATATGATTTCGTGATCAGATACACGCTGCGAGCGTTCAAGATTGCTAACACTAATCACTTTTCTCCGGCGATGAAAACGCGTGAAAATTCGCATCCTTTATATTGTACGCGCCAGTAATACCTTGAACTTGAGCACACGAATGGAATGCTCAAATAAGAAATCCGGGCGATGTTCGAGGACACAAATGCTTAAAAAGCACCACTGTAGTCGAAGTAAACTAACACGACGGCACAGGCGTTTCTGCCGTCTTGAGAGTGCCGCCACGACTTCGCCGCACGAGTAGGTGAATCTTCCCTTCCAGTACGTGCTAGGTTATTATAGCGACACAAGACGAAAATTCAGTTAAGGATAGCGCTTTTACGCGGAACGATGAGCTTCCACCACGCCGTTCACGTCGACGGTCACCACCGACGCCACGTTTGCAGATAGGAGGGGCCGGCCCGCCACCGGCACGACCGGCATGCAACGCGCGCAACCGAGTTCTCCTCGACCTGTGATTGGTCTGTCGTTGCGGCTGTTCAAAGTGTCGAACCGAACTTTTTATCGGTTCGGTTCCGGTTCGGGTTCACTGCTTTCGGTTCAGCCTTGGGGTGCAAAAAATAACGGTTCGAACCGCAAAACTGAGAACATATTTTCCGCGTTTCTTTGGCAATAGACACCATAGGATGTCAGAAAAAAAATTTACGGAGTTTTCTTTACCGCAAAAATAAACTAGGCATCGCCGAACGCTCATTCTCCGCCCAAAGGTAGCGCTAGAGGTCACAACCAGATGCCAAAGCTTCAGCCCGATCCGATACCTTAATCAAGAGTTATAAGTGATTTTCTGAAAATTTCAATGGGAAAATGGCGGCCGACAGAGTTTTTAAATACATGGGGCTTTATGGGCACCAGAAACCGAAAACGGGCAAAAATGGGCTCCATTTTCCCATTGAAATTTTCAGAAGATCACTTATAACTTTTGAATAAAATATTGGATCGGGCTGAAACTTTGGCATCTGGTTGTGACCTTTAGCTCTACCTTTGGGCGGAGAATGAGCGTTCGGCGATGCCTAGTTTACTTTTTCAGTAAAAAAACCCTGTAAATTTTGTTTTGTGACACCTTGTATTTCAACAGTGAAACGAGTGTCATATAGCTTTTTATTATTCGTACAATCCACTTTTATTTTCAGGTACAAGAATAAATTGCGCTATTTAATTTTTCAGAAACAGTAAAAGAAAGCTAAATTAACATATATGACTCACCATCTATTTTTTTTTTTTTTTTGTTTTTTACCTCAGTCTCATATATTTTAGATGAATCTAAAGGTTATCAGTTTGGTAGGTACGCCTTACAGCAAAAATAGATGTACAGAAATGCAGGTTTTAAACGTAAACACCTTTGACAGAACTCCGTCTGGTTGGGTCAAAATTTTTAGAAATACAGACCTTCAAAAACCAAGTCCTAAACATTTGGGAGCCCGACGTTTCAATAGCTCGGGCTCAATAGGTCGACAGTCACTTAACCATTGGTGTGTGTCAACGGGCTAGGGCACTTGAACAAAAAAGTCAGGACACCTAAGCACTTGTTGTATACGTTGTGAAGGCGAAATCATGAATGTCGTTCTTCTGCTCCTTCAGTTCGTCTGCGGCCTAGTGGCGTGGACGGCCCCGTTTCGTTGGCCGACGGCCGAGCGCGCGCTCTTGTGAAGTGACCTCGCCGCGCTGAGCTCGGCCGTGCTAACTCTTCGGAGTTTGCCAGAGCGAACCGCGTTCGGCCAGGCTCGCTTTGCCGCACCCACGGTGTAAGATAATACTCTTCAGGTGAGGACAGCGCGCTCCTCACGACGTGCCGATAGCCTCACGACGTGCCGAATACACCGAAAGGTGTATTCACACGACGGACCGGGCCGCGGGCCGATTCATCACGTGATGCGCGGCCCGCGGGCCGCCCGGCTGCAATGAGCATCCACACGGCGGACCAAAAGAGCAGACGACAGAGTGAACGGGCCGGTCTAACCCTCGACCTTACAGCTCCGCCAAACGCATGCAACGAGCTGCTTTGAGGCTATTTGTAAGGAGCCAAGATGGAGGTTGAACGAAAGAGACGTTTGGCTGCGGTATGGTGTACTAGAACTGGGCAGTGTGCCGTACGCGCCGAGAAGCAACGGAGGGAGGAGGTCGGCGCAGCGATGACGGCGCGCGAGGAGGCCAGGGGGCGCTGCGGGTAACAGGCGTGCTCCTTCCCGCTCGGATTGCCGTGTGGTCGTACTGCTTGTGATCGCGTGGTTCGCGTCGTCGCCTTGTTTTGCTGCAGTTTTTTTTTTTTTTTTTAATGGTTGAGTGAAATGGATTGTGATCGGTGCCGTTCAGTAGGGTGTAGACAACGCGTGCAATGACAGAAAAACGGCGGGGCAAGAGAGACGGGACGTGTTTTGTGTCGGGGCAGTGATTTCCCTACATCCCTCAGCGGGGGTGTACTCCCCCCTTGTTTTTCCGAAAGCACCCCTTTAATTCGCAACGACTCTTATATTCTCAATGCCTCCCCGAACACCCTCCCTAACCTCAATTCCTGGGGCCCGTGCCGGGTTGCAACAGTGGCTACCGGTCCTGCAAAGAAGCCCGTTCCCTTTTTCGTGCCCCTCTCGAGTTCAATCGGCGTCAGTCGTCGTCCCGCAACATTAAAAGGAGTGACAGGGAGACTCTGCTTCATGTAATGCAGGCTGTCATGACAGTCGTCCTCTACATTTTTTTTTCGGACTTTTTGCACTTTAAAGTATCTGCTAAGTCGGTTTTATAGACACTGGTTTGGGCACACCGAAGGGTCCTGTGCACGCTGACTGCATTAGAAAGGCTTGGAGAAGTGACTGTGAAAATATGACGTTAAAGGTTATGGCCTCACATGAGCAAATTATTTTTTTTTCCTAACGGCTTTAAAAATATGAGGGTTGGCCCAGCACTCCGTCTCTTCAATGAGGAGATGCTAAGAGGCCTTTTTTTTTTTTTACCGCAAGAAACTTGAAGGGTCTTATGGCCCAGCGGAAGATACTGAGTCATTTATCCTGAAGATGTCGAAGCTCATCAAGATCATGACCTCACGTTGGAGAATGCAGAGGTACAAAACGCCATAGGCGCCGACTACGGGGGAGCTCGGGAGCCCCCCTCTCCCGAGCTCTTGGGAAAAGGAAGCACCATCGCCTCCGGAATCCTTGGGTGCTCCTCATTAATCTCATCTGTGCGCTGGCGCCCAGTGTATAATTAAAAATGTATCTGTGTGTCCTGGTGCCCACACATATCGATATAGCTGGTGCTCAGTGGATAAATAAGAATATATACACTGTGGTTACTACCAGAGCTGGTGAGTGGATACATTTTTCTAACTATTAGCACAATCCTGTTTGAAGACCCCACGTAGTAACAGCAAATACGATAAAGGCTAGTACTGGAAATTGCTTCGAAAGCCCGTGGAAGTAGTTGCGTGAGTCGGCAGTGGCGTACCTCCATGCAGCCTACGGAAGTAGACGATATAGCCCGTTTTGTAAGCCCCATTTTGTTTTCCCAAACATTGAAACAATTCATTAGGGTAGTGAGCTTCAACCACGGAATTCATTGATCACAACTACAGTGACAGCGAAATTATAGGGTCACAAAAGCACACATTTTTTTAGGTATCACGCCATCAGCATGCTTATCCTACGTTATCCAGGGGATTACACACATTTGGGACGTCTCTTTCAAGAGACTTACCCAACGTTTCCCTGGGGGATGGATTTCCCGCAGCTATTCAGAACGCAACATTGTCAGCGCGAACAAGCGATCGCCGGTTTTTCTATGAGAAACCAAAGGATCTCAGCAAAGTTCGAATTGCTGAGGGAAAAGCTCATTCGGGTCTATAATGCAGGTGATAAAAGTTCGTCCTCACTAATACTCTTTCGAAGTAAATCCGAGAAGGCGTCAATGTCTTGTTCGCGCTAGCAGTGTCGCGATGTGTACTGTGGCGTCCTGCCCGAAGATGCACGTCTCGGGCAAAGCATTTGGCAACGAATTAGTGTGATAAATAATATGTGAAACAGCAGAAATAAAGAATACCGTAAAGAGTTGGCCAAACAATACGAAACAATCGAACATGTGCGGAACGCCAAGCCAGCCAAGCGCTACCGCTGCCTGCGCTCCGCACTCCGGCAGCACGCCTACTACACGTTGCGCCCTCTCGCGGCCACCGATCCGGTCATCGCTGAAAGAGCCCCCCCTCCGCCGGCGCTCGCTACACTGCCCAGTCTTCTAGTAGTACACCATAGCTGCGGTGGTCCTGGCGTTGACTATTGAGGACGAGGAGGACTTAAGTGAACCGAAAAAGCCATGGGGACATCTTTAGATGATTATTTGAGTAGTCATCGCGACTATTGTCCCACAGAGCGGGGAATTGCTCCATGAGCGCGATGAAGTAAAAAGTTGCATCGTCGCACAACAAAAGGTTCGTCTTCTTCGTCTTTAACAGTTGGCGCCAAAAGAGAACGACTTTGGCTTTGGATTCCAATACAAACAACAAAAGTCAGCTTGTTGCCAGACTTAGCGCTTCAATTGCACTAAAAACGCCGCGGTCCGCCGCCAAGGTCCGGGCGAGAAAGTCGCTTGGCATTTCTCAGAAGCGCGGGCCGCGGACTGCCGGCGGACCTCACAGAACGGTGACGTAAGATCACGTGATGCGCGGCCCGCGGACCAAAACAGCAATTTGGTCCGTCGTGTGGATACACCTTAAAGTTCGCTTTTCAATCTCTCTCTTTGTTTCTCTCACTATGGTTTCAAGCGGACTCGTCGACCCGTGGGCACGGTGTAAGACGCAGGAGGCAGGCAGCAGTGCAGAAGACGGCTCGTGCCGCCTCATGCTCCACACGCGCAGAGCTCCAGCGAGCTTGTCGCACGTGCAGAAAGACCACGGTGTACCGGGGTGTCATGGTAACGAGATAATTGTTTTCGCTCTCACACAGTTTCGCCGTTTGGCCGCCGGCGACACTGTCAGCCGCGGGCACGTAATGCCCCTGAATGAGAAAGCTAGCGACATCTCCTCCCTCCTCCTCTGACGCGCACACCTTTCATCTTTTAGCATCTTCGATCAACTCGCACCGGAATCGCCCTGAAACCAGCACAGTGCACACCGCTCCTCGGTCGTGCAGCGCGATGTCGGTGCAATATCGAGGACAAACTGCGCCGCCCCGATGATGATGATGATGATGATGCTGCGGCTATTTCCCTTTGAATCGGGAGGACTCAAACAAGGTTTGTGCCCAAGCCTGGGAGCGTAGGTGTCTTAATGCTCCCTGAGGTGGATCTTCTGCCACCAGTCCTCCAGTCTCCTTTTTGTGTCTGCAACAAGCCTTTTTGTGTCGTTGGAGGCTACCTTCAGCCCCGTAGCTGGGCAGACTTCTGTGGATTGTTCAATTTCTATGTCAGTGAAGCCCAACGCTTCAGCGAGCGCTAAGGGTCTCGGACGCCTTGGGCCATTGTCCTGTGACCGGGACGGCTTGAGTCTCGCGCAGTCTAGCACAATATGCTCCACCGTTTCGTCATTTACCCCACACACCCTACACATTGTTGACGTGACGGTGGTGTCGAAACGACGCCTATAACACAGCGTCCGCAGTGCCCCGGCACGTGCCTCGAACAAGAAGCGGCTACCCAGGCTGTTGTCATACAGCCGGACTTCCGAGGCGATGGTTATTTTGTTGGCGAGGTACACCTCCAGCGTCGATTTCGTTCGGGCTTCTTGGAGCCATTGTTTGGTCTCGCAGTCTCGGACTCTCTGCCTAACTTCCGACGTCCACTCAGTCTCTGTCGACGCATCAACAGGCTCGGAGAAGAAGCCGTACTTGTGTTGAAGCTGATAGAGGCGCTTCTGCCAGCGGGTCCGCAGCCCAGTCAAGTTGGTGTATATAAACAGTCTCTTCGCCCAACGGCATCTATCCATAAGTCGAAGGCGTCCGTCATACGCAATCTTGCTTGAAGCCTCCCGAGCTTCAAAGGAGGACCAGCCCAGGTCACCCTGCACTGCCTCGTTGGCGACCGCTCCATGGCAGCCCAGTGCCTGGCGTCCCACGTCTCTCTGCCTACGCTCCATATTGGCGCGGACATCTCCTGGGACACATACCACTGCATTTGCAAATGTTAGTCCGGGTACCATTACTGCTTTCCACAATTCCCGCGAAACGATGAACCTGTTGCAACTCCAGAGGCTTCGCTTACGGAGAATGCTGGCTCCTCGTAGGGCTGCTTGGCGGAGATGGGTGTGATGGCCTTGAAGGTAGTCTGTGTCGTTCGACATTGTGATGCCCAAGTACTTGTAAGAATTAAGAATTGGTACATCGGAGCCTCCGAGACGAAGGCTATCGAAAGTTGTCTCGAGGGAGCCCGAAAACACTACCGCCGCTGACTTGCTGGTATTAAAATTTAAACGAAGACCCATAGCCTCCTTGGAGCATATGTCAAGAAGTTTTTGCATTTCCAAAACTGATTCTGCGGTCAGTACCACATCGTCCGCGTACGTCAATCCCGGTAGAACCCAGTCAACTCGATCACCATGCTCCAAATGTGCTAGTGAAAAGCCCAGTCCTGATTGTATAAGTTGCTTCTCTAGGGTGGATACATATAACATATACAATAGGGGAGAAAGTGGGCACCCTTGGCGTAAGCCCCTCGTCACCAGCACCTCATCAGAGTGAGCATCATCAAGGTGGGTCATAACCGTGTTGCCATGGTATAAGCGGGAGATGAGTGTTGTCCACTCCGGCGGCATGTCAAGCTGTTGTAGGCTAACAATAAGCTGGGCATGGGAAACACTATCATAGGCCTTTGCGATGTCAAGAAAACAACATATTAGGCTCCTCTCCTCTTTCCGTGCAACCTCAATACACTGTGTTAAGGTAAAAAGATGGTCCTCTAATCGGCGTCCCCGTCGGAAGCCTCCTTGGATTTCTGTCAGTATACCCTCCTCCTCTGCCCATGCGGTCATGCGCTTTTTCATGATGTGGGCGAATACCCTATACACCGCACTTGTCACGGTCAGGGGTCTGTACTGTCGAAGGTACTGACGGTCACATCCTTTTTTAGGTGGAGCTCGCCCCGGTGCACCGCGGCGAGCTCCACCTTGCGTCACTTCGCGTTTTGTTCGTTTATTTTGCCTAGGTCAGCGCACGGTGCCCGTCTGCTGTCAATTTCTTCTATTTTTTTACTCGCGGATTTGACGGTCCCACAGAAATAAACATCGTGGACGTGATTGTCGATGGGGTCACGAAGCGGGTGACAATTCCACATGTATATGTTGGCCATCATTATTATCAAGAAAACGAAACACCAGATAATAGCCGTACCTCGCTGTCATCGAAACGCCTCGCGCCGCTTTCCACGAAGTTCGTGCTTTTCGGGCGCTCCTTGCGGTGGACGACGACGACGACGCACCTAAACGGATACTTGATTCCTCACCTCTGCAAGTAAATCAGTTTTTTACTATTATTTTGGTGATTTAAACTACAACCCCCCTGGGAGCGTTCGCAAAACCTCTTGGGCAGTCATCCTGACCGAAGCCCGTACTCCGAGCGACGCAACCATGAGCGAATCCACCCCCGGCTCTGAGAGCTTCGATGACAACGATATAGATGACGCAGAAAAAGAGAGTTCCGGCTGGACCCTCAACTGTGGGAAGCGACGCCACCTCTCCGGGGGCTCTGCTTCAAGTCAAGCCACCATCATTGATGCCCATCACGAGAACCGGACGGTCATCGTCAAACCCCAAGACCCGACAAAGCTCATCGCGAAGCTTAACCCTCTAACCCTATCTCAAGAGCTAGATTCCATCACATCCCATGGAGTGATTCAAATTCGACCAAACTACAGACTGAGCCTCCTTGCAATTGACATGCGGGACAACAGCTCCATGCAAATGATCCTTACTTTAACAATTCTACTAGGGATCAAAGTCCAGACCTACGAAGCTCACCCACAATCTTCGGCCGTAGGAATCATTCGTGACGTAGACAAGGACATCACAGAAAGCGACCTCAAAAAGGCTATAAGCGCAACTACGCCAGTCATCCTATGCAAAAGGCTAGGCGCTTCAGAAACGGTGAAAGTTGTCTTTGCAACCGAGACCATGCCAGAACACGTCGTTGTGGGGCATATACGCTTCAGAGTACTGCAGTACACCGACAAACCACGACAGTGCCACAAATGTCGGCGGTTCGGGCACATTCAGACCGCATGCCCACATGTGCAACGTTGCAGCCGCTGTGGCGGCACTCACGACCGCATCGACTGCCAAGCCGACCAACCTAGGTGCGTCAACTGCAAAAGAAAGCATGAGGCGACCTCTCGAAGCTGTCCCTTTTATAAAACGGAAGCAGCTGTATCGAGCTATCGTCAAACCCACAAGGTCAGCTACCCACTAGCGAAATCAGCTGTCCTCTCCGACAACAAGAACAAAACTGCTGGAACTCTTAATCCATCTTCCAGGAACAGCCAAAACGAGAAAGTGGAGGATGCTATGATGCCGCCACTAGACGACGATCACTTTCCTGCTCTTCCACGTCAGTGAGCTGCGTCCACATCCGCATCAACTAGCGTTGGACCCGAAACATCACTGCGGCAACGCCAGGACAACTTCGCAAGAGTGATAACAACTTCTGGTCAAAGGGCTAGCGGCACAACGTACCGATGTCGTACCCAAGGCTCCGACAATAATACTGAACCTCAAGGACTAGGATCCGCGGTGTACACCCTTGCGACGCTACTTCGTACCTTTCTGGCCACACTGGAGCACCCGCTCGCACGAGCAGGCATTACCCTAATTGACTTCACATTACCTCTCGTCCACTCTTGGATCAAGTAGACTCAGGCAACTGCCAGAGCCTTAACAGATATTAAAACCAACACCATGCTTGATACCCGAACGATCCCCAAAAAACGATCACACACCCCAAAACGCCTTAAAAAACTTTCATTTATCACCCAATGGAATACCAATTCGTTCCACCGTCGCCTGCCAGAGCTTCGTCGCAGACTCATCGAACTTAAAACAGACGTACTTGCTCTGCAGGAGACATACACCCAGAAGGGTTCCCAGCGAATCTCCCCTTACGTGGAGTACCACAGCGTCACTGCTCACCCCGATGGAAAATCAAGGGCTTCCCTTTTAGTCAAGCGACACTTCCTGCATGGAGAAATAGATCTGTCTGACCTGAACACCACTGTTGCCGAACATGTCGCCGTCAAATTACAGATTGCTGATCAAACAGTCGTAATTATATCATCCTACATCCGACCAGCCCAATCGTCGGACCCAGACCTGCTGAGAGTAATAACAGACCGATGCCCAGGGCCTATAGTCTGGTGCGGAGATTTTAATGCCAATCATTACGCCTGGGGAAGTGACACAACGACGGAACGACGAACCGCACTGCTTGAAGTCACCAGAGACCTTGGACTACGTTGTCTCAACTCCGGAGCTCCAACATTCGTTCGTGCGAATCTACAAAAGGCGAGTGTACTTGACCTCACTTTTGTATAAAAAAAAATAAGCTTCCTATGGGACATCGAACCAGACACCTGGGGGAGCGACCACCTACCAATCCGACTCACCCCACGTTATGGCACCCAACCAAAAACCAGGGTTCACAACATTACCAACTGGGACAGGTACAGAGAAGTATTCTCAAACCTGATGAAAAGCACAAAGGCCCCTTGCTTAGAAGAAGCTATACTAACGTCCTTAAATATAGCTACAACGAAAATCACTCTCCCGATAACCAAGCCCGTACCCGATCTTACGTATCTTCAAATACGCGCCAATGCCAGACAAGCACAGCGAATCGCCCGACGCACAGACCAAGATGAAGATTGGATAAAATCTCGACGTATCGACGCAGCACTTCGTCGATATACCATAAGGCTGGGGAGACTACAATGGGACCAACGCAGTGAAAGTCTATCGACAGATACTGGGTCAAGGCGGCCTTGGACCACTGTGCAATGCCTCTTAGAACCAGTGACTCCCCAATGCCCCTATGCAGGAATTGCAATGGGAAATCAAACATCGCTCCAAGAACTGGCTGAACATTTTGCAGACGAGTTCTCACGCCCCATAAGCCCTCCCCAAGGAAATCCGCCTTCCAAAAGGCCCCCCCTTCCAACCTATTCAACAATCAACGTTGACGATGATTTTACCTTGTCCGAGCTCCGATATGCCCTCTCCCGATGCCCTCGACGTGGAGCTCCGGGTCCTGACCGCATCACAAACCAGGCTCTAAAAAACCTAGACGAGTCATTCCTACCCGGACTGTTACAACTTATAAACAATATTTGGCAATCTGGGGATGTCCCTGACACCTGGCGACACTCAGTAATAGTACCAATCAAAAAACTAACAAGCCTGCAGCTGACATATCTTCGTACCGTCCGATTTCTTTGACTTCGTGCTTATGCAAACTGACTGAGCGCCTGATATACCGCCGTTTAAATTGGCGATTGGAACGAGCGCAAGCCTTTCCTTCTCAGCTGTCAGGATTCCGAAGAAGCCGGTACAACAGATGCCATCGGCGACATCGTATCGTCGTTAGAACAAGCAAAGGCAGAAGGAAAGGTCATCCACACCGTTTTTCTCGACATCCATCGAGCATTTGATGCTCTGCCACACTCTGTAATCCTAGAACGACTACAGAACACAGGAATAGAAGGGCGCGCCCTTCGCTTCATTTCTTCTTTTCTTTACAACAGAACATTCGCTGTCCGACTGGCTGGCCGCCTGAGCACGATACGAAGCAGCACCCAGGGGGTACCACAGGGCAGTGTTTTGAGTCCTCTGCTTTTTAACATCGTAATGGCTGGACTACCGACTGCTCTTCCTGTGGGTGGTCCTTATCCCTTACACTGTGCCATATACGGGGATGACGTCGCGCTATGGTGCGCTGGGCCTACCCGACTGTCCACTACCGTCCGCGCAGTGCTACAACGAGCTCTAGATCGCACGGCCTCCTTCCTCCACCATGCCGGTCTGACACTCTCTACATCTAAGACACAAGCTCTCACCTATCGCCCTAAAGGCAGAATGAAAGGAAAATACTCTGCACTTAAAATTGGAGGCAATGCCATTCGACGTGAACCACAAGTTCGATACTTAGGCGTAATCATTGACGACCGCGTCACTTGGCGCCCCGCGGTAAAAGGTATCCTCAATGAGTCCCATAAGCTCCTCGGCGCTCTCCATCGAATATCTGGAAAAAACTGGGGTGCCAGACAGATGACAATGACGACACTCTACTGAGGACTAATAGAGAGTTTTAGTAGATCGTTCCCATGACTCCGATAACGATATCCCGATACTTCGCCGCCGCCTCCCTTGTGCATGCATAGTATCGTTATCGGGGCTATCGGAGGTATCGGAACGATCTACTAAAACTCCCTATTAATAAGTCGTATGCTCTACGCCTTGCCATTCTTAAATATAAATCATACGCAATGGAAATATATAGAAACCTTTCACAGCCCCGCAGGGGGCACCTGTGAAAGCAGGTGTTTGGAGAGTGGCGTCTCCACGGACCCCGAGCTCCGCAGGGGGCGCCTGCACCTTAGGTGCTAGGTGCTTGGTGAGTAGCGCCACCACGGACCCCAGCCACGCGGGCCACCATACCCGCACGCAGGGGGCACCTGCCTTGGTAGGTGCTTGGTGAGTGGCGCCACCGCGAACCCCGAGCCATGTGGGTTTACCCACCCACGCCTGGCTGTGCGTGGCTTAACCCGTGTCCGGGGAAAAGGGGACCCTGGTGGTTGAGCTGAGCCCGGGGTATGTTTGGACCCTTCGGGGCCCCCCGGGCGAGGCAATACACCGCTTCGACCTCTGCTTCTCGTAGACGGGTGTCCTGGCTTGGCCCGACCAGGATGATTCAGTCAGTCGCCTCTTCTACCCTCTTCTTCCTTCTTTCACTTTTCCTCCCACCTCTTTCTCTTTTCTTCTACACTCTCTTCCTTCCTTTTTCACCTTCTTAGGCGGCAAGGGCCAACTTTGAGTGGAAACAGGTCCTGTCCCTGCAACCACACTAGGGTATAGTGCCCGGGCAGCACTGGTAGAGTAATTGTGTCAGCCAAGCCCTTCTTGCTATGGCACATTACCTACCCCCTTGTTGGGCTCCGTGGTGGGCGGTGCACCAGGGCACTGAATTTTCCTCCCATCTCATATGGGTCTGCGCAACAAAAACTTTCTTGATCGGCCTCTGAAAAGAGGTCGCACCAAAGCTCAAGTAACTCTCGAAACATCCATTGTACCTGAAAAATTTCCAAAATTTCTTGTCTTGCATTCCGAAGAGGAAAAACCACTTTCTAAACTGTCCCCTTTCCTGGTCGCCAAGGTACTGGAAGGAATCGTTGGAAAGGATTACTCTGCAAAAAAGATGGCGTCCGGTGACCTTCTAGTTGAGATCAACACCAAAAAGCAAAGTGAGGCCCTTCTTTCTCTCAATGCTGTGTCTGACTACAAAGTAAATGTTACTCCACACCGTAAACTTAATACAGTGCAAGGAGTTATTTCAGAGGACGACCTAATGGACTCATCTGACGAGGAACTTGTCGAAGGCCTTTCAGACCAAGGAGTAGTAGCTGCTCGACGCATCACCCTTCGTCGTGAGGGCGTGGAGCGAAAAACAAGACCTGTTATACTGACTTTTGACGCCACTACACTTCCAGAGACCATAAAGGCAGGCTACATCCAGTGCCGTGTTCGCCCCTATGTGCCGAACCCTCAGCGGTGCTTTAAGTGCCAAAGGTTCGGCCATGGGTCACGGAGCTGCCGAGGAAGTGATACTTGCGCGAGTGCTCCAGTAAAGAGCATGTCGCTGACTGTTGCGAGAATGATCCAAGATGTGTCAACTGTGAAGGTCGTCATCCAGCTTACTCACGCTCTTGTCCGAAATGGAAAGAAGAAAAAGAAATATTGACTCTGAAGACCAGAGAAAACATCTCCTACCATGAGGCGAAAAAACGTTTTTCCTTCTTATCAAAAGGAGGATATGCCGAGGTCGTGCGCAGGGGACCCGCACGGCCTATGATGGCGTCGGCGGGAACACAGACTCCTCCAGAAGGAGTGTGTCTCTCGTCAGTGTCCCATCTAAAGCCCACGGGAGCGGTGCCAGCTGCACTGCGCCCCAACCACACGGTGGACGCTGTTCCTTCAACGTCCACCCTGAAGCAGGGGGCGGCACCTCCCGCCGCCCCTACCTCCCTGCCTCCTCGAGGCCGGGGACAACCCCGCGTCTCGACCCAGCAGAGACCTAGTGAGCCGTTAAGGCTACCAACCCCACCGGGTCTTCCTCCGGCTCCCCCTGAAGAGCCTATGGACGAGGGTGGACCCAAGTCCGGCGAGGAAAGTTTCCTCGCTGGATCTGACTCCTCTCTTTCTGCCACCAGTGACTCTACTGGCCAGCAGAAAGAAGCTGTAAAAAAGAAAAATGCCCCGCGCAAAAAAATAGATTTTAAGCCATAGTCACCTCATTTTACTTTTTTACCAGTTTTTATATTCACTTTTGCACTGGCTAAGCATATAGGCATTATGCAGTGGAACTGTCGCGGCCTTCTACGTAACATAGATGACATCAATTCATTTTTTGATGAGCTCCGTCCTGTTGCTATTTGCCTACAGGAGACATACCTGACTGATTCGCACACGCAGGTTTTGCGTCATCAACAAGTTTTTAGGAAGGACCGCCATTCCTCAAACCCTTCGGGTGGTGTAGCAGTGGTGGTTCAAAGTGGAGTGGCATGTGCTGAAGTTCCTTTAAAAACTTCACTCGAGGCAGTTGCAGTTCGCATCCTTCTTGACCGCCTTATCACTCTAGTATCACTCTATTTACCACCTAATGTTCCGCTGCATCTTCACGAACTTCAAGCACTCATCAAACAACTTCCCAAACCGTTTTTAATTCTTGGTGATTTTAATGCCCACCATCCTTTGTGGGGAAGCTCTCGTCAAGACTCTCGAGGTGGAGTTATTAAAAGGCTTTTATTATCAACTGGAATCTGCCTGCTCAATAAGAAAGAACCAACATTTTTTAGTGCTGCCCACAACACTTTTACATCAATTGACCTATCACTATCATCACCATCTTTACTTTCATGCTTTTCATGGAACGTTTTAAACAATCCTTTTGGAAGCGACCATCTACCCATAATTTTAGAGAGCGTTTTACCAGTTTTATCGATACCAACCCGCCTTCCACGATGGAAGTTGGAAAAGGCCGACTGGTCTATTTTTGGTCTAGAAGCTACACTTGATCCCTCCATGTTTCTTCATATGACTCCTGAGGATGCAACGCTTTATGTTACAGAATGCATTATAAATGCTGCTTCTGCTTCAATTCCACAGACCTCAGGAAATCTTCCCGGAGGTGCAAGCCCTGGTGGAATGAGGAATGTACTTCCACTCGGAAAAGCCAGAACAAGGCATGGGGAACTTTTCGTCGCTATCCAACTTTCCGTAATTTGATAGAGTTTAGGAAAAAAAAGAGCACAAGCTGGTGGACGCGAAGACGGGCCAAGTGGGCTTTATGGACAAAGTATGTTTCATCCTTAAATAGTTTTGTTACTGCTAAAGAAGTATGGGATCGCCTCAAAAAAGTTCGCGGGCAGTACCACGCTTTCAGGATTCCACTTTTTCCTTCAATCTCAGCATCTCTAACAGGACAAGCAGACTTCCTCGCAGAACATTTTCAGCATCTCTGCAGCTCTTCCAATTACAGTACGGAGTTTTTAAAGTACCGGTCTACCGCTGAGAAGCAGAAAATCACTATGTCAGGCTTCAACTCTGCTGCATACAATAGACCGTTCACAATGTGTGAACTGGAAGTTGCTCTCAGCCTAAAAAAGCAATCTGCACCTGGGCCAGACAGAATTCACTACGAGATGCTTAAGCACCTGTCTCATGAATTTTGTCCCACCTGTTGTCCTTTTTCAACTACCTATGGGAAGCTGCTGCTTTCCCACGTTCTTGGAGAAGTGCCCATGTTATACCTTTGCTGAAACCTGGAAAAGATCCCTCTCTGGCTACCAGCTACCGCCCCATAGCACTTACAAGCTGCTTGGGGAAAACTTATGAAAGGCTTATAAATCGCCGCCTTATGTTCCTTTTGGAAGAGAAAAACTTTTTTGACACTAAGCAGTGTGGCTTTCGTGCTGGACGGTCCACCATGGACCATCTGGTTCGACTTGAGACCGTCATACGTGAGGCCTTTGTACATCGGCAGCATTGCGTGTCGGTGTTTTTTGATCTAGAGAAGGCATATGACACTACGTGGAGGTATGGTATCCTTCGAGATCTATACAACTGTGGAGTGCGTGGCCGTATGCTTCGTTGCTTGCAGAATTTTTTAAGTGAGCGTACATTTCAAGTCCGATTAGGCTCGACTTTATCCAATGTCTTCTTACAAGAAAATGGTGTCCCCCAAGGCGGAGTCTTAAGTGCCACCTTATTTGCAGTGAAGATAAACAGTCTGGCTCAAGTTATACCGTCATCTGTTTCATACTCGCTCTACGTGGATGATGTGCAAATATCTTTTTCGTCCTGCAACCTCTCCAGTTGTGAACGGCAACTGTAGCTCACAATAAACAGAATGACCAAGTGGGCAAATGAAAATGGTTTTAAGTTTTCCCCAGAGAAAACTGTGTGTGCGCCGTTTTCCCTGCGACGAGGTTTGACTTTGGACCCAATCTTACAATTGAATAACATAGAAATATCGGTGAAGCAGGAACATAAATTTTTAGGCATGGTCTTCGATAAAAAGCTTACATTCAAGTCTCATTTAAAGGAAGTAAAGCAAAAGTGCTTGCGATCCTCAAACATTCTTAAGGTTCTGTCACATATATCTTGGGGGTCTGACAGACGATGCCTCCTACGTTTGTACAATGCTTTAGTTCGGTCACGTCTGGATTATGGAGCGATTGTTTATGGTTCGGCACGACCTTCCACTCTAAAGATGTTGGATCCGGTTCATCACCTCGGACTCCGGCTAGCCACTGGGGCATTTCGCACGTCACCCGTATTAAGCTTGTATGTGGACACGCATCAAATGTCTCTGGAAAAACGCCGACAGTACTTGAGCCTGTGTTATTATTACAAAGTGCTTTCGGATCCGAAAAATCCTGCTTATAGTATTTTACAAATTCCTCAGTTCTGTAATTTGTTTGAAAACAAGCCAACAATTGTGCGCCCCCTAGGTTTTCGAGTTCAAAGTATATGTAGCTCTCTCAACCTCCCTGTCCCTTCCACAAGTGGTGTTAACTTGCTAAAATCTATGGAGAGAATTGCCCCTTGGAACGAGCTACCCGTATGTTGTGACTGGTCTTTTACCAAATACAGTAAGAAGACCGTGGCTCCACAGTTTCTTCAGCAAGAGTTTCTATTTTTGCAAGAAAGGATATCTAGCAGTTGCGCCGAATACTACACCGACGGATCGAAATCTTTATGTTCCGTTGGTTGCGCAGTTTATTCTAGTGGCTTTGGAAGAGCTGTGCAGCTTGACTCAATGGCAAGCATCTTCACTGCAGAGCTCTATGGTATTTTATTAGCAATTGAGCATATTCTGGATAACACTGTATTGAACGCAGTCATTTTTGTCGATTCACAAAGCGTCTTAGCTGCTATCTCTTCCAGAGTTTCCACAAAGAATGTACTTACACAACATGTTCGTTTTAAAGTAAACAGAGCTCTGCGCCTTGGAAGTAATATCGAATTTTGCTGGGTACCAAGTCACGTGGGAATTGCAGGGAATGAGAGTGCGGATCGCTTGGCTGCATCTGCCACAGATTCAATAGCATCTTTTGGCCTGCCCTATCAGGATTTTAAGCCACTTTTAAAGAAATCTCTTTTAAAGACTTGGCAGCTAGAATGGGACACTGAAACCAACAACAAACTCCACGTGATTAAACCAATGATAGGCATCTGGGAAAGTTCATTTCACAGAAACCGTCGTCTCGAGGTTATGCTTTGTCGCTTGAGAATCGGCCACTCACGTCTGACGCATATGTACCTCCTCTGTGGCGAAGAAGTTGCACTTTGTGCCCATTGTGGGGAATTACTTACAATTTTACATATTCTATGGGAGTGTAGGTTTTACCATCAACTGCGCGTATCATGTTTTCCTGAACTTTTTAGAGACTATCTACCCTTTCATCCTATGTTTTTACTTGGTGACAGCGCTTTAGTACCACTTAGACGAGTTTTTAATTTTCTTAACAAAACTGGTTATCTACACAAGTTATAAAAATCTTCTCTAGTCTAGCATGTGTTTTGCTGAGTTTTAATAAACATTTTGTTTGGCGCATTATGGCCTCAGTTGCTGCTGCGCCATTAAAACCTTAATCTTACTTACTTACTTAACCTTTCACAGAAAGGCCCTCCGTTTCTGCCTTGGGCTACCTAAATCCGCAGAGAACATTCCAACTTTGACCGAGGCGGGAGATTCTCCACTGCAGCTCCAAGCACAAGAGAAAGCATTAAGATATGTCAGCCGTCTATCAGATGCTCCATCTTCAGACCCACTTCTTCAACGCCTCATAACACGACACCACTCTCAGGTTGGAAAGGCTGTAAAAACATTCCGCGATACTATCGGCTACCCAACGGATGTATGCCCGATATCTCCCCCTTATCGGGACGACTGTCAACTCCACGTCTCAACAGAGATAGCCGACCTCCCCCGACGCAAGCACGTTTCTGAAGTGGTAGCGCGGAGCATCGCCGTTGAGGCAATAGAAAATACCTACTCCGGCATGACGCACATTTATACCGATGGAAGCATAAAAGACAGCTCGTGCACTGCAGCCTATGTCTCGCCTGAAGATGGACACCACGGTAAAGGACGAATTGATATCTGCGTTGATTCCACCACTCCAGAGCTTGCTGCCATTTGGTTAGCAATTACCCAAACTCTACGACACACCAACCTATCCAACATCGCCATCTTCTCGGACTCTCGAGGCGCCTTACAGCAACTAACACGCCTGGAAAAAGCGTGCCCACTAGCCAGATCCATCGCAAATTTGACCAGGCGCGCTGCAAAACAGGAAACAACCATCTGGTTTCAATGGATCCCATCGCATATAGGTACACCCGGAAATGAAAGAGCAGATTCGCTGGCAGAAGAGGCCCACTCAGACCAAAGTCCCACTACCTTTGTCCACCCGTACAACGCAGCAAAATCTCTTATAACAACGGCAATAGAAAGCATGCACCCGTATATGGAAACCAATTCAACACCCGTTCCAGCATTGATTCCGCGAAAAAAGTTCTACAGGCCTCAACAATCACTCCTACACAGGTTGCGAGCCGACTGCGCTTCAACCAACAAGAGACTTCACCTCATCAAGCGCACTAAGTCTCCCAACTGCACCACATGCAACATCATCGAAGACAGAAACCACATTATTTGGGAGTGTCAGTCGCTAGAAACAGAGCGAACCACACTAACGCAAACACTGAAGGCTCTCCATGTTTCGCCAGGGGATTCCAACGCTCTCCTCTTCCCATCAGGATCCCGGACGAGAAGAAAAAATATACTGAAAGCCCTCATTGACTTTTTAGAAACGACAAACCTGTCATCAAGACTGTGAACTAGCATACAACATGCCTTCATCCTATGGCCGCCGATGGGTCGAAGCGGCGGGTGCTTCGTTCCGTCGCCCTAGTCGTGGCGGGGGCAGGGGAGCGCGTGTTCCGGCTGCGTTTGGGGCGGCGGTGGGATGCGACCTGTACTTCCATCGCATCGGCGGCTATACCCTTCATTTTTGTAAATACGCCCATCCCCATTGTCACCTCCTACCCTATCCTCTTTTTCTCCCGATCCCCGCAAGACGACGAACCAGACCCCTCCATGGGTGACTAACAATGCGTCTTGCATCCCTCTTTCTATTTTATTTATTCTTTAAATTTTATAATAAAAGCAATATTTACACACACGGGCGCTCCTTGCCACCGCAGCAATCGCCAGTAATCGCGGCGATGGTGAGAAGCTCGTCGTCTCGCCGTCAGAAGACCCGAGGAAATCATCTAGCGCAGCTGCGAGGCGTGTTCGTTTTTGCAAGAACGCCATCTCGATAGTCTGCGCGTCTGCTACTCCCGCCATCTTCTCGATTCCCGCTCCTGGCCGCAATGCCTGATGGGACTGCCCCCCGGCGCACCGCCGATTTTCTTGGTGCGCGTTGGGGCAACGAAAAGCCGCACCGGGAGGGTGCGCTTCGTTGATCGAGGACGTACGGTGCGCACCGGTGCACTTGATCGAAGATGAAGGGGCGCACCTCAGTGCCCCGGTGCGCACCGGTGCGGATGATCGAGGATGCTATTTATGTTTTGCTCTTTTACACCCACGCGTCGATTGTAGCACCGTCTGGATTGCTTCAAGATACCAGACGGCCTTACTATACTTGAGTCAGAGCGCCGTCAAAGGCCAGAAAGACACGTAAATACATACACACAAGCTCAAAAGCGCACTGTCACTGTCTACCAGCCTCAAAGAATGTGCTCAAAGAAAGACGATGAAAGCCGTGACGTTGCACAGTCGGCGTTATTCGATTGGAGACATGAGCTCGTAGCAGGTACTGCACTCCGACAGCATAGGCATTCCTTCTCCCTCCTCGTCCCTCATGCACACCCTTATTGTTATATTTTGCACTTTCGCGGGGAGCTCGCGCGCGAGCTCGGCCGCTCGGCCGCTGTCCAGAGCGATGAGCGGGATTTATCAAAATTTTTGGCTGATCATCTACTCTAGGATTTTGGAATAGACCACCAACCTGCGGCAGAACCCGAGAGGAGCGAGTAGATACCTGTTTTTCGGGTGTGCGGACTGCTTTTCGTGAGTAATCACCGTTTTCCGAAGCGAAGTGGGGCGGCCGCCCCCCCTAGGCCTAACGCACCACCCAGAGCCAGCGTAGCGCCGGCCGCCGCCGACTCGACCAGATGGATTCCATTCACTTGGGCGTAAGGGACATCCATCCCCGTTGGACCGGCGACATCAGGGTCGTCGAAGTTGACGGTGAGCCTATTTCGCCGGAGGACTTTCACGGCAGCAGCCGAGACTGGATAGACATCCATGTCAAGAAGCAGCAACGGGCGGACGTGCGAGGCCTAACCACCAGTTTCCCGCCAAAATGCACTTTTGGTAGAAAAACGGGGAACGGGGCTCGAGAACGTTCCAGAAGCAAGCGGCCGAGGGCGCCGAGGCTCCCGGAGGACGACATAAAGGTCGTTATCCGCCCGAGAGACGGCTTGGACACCTCGAGGCAGAATGAAGTCAAAATTCAACGGGGAATACTGATATCGGCGAAGATCTCCACCGAGGAGGCGAGCAGAGACGTCTTCCGCGTGAACAAGGACCAGAACATCATGGTGGTGAGCACACCAGTGCTCGAAAACGCTCAGAGGTACAGGGGGATTGTGGAAATCATGCTTGACGGCAAGAGGTTCGGGGTGGCAGCGCACGTGACGCCACCGGAAAACACCGCCAAGGGGGTCATCCACGGAATACCGGAGGAGGACACGGAAGAAGACATCAACGGCAACCTGATTGGAGCCAGGAATCCCTCGATCCTCCAGGCGCGGCGCATGGGACACTCCGGCTCCGTGGTCATCGTGTTCGAGGGGAAGAAGGTCCCGTACTTTATCCGGTATGGGGCCACCGAGAAAAAATGCTTCCTGCACAAAAAAAAAGATAGAGTGCTGCGGGCAGTGCGGTCGCGTTGGACACCGCACTGACGTATGTCCGAGGCCGGAGGCGAGAAGGTGCAAGGGCTGCTGGATGCTGAACCCACCGGCGGAACATGCGTGCACGCCGGCGTGCGGGGTATGCGGTAAGGCGCACCCCACGGGCGACCAAAAGTGCAAAAAGAAGTTCAAGACGTCGTACATCGTACTGCAGAGAAGCTGGGAAAAGAAACGGAACAAGCAGGGCCTCCTGAAGCAGGAAGAGGAGAACTTGCGCAAATTGCTAGGGGACGCCTCCCGCTCGCGATCGAGGAGCCGTGCCGAGAAACAGAGATCCAGGTCGACATCAAGAACGGACGGACGACGGCAGTCGGGATCCAGAAGTGGCAGAGGACGCCATGTGAGCTGGGCGGAGATGGTCTCCCGTAAGACTCCACAGAACAAGGGGGGTAACGCGTTCGCAGAAACGAGCCAGGCGAACGAGCAGGCAGAGATTAAGGCTTTGCTGAAGCGGGCCTTAGAAGAGAACAAGGCGCTCCGCGAGGAGCTAAACATACTTAAGGAGGGGACGCGTGAAAGAGTAGAGGTTGTGCGTGCACCGCAGGAGACGATTTCCGCGGAGTCTGACGGTGGTGAGTCGGCGTCACCGCCACTGAAGCGGAGGGCGCGGGTCACGGCGCGACCGAGAAGAGAGGCTCGCGAGGCAAAACCCGTTCGCGGGGACCAAGAGACCTTCGTGACGAAAATCATGTTAGAGAGCGCGATCACAGGATGCATGGAGAGGATGCTGACCGAGTTGCAGAATCGCGCCTCAAGAATGGCACAAGGCACGCCGAACCCGTTCGACGCCTGGGCGCACTACGCTAGAGTCACGGGGAACATTACACGACCAGAAACTGAGGCTATGATCAACGAAGATGGATCGGAGCCGTAGGAAGTACGTCATCTGGCAGTGGAACTGCCGTGGGTATGGAAAAAAGAGGAGTAATCTGCAGCAGTACATCAATCATCAGGAAGAGGGGGATCGCCCGGACGTAGTGGCCCTACAAGAACCAAAAAGACTAGCAAAATTATCTGGCTACAAGTCATACGGGAAGGACGCGCAGGACAAGACACTGGTAACGACGATGGTGAAGAGGAACATCCCGGTCATAGAGCACGAAGCAGGGTATCCACGGTTGATCACGTCCTGATTGAAATCATATCGCACGAGAAGAAAGACAGGCGCAGCATCTTTGCCTTGAACGTTTACAGCAGCCCCTCGAAGAGGCACAGATTCGCTTCCCTTTTCAAGGCGACCACGAACATCGCCAAAGGGCAGACACTTCTTGTCGCGGGGGACTTCAACGCCGCACACCCGGATTGGGGTATCAAGTGGAAAGAATCAAAGGAAGGAACCTGTGGAACGACTCGCACGAGTACGGCCTCTCTCTCATCACCGATCCAGACCAACCGACGCGGCGGGGTAACCACAGAAATCAAGACACAACCCCAGATCTCACTTTCGTAAAAGGCACCGAAGACTCTGTGTGGTCCAACACGTGGGAAGATCTCGGGAGCGACCATTTCGTCCTCTGCATCACGACTGCAGCAGGACCGGCAAAGCTGAAAGGTAAGCGGTGCAAGATCACGGAATGGGACGCGTTCAGGGAAATACTCGAGGAATACGGAACCCAAAGACATCGTAAATATCGAAGAGTGGTCGGAAAGCCTTAGAGCGGCAGCCGAGTGGGCGACCAAGGTCATTCCCGAAGAGGCGAACGTGACAGTGGCGGACAGCCGACTGCTACACCTCTGGGAGGCAAAGGCAAAGCTGGAGCAGAGACTGCGAACCCAGAAGGGAAACAGGAGCTTGCGCAGAAGAATAGCTGAACTCAGCAGGACCATAGAGGCTCATGCTAACCAAGTCACGTCGCAGCAGTGGCAGGACACGTGCGACGGCTTCGACGGGCAGCCGAACGTGCCTAGGACGTGGAACATATTGCGCCATCTGCTCGAACCGGAGGGTAACAAGACCGCGCAGAGAAACAAGTTGTGCGAAATCATCAGGAGACACGAAGGGGGAGAGGCGGATTTGGTAGAAGACGTCCGTAAGCGATACATCGGCAACTACCCGAGAAGACAGCTAACAACCTATCGTGGAGAGGCGAACGCCCTCCTCGACGAAGACATCACAGAGTACGAAGTCGCGGACGTCATACGCGGCCTCAAGACCAAGTCGGCCCCCGGTCCCGATGGTGTCACGAACAAGATGCTTCGAAACTTGAACACAGAGGCGGTCGCAGCAATAACGCGATTTCTGAACAAGTGCTGGCAGAAAGGGAAAATACCCAGGCAGTGGAAAGCGGCGAAAGTGGTCATGATTCCCAAGCCGGGGAAGAGGCCCGAGCTCGAAGCGCTGCGCCCCATCTCCCTCACCTCGTGTGTGGGAAAACTGATGGAGCACGTTATCCTAAACAGACTGAACAACTACATGGAACGAAAACAGCTCTTCCCACACACCATGATCGGATTTCGACCACATCTATCAACGCAAGACATCATGCTCCGGCTCAAGCATCAGATCATAGACGGTGAGCAAAGCTCGCGCCTAGACACGAGAGCGATACTTGGGCTCGACATAACCAAGGCCTTTGATAACGTCAAGCACGACGCCGTTCTCGAGAACCTGGAAATGCTCGGAGTGGGCGCTCGCACGCACGACTACATTCAGGATTTTCTCAACGACAGAACGGCGCAAATCTCGATCGGAGGCGCCACGTCAGACGACATCATGCTAGGAGGAAGAGGGACGCCCCAAGGCTCGGTCCTTTCACCGTACCTCTTCAATGTCGCCATGATCGGACTTCCAAAGAAGCTAGAAGCGATCGGCGGATTACACCACATCATTTACGCTGACGATATCACGCTCTGGGTGACCGGCGGCGGCGACGGTTTTATACACGACACGCTGCAAGAAGCGATTCGGGTGGTGGAAAGTTACGTCGAGCCAAGGGGCCTTGCCTGCTCCCCGCAGAAGTCCGAACTCCTCCTCCTCAAGCCGGTTCGTGCCCGCCAGCTACCGTCGGACATCGAGCTGTACGCCCAGGGTAACAGAATCCCCACGGTCAGGAGCATACGAGTCCTAGGCCTTAGGATACAAGCCGACGGAAACAACTCCGAAACGATAGCGAAACTAAAAGCAACTGCGTACCAAATTACGCGCCTCATCTCCAGAATCGCCGGTAAAAACTATGGCATGAAGGAGAAGAACCTCGTGCGTCTGGTACGCGCTTTCGTCGTCAGTAGGCTGGCGTACTTCCTCCCTTTTCTAAAACTCGGCCTCACGGAAACGAACAAGCTCAACTGTCTCATCAGAAAGTCCTACAAGAGAGCAATCGGCATCCGGACACCACCTCGAACGAGTAGCTCGCGTCTTTAGGTCTGCACAACACGGTAGAGGAGATCATAGAAGCTCAGCGTGTTTCGCAGCTGGAGAGGCTGACGAAGAGTGCCACGGGCCGCCACATCTTGGCCAGCCTTGGAATCCGCTACGAGAGGCAAACGGGGGAGAAGGCCGACGTCCCTAGACGGGTCAGGGAAGCCCTCGTCATACCAAACATCCCAAAGCACATGCACCCGACGCATCACGCGGAACGCAGAGCGGCGCGAGTCAAGGCGCTGCAGAAACGGCTAAGCATCGCGAAGGGCGTCCTCTATACGGACGCTGCTAGAGCCGGCGGGGGCGCCATGGTCGCAACAGCGGTCAACCAACCAGGAGAAGTGATCTCGAGCTGCAGTATCAAGACGTCGGAACCGGAAGTCGCGGAGGAGGTGGCCATTGCCCTTGCGATCCGAGTCCGGGGGGCACGCATCGTCGTCAGCGACTCGCAGCAAGCCATCCGGCAGTTCGCCAAAGGAAGAATCTCTACAGCCGCGCTCAAGGTCCTGGGCGACCTCGAGAAGACGTCAACAAAAGTACAGCTCATATGGACACCGGCGCGCTCGTCGCTCCCCGGCAACGAGAAGGCACACGGCGCGGCCCGAGAACTCGCTCACCGGGCCGGGGAACCGCTGGACCCTTCTCTGGCTTTTTCTTCGGAGGGTGACAGGCTGGTCACATTCAGGGACATTCTCGATCACTACACTGGCGAGAGGTTACGCTATCCACCCGCGCACCTCTCGCTGGACAAGAGGACGTCGGTGGCATGGCGCCGCCTCCAGACGGGCTCCTTCCCGAGCCCCTCCCTACTCAATAAATGGTACCCCGACAAGTACAAGCCAAACTGCAAGCTCTGCGGCGGCTACGCCAACCTCCGACACATGCTGTGGGAGTGCAGCAAGATCGACCGTAAGTCCCACCCCCTACTGGAGAAGATCGACAACCAGGAGAGCTGGGAAACCCTACTCCTCTGCTCCGACCCCTCGGTGCAGAACCAACTAGTCCAGCTGGCCGAAGACGCCGCCAAAACCCAGAGGGTTCAGGCCGCCGTCTGAGGGGTGGCTGGCGGGGCGACCCTAGGGGTCTCCCGTTCAGTCATTAACACATGCTTGGGCAAATAAATATTGTTTACTACTACTACCCTGGTTTCACCTATAAAAGTCCGGTCTTTGAAAAAAAATAATCAATAAAGCTGGCCGCTATACAAATGTTCTGTTCGTTTTCTGCTACGCCGGTTCGCCACAACGCGCCCCGTCTTCCTGGAGGCACACCGACCGCCACGTTTGTCTGAATTCCTGCGCTCGTTGCAGGAGTCTGCAAGTGGGGAACAGAGCGGTTGCTCCAGTCGCCGTGGTTGCAACGGGCGCCGTCGTAGCTAACGCACTCGACACAGATGTCTTAACCAGGCCTTTGTATGCAGCGTGCACCCAGGAAAGCGAACATGCAAATTAAGTTTTGAGCTTTTGCCAGCTGATGATTTCGAGCACGTCGACAACACGATTCGGTAAAAACTAAAGTTTTGAGAGGTCGTTTCGTTCTTTCTTTTTTCTTTTCTTTTTCCCCTTGTCTCGTGGTTTGATAACTATGAAAACTAGTCTCCGGTAACTGCAGTTCGTACACGAGTGCCGCGGACGAAACCCTCCACGGAATGGAAAGAGCCATCACCGCGTCATTGAACTTGCTATTCTACATGTGCCTGGTCTTTGCAATTTTGTTTCTCGTTCCTATCAGGCTGAGCAGAAAGATCCAAGACGCGCTATTTGCAAGATTACTTTACCCCGTTGGAATGATTTTGTTCAACGACCAGCAGCCAGCTCAAAAGAGTGCGTCGCCCGATAGTGGGCCAACTGAACGAGCCGCTCTCGCACGATGCCACCCCAAAGATGCAAGGCGCACTGAGGGTCTTGGAGTTTGGCGCATGTTCCGGAGCCAACTTGGAGCACGTGCTGTCACTTTGAAGGATCAAAGCCTCCACTATACTAACAAAGCCTGGCAGTTCGACGATTGAGCCATAGTGTGCCCGGTCGCAGATTTGGAGCGGGAGGATTTAATAGCACAAAACGTCAAAGAGCCATTTCTCGGTGAACCTCTACGTCAGCGCGCAGCTCTCGCAGCGGCGAGGACCCGAAACACACTTTCGGGTCTTCGCGTCTCGGCGCAGCGTCTCGCAGCAGCGGCGAGATGCTGCGTTTCGGCGTCTCACCGCAGCGGGGCACCAGTCACGTGGTTCTCTACTCATCCGTTGTCTGCCGCTCCACCTTTTCTATTTCGGCGGCCGTTTCTCGTGGCGATCTGCCAGGCTTTGTCAGTAAATAGGAGGCTATGGAAGGATGTCTTGAACACGCGACTGCTAGGCCCACATTCGGCAGCGTTTACGCCGCATTCACACACTGGCGGACGAGTCGCATTCGCAAAGCGGTCGCGAACGCTTGTAAACGATTCAGCGAGCGACCAGACACGCGACGGCGTCAGCGACGAGAGCTATGGACAAGCGACGGAGATTTCTCACTGCCGCTCGTCGCGTCGCTCGGTTTTCGGATTTATAGAAAACTTCGCTCATCGCCTTGGTTGCTCGCTCCCGTCGCTTTCATGCGGTTTGCCTCGTCGCGCGACTGACTGAGCAACAATGAACCGGGTCGCCGTCGCTTGACCCGTCGCTCGCCCAATAACGTACATACGGTTTATACATGAAGGTCCAATTCAATCTGACGCGCGTTTAATGATAAAGACGAGCGGATCCGCTTCGGAGTTACGACTCCAATGCCACTGTGGATGCACTTTAAAGTGACGGTGCAACGATTTTTTTTTTGCGTAATTACCACTTAGAATGAATGAATACGAGACATTTATAGCCTATTAAACACCCGTTAGATTTTCTCCTGGTCAATGGTAGTGGCACAAAAAACGAGAAAAAAAAATAAGCGACGTTCGCCCCTCACTTTACATACAGAACAAGCGGCCACGTGATCTGGAGCCGATTATATGCCGCCAATGTTTGCCATAGCCAGGCGCTGGGGTTGGCGAAGCGAAGGACAAGCTCTGAGTACCGGGCATTGTTAAGGTTCGGCTATTGTCGTCATTGCCGCCATTGGACACGAGCCTCTACCCAAATGATTGTCGAGCTATTGATTACCGCGAGCCTAAATCGATGGCCACGCAATTCTCGGGTCCAGTCTATGAGCCGCATCTAAATAAAGTCACTGGGTGACTACGCCACCACTGCGACTTCCAGACTACGTCATCAAGTTTTGCGAAAGAGAGACTGAAAGAAACCGCTCGCTTTTATTAATACGTTTGCATTAGTGCCCTGGTACATGCGCTGACCTTGGACGTGGTTGAAGCACACGTTTATAGGGTTCGCAACGTTGCCATCGGATGGCACCCCACAGCCCTAGCAACCGAAGATCGCCGGCGCTTCGCCCCTCGCCAATTTCAGAGCCGCGCAGAGGGGGGCGGCGGGCCTATCAGTGGGGCGCGTGCCAACACCCCCTCCCCCCCCCCCCCCCTTCCCCCCGGTTCACGCCGCTTCGCGGCGAGTCTGCGGGTGGCTTATCATAAAATATTAACGCCCCAGCCGTACAGATGGCGGCGCTCCGCCGCCGACCCAAGTACGCCCTGGCCTCGCTGTCCCCCACTGCACCTCGGTTGCTAGGTGTTACGTCACACGGCCCGCGTGAGGGTGCCCGCTCTGGGCGCCCTGGAAGCTCCTGCCATCGGCTTTTGGCCACATGTGGGCGCACATGGACTCTAGTCCCATTCTTCGGCCTGCCACGCCGTTCTTAACTCGCAGTCGTCTTACCATGTCACCGGGCCGCAAGCGCACGGTGTCGTCGCCCCTGTATGCACATGTGCACAAGAGATAAGCGCGACAACGAAATGACTCTGTCGATTTCCGCGCATCACGCAGACGTCCTTCATGCACGCGCTAAGTGATGTGATATGCCTGCATCAGGAAGAACAGGGGTTTCGGGAATGCTCACCCGATGGAAAAGTTCTGAGAGCCTGCATTCACCACGATTTGTTGAATATAACCGCAGCGCGAAATGCTAATGCATTTTATCGAGAATCAGCATGGAGGCAGCAGCGATTCCGGCCGTTTTTTTTTGTTTTTCTTTTTCTTTTTAATTACACCGCAACAAAGAGAAAGAGATTAAGAAAAATGAAGGACGTTTAAAAATCTCTGTAATGCGAAATAAGAGCTCAGCTTTTGAGGAGGAAGAGGGGAGGGCATGCCCCTCCTCCTCCTCCCCTTTTTCCTCCCCATCTTCCTCTCCTCCTTTCCGTCCTCCTGATCGTCCTCCTCTCCTCCACCAGCGAATGTGTTCATGGGTGACGCGGCACGAAGTCATGTGACGCCAATTTCCCCGCTAAATGAAGCGGGGATACTTAATCCGCAAAATTTAGCGGGGAAACTTAATCCCCTAAATTTAGCGGAACGATTACGCCGACGGCGACTGCGATGCCTCGAAACACGGAAATGGGCGCCTAAGAGCCGCGCTCTAAAAGCCTTTATTCAAGCCATCCATAGTAACTCTAAGACGTTGGAACAATAAAAACACGGACCCATTTCCGGGCGGTGGTTAAAAGAAAGTGAGGCCTTGGCGAGTCAGGTCAGAGCTTGGGGGAGTGTTGTCGAAATCAAAGGGTCCGCGCATGGGAGATGTGCTGCGCGAGGCGAGGCCATAGGATAGGGTGGAGGTGTGAGGGGGGAGAGGCCGAGCTGAAACAGGTAAATGGAATATGGGGAAGGAGGAGATGTGGAAGGAAAAATCAGGAAGGTTCTTGGGCGCGAGGACAAGAGCAGTATTTGTGTCTGGCATCGGGATAGGAGCCACAAACCTGACAGTAAGGGGCGTTGTAAAAGGCCCCGGAAGACAATTTTCGCCCGTCCAGTCCAACCACCTCAGGTGTACGGCCTTGAGCGTCGTCGCCAGGTAATTCCGGTGAGCTTTCCCGGAAGCAAAGCGTGAGGTGCCATGGGGTCCAAACGTGCCCTCGTACAATAAGCGTACAATACGATGACGTGGCATTCAACGAAGGATTACCTTGAGTCATTCTTCAGCTCGAAGTTGGGCGACGCCTGTGTCAACACGAGACGTCGTTACCAACCGGCACCTCTCTTGCTGCTTATGTCTAGTCGCGGTGCACGGCGCCCCGACAGCACCGGGACGCTCCTGGGTTTAGGAGGTGGTCCCTACAGCTCGGAAGCCGAGACGCCTGCACTCAGGAAAAATTATCTATTGTGTTCCATCCAGACTTCGGTGGCACCGTTGACCGCCAGAGATTGACCGGCGACACCGTGACCAAGGACGTCTGGCCCATCGTTGTGCGCGCGTAACGCGAGTGGCGGTGTGTGAGGTAGAGGGGAGGGGCATGCCTAACGTTAGGAACAATGGCAGCACCTTTTTGGTCGAGGTATTGACAATGGAAATTCCCTGCAGGGAATATGGGGAAATTCGACGCTATAAAAGGAGCAGCAGGATGTGGTCTCACGTTAAACCTGTCAACATGTAAATAAACAGAGTTTTGCGAGACACACTCCTGCTCCCTGGACCTTCCTGATATCTGCTTCCTGATGAAGTCCCGCTCTGGCTCGGCTCTCTGCCGTACTCAAAGTCCTGGACAACCGCTCGGTCACGACAACTGGTGGCAGAGGTGGGATCACTACGCCGGACCATGACATTTTTGGGGGGGTGAGTGCCCGGCCTTTTCTGTCTTCATCTGCCAGACCCATTTGCTCTTAGTTTTTCTAGTGAGGGTTGAATATACTCGTTCTCAGAAGGACTGTGCGACCGTTTTGACACGAGCATCTTGTGGGAAAGAGAGCCAACACATGGCTAGATCATGACTCTGGAGGCATTCCGCGTGCACGAGCTGGTACAGTTCTGTATAAATTTAGGAATCGATGTGGGGCAAGCAACAAGAAAACCGCATAATATAAAAACTCATTCAGGCCACGAAAATCGGTGATGATGAGCTCATAAATTCTTTGGAATGGGTTAGAGGCAAGAAGGAACGCGAGGCCCACTAGTGGGAGCTCGAGAAACGCGTGTGGAAGCGTGAAATGAAGCAGCTGGACTACGAGATCGAGCAACAAGGGCTAGATCTCGCGAAGAAAAAGCTAGAGTTGGAGTCTCTTCGACGGGCGAAAACTAGCGTTGAAGGAGTGACAGAGAAGGCGTGTCAGGGAAAGGAGAAAGTGGAAGCTGGGGACACAGAGTTCACCAAAAACCAGCGTCTTCTCCCGACACGGTCGTCGCCGTCCTTTGCAAGACCGATGCATAGCGCGAGCGGCGGGACGGTGAGAGCGACGTAGAGGCAGCGAAAGGAGTGGGGTACCAAGAAAAGAAGAAAACAGAAGCTGGGGACACCGAGGTGACCAGAAACCAACGTGCTTCTTCCGACGCGACCGACGCTGTCCCAGACAAGACCGACGACGTTCCGTACAATACCTGTACAATGCCTCAGCTGCAGGAGGCTGACAATGATCAGGATCACGGAAAAGCTAAGGAGGCTGTTCAGGCTCCCGGCGGTTGCTTTTCTGAGGACAAAGAAGTGAAGTCTCTTCGGGCGTCCATCGACGGCCTCCCGGAGGACGAAGGCGACACCAAGACGAAGACAATGCCGGGGAAGTCCTGCCAGCACGCGGAGAGCGCCGCCGAGATGCGAGAAATAGAGGTTCTGCAATCATACCAGGATTCTGACCTCTCTGATCGGCAGCCGTGCGTTTTTGTGACCAAGCCCACGGATCCGTCGCAGGAGTCCAAGCGGTCCACCGGGAGGGTTGTGATTGGGATTTCCTTCGACGAGATCAACCAGTCCTGCCTGCATGGTGCGGCTGCGGAACCCGGCCTCAAGGCCATTCACGGAGTACAGGTGCAAAGAGAACATCGACATTTGCGCGTCCGGCAACGAGTCGTCATCGAGGTTGTAGGATGGGAGACCCCAAGTTGTCCATCCCAAGGGACCTGCAACCGGCGGCGGCTGCGCGAGCAAGAAACCTGCCGGGGGTACGAAGGGGCCCGGGCGGGACAAAGCAGACTCGACGGAAGTGCACCCGAGGATATCGTCGTGTTCGCGGCATGGTGGATATGAGACCAAGAACAAGGATGCCGTCATGAGCAAGCGACCGCGAGACCCAAGAGAAAGAGGCTGAGTAGGATCAGCGTTGTACGATCTGGTAGCGACGCTTCCTGGAAAGAGCGTCACGGAAGGCGTGATGAGCGCCACTTCAGAAAGAGGAAGCAGTCCTCGAGGCTGAAAGGTGTGGGTTTCTTTACGGAGATCCCTTGTTGCGATAGGCCTTGGCGAAGGTCACGTCCTTCCTTCGCCTCCCCTTCTTGTCCACCCGGCGGGGTTTGGCCTTCGCATTTAGGATCGGCGACCGGCCGTCTGAGCCGTTGTTGACAGAACACGTCGCCCGGCGCCGCGTGGACGCCGCCACACCTGGGAGCGGAGCTGAGCCGGACTCTTCTCTCTGGCTGCGGGGGTCAGTCGATCCATGAACCAGCTGCCCTACCGGGAGAGGATTCCGGGGGACGACGCCGGCGGCGGGACTTCCGGCCGAGTACGTTCGGCTCAGGTTTTCGTCCGGCGCCACTTGCGGATTATCCCGCTAAACCTTTCCCGAGCCACGACGCCGCATAATGAGGGGATCATCTCCATCACGGTCGAAGTCTCACGAGCTGACAGCGGACCCTTCGTCACCGACTCCTGGCGCGGCTTATCGAGGTCAAGAATGCCCCGGCGCCGGATTGGGAAGCCCGTCCGACGCTGCAGTGTGTGCGTGTATGTGTGTGCGCGCTCGAGAGGATGAGTCGGGGGCGGGGCCTGAACATGACGTTGTGGGAATTCGCGTACCGCCGCCGATTCGCCGTTTCCCACGTGGTCCGTCAACAACCCGAGTCCAGCCTGGTTCTTTCACGGGAGCGGGATTCCGCTCCCAGTTTATTGGTACAATAAAACAGAACACTACAAAACACTCAATCTAAACTACAAATACAAGCTACATTACACAATTATTTACAAATGCACGTTAAGGCTAAAGCTAAACACAAAGGAGGCCCTTAGGCCTCGCGTCCCGCGATATCCTAGATCTGGTCGCCACCCACTTGCCTGCCAGTGCCTGCGTCTCGGTCTCGTCCGAAGTTCTTAGAGGCCTCTCGCCCCCTGCCCCACCGAGTATATCTATCGATGGGCGAGGAGGTTTCTCCTCGCCTGCCACGGGGGCGCCTGCAGCGCCCTCCGGTGGCTAGGAGAGAAAGCGGCGCGTCGGGAGCCGAATTCGAGATCCCGATCGACCCCGCGGCAACACGACCATGTGATCGTGTCGCGGCCAAGATTGGCCGAATGGTTTGATGGGCGCCCTCGTGAATTCACGGTGCGCCATACTCCCCTCTCCTAAAAATCGAAGTACGCCGGAATTCAGACGTACGGCTAGGCTGCTGGGAACACCGTCGCTTGGTTTGGCCTGGAGACCCCCCCCACACGCACACACACACCGCTGGTCCCATGGGTCGTCCTCACTGAGGTCCATCAGTTCGCCCGAGACCTGGGGTGCGCGGCCACCGCACACCTCACAGTAGACTTTGTCGACTTCGGCTTGGCGGCAACCTCCGGGGCAACGGGGTCCTTGAGCAGTGTGCCTGGCCACCATGAGACTGGCCCCCCCATGGAGTGGTGCACTGGAGAGGGACTGTGGTTGCGACCGAGCTGCGACCGCCCTCCCGGAACGATGCGGGGCTGGAAGTCCAGTGTCAATGAGAACTGCACACCGGCGTCCTGCGTGGCGTCGCGGACGTCCCACGAGGCTCCCCAAGCTGTGGTTCCTGCCGGGGAATACACTGCCAGAAGACGAGGAGTTCAGCCCAAGCTGGTGTTCGTCCAAACGGCGACTCATCCTCTCATCGTCTCCCAGGAGAGAATCACACCGAGCCGCGTCTCGAGGCAGCAGCCGCAGGGCCGATGACGCACAAGCTGGGAAAAATTCAAGGCGCGCGCCCAGCGAGGGAGCAGTACCCCAACACCAACAGCAACGCCGCACAAACAAAAAAAAGAAAAACAACAAGAAACAAAAACTAACACTGAGGGTTTCGAGACACCCCTCCCCCACCCACAAAGAAAAACAAAAACACAATGCCGGGAACGCCGATTTCGGATCGTTCCCCCCTCTTCTTCCCTTTCCCGGGCCACGCACTCTACGAGGTTCCGATCCCATCGGGTTGCCTCCGGCTACGCGTGTTGTAGCTGTGCCGCGGTGGTCCCAGGAACTCCTGAGATCGTTGGCGCCCGCGAATGCCCCTTTGCGGCCGCTTGACCGGCTCATCCCCTTCCCTGGGGAAAAAGGGTTTCAGTTCGCCGATGTGAACTGTCCCGCGGACGAGATCAGAATTCTGGTCCCTCAGCGTGTATGTCAGTCGAGACTTCTTGGAATCGATGACAAAGGGGCCAACCCACTTGGGGGCCAACGCCGCCGAGAAGAACTTACTCGCATCGCTCTGCACGTGACTTCGCCGCAGAACGGTGTCGCCCACCTCGAACTGCGCATCGCGGTGCGCTTTGTCATAGGTGTTCTTCTGCTCCGCCCGCGCGCGAGCCCTGTTTCCGCGGGCGGCGTCCAGCGCCCGCGACAGTCGCTCTCTTGTGCGCGTCGCGAAATCCTCGTACGAGGGCACCGCTCTGGCCGCGCTCTGTCGCGGGCGAAGAACCGCATCGGTCGGCGTAGAGAGTTCTCTGCCGAAGTTCAAAAGCGCAGGCGTGAACCCAGTGCTGAGGTTGAGGTTGGACCGCAATGCAAACGAAATCGAATCCAAATGCAGATCCCAGTCCCGCTGCTTTCGAGCATACGCCCCGAGCAGCGGCTTGATGTCGCGGTTCCGCCGCTCGGTCACATTTGCTTGGGGATGGTAACACGAAGTCTTACAATGCTTAATCCCGAGGGCCTGGCAGGTTGCCGCGAAGACTTTCGAGCAAAATATCGAGGCGTTGTCACTCACCAGTCTCTCGGGGAACCCGTAGCGACACCAGACCTCGGACAGCCTGCTCAGGACTCCCTTGGCTGTCACCTTCCGCATTGGAAACATCTCGACGAATCCGGTGAAGTGGCAAGTGACTACCAACACATGTTGATAGCCTCCGCTTGACCGCGGCAGGGGTCCCATCAAGTCGCAGGCCGCGATCTCCCATGGCCGCGTACTCACGATGGGCTCGAGCAGGCCGGGTGGTCTGCCGCCCCTGGGCTTGCGCTCTTGGCACACTGCGCATGCTACGGACATAACGGCACAGCTGCCCCTTCATGCCCGGCCAGGTAGCGAAACGGCGCAGCTTATGCCACGACTTCGGTGCACTGCCGTGACCGTCCGCATCGTGGTAGTGACGCAGCGCTGCCACTCTGAGATCGCGGGGAATCACGGTCTTGAACGACTCACTTGAATCGCTCTCTTCCGGGAAGTAGCGCAGCAGGACGCCGTCCCTATCGATCAGGTAAGATTCCAGCTCACCTGCTTCGATGTCTGACTCCTGGGCGATGGCCCTTGGCCCTCTCGGTGTTCCGGAGTGCCGGAGCGTCTTTTCGCCCGTCTGGTCAGGATCCATCTTTTGCCTGAGCCGGTCGAAGATAGCGCGACAAAACGAATCGCTCTGCTGTGCTTCGTACAGTTCCGTTCGGTTGAACGCCGGTCCCAGTGAGGTAATCGCCTCAGCCAGCTGCGCGACGCCGCCACAGTAGGGAGCGGAGCGCGAGGCGGGATTTCCCGTCTCCTGGGGAATGGCCCCGCGTCCGTAGCCTGCTGCCTCGCGCGGTGGGGGATCCACAGGTGCGCGGGAGAGCGCGTCGGCCACCACATTTGTCGTGCCCTTCCGGTACCGAATTCGGTACTCGTACTTCTGCAGTGTCAAGGCCCAGCGCGCCAGTCTTCCGGCGGGTTCCTTGATTCGGGAGAGCCACGCGAGGGCCATATGGTCCGTCTCGATCGTGAATTCCGTCCCCTCGACATAATGATCGAACTTCTTAAGAGCAAAAATGATGGCGAGGCATTCGCGCTCACTCACCGTGTAGTTCTTCTCTGCCGGGTTCAGCGCCCGGCTAGCAAATGCCACCGGGCGGATCTCTCCCCCTGTCTCCTGCAAGAGCACCGCGCCGAGTCCTTGGTCGCTGGCGTCCGTCTGGATCGTGAAGGGCCTATTCAGGTCTGGCAGTTTGAGGGATGCTGTACGCGCCAAGGCCTCGGTCAGCTGGAGGAACGCCTCCTCCTGCGGCGCCTCCCAGCTCCAGGGAGCCGCTTTCCTCAGCAATTGCGTGAGGGGTGCCTGCATGGCTGCGCAGTTCGGGATGTAGGCTCGGTAGTATCCTATCATGCCGAGAAAACGGCGCACTCCCCCGACATCGGTAGGGACTGGGAACTCCAAGATCGCCCCCAACTTGTCCGCGTCAGGGGAAACTTTTCCTCTCTCGATCCGGAAACCCAACAAGCTGATCTCAGAAGCTCCAATTTGGGCTTTAGTCGGGTTTAGTGTGAGGCCGGCGATCCGTAGTTTGCGCAACACGTCCTCAAGGTGACGAAGGTGGTCCTCGAAAGTTTCCGAGTACACAATGATGTCGTCCAGGTACGCGAGCGCGTGCTGCCACTTGGCATCTCCGAGCACCCCGTCGATCAACCGCTGAAATGTCATCGGTGCACCTGTTAATCCGAACGGCATCCGAGTGAACTCGAACAAGCCTCGGTGACACACGAATGCAGTTTTGCTTTCGTCGCCCGGGCTCATCTCCACTTGGAGGTAGCCTTTGCTTGCGTCGAGGGTAGTGAAATACTTCGCCTTCCCCAGATTCGAGATGATTTCTTCGATGCTCGGAAATGGATACGCATCTTTTACGGTCACCGCGTTAGTATGGCGCACCGTGAATTCACGAGGGCGCCCATCAAACCATTCGGCCAATCTTGGCCGCGACACGATCACATGGTCGTGTTGCCGCGGGGTCGATCGGGATCTCGAATTCGGCTCCCGACGCGCCGCTTTCTCTCCTAGCCACCGGAGGGCGCTGCAGGCGCCCCCGTGGCAGGCGAGGAGAAACCTCCTCGCCCATCGATAGATATACTCGGTGGGGCAGGGGGCGAGAGGCCTCTAAGAACTTCGGACGAGACCGAGACGCAGGCACTGGCAGGCAAGTGGGTGGCGACCAGATCTAGGATATCGCGGGACGCGAGGCCTAAGGGCCTCCTTTGTGTTTAGCTTTAGCCTTAACGTGCATTTGTAAATAATTGTGTAATGTAGCTTGTATTTGTAGTTTAGATTGAGTGTTTTGTAGTGTTGTGTTTTATTGTACCAATAAACTGGGAGCGGAATCCCGCTCCCGTGAAAGAACCAGGCTGGCCCCACGTTGGGCGCCATTTGTGGGAATTCGCGTACCGCCGCCGATTCGCCGTTTCCCACGTGGTCCGTCAACAACCCGAGTCCAGCCTGGTTCTTTCACGGGAGCGGGATTCCGCTCCCAGTTTATTGGTACAATAAAACACAACACTACAAAACACTCAATCTAAACTACAAATACAAGCTACATTACACAATTATTTACAAATGCACGTTAAGGCTAAAGCTAAACACAAAGGAGGCCCTTAGGCCTCGCGTCCCGCGATATCCTAGATCTGGTCGCCACCCACTTGCCTGCCAGTGCCTGCGTCTCGGTCTCGTCCGAAGTTCTTAGAGGCCTCTCGCCCCCTGCCCCACCGAGTATATCTATCGATGGGCGAGGAGGTTTCTCCTCGCCTGCCACGGGGGCGCCTGCAGCGCCCTCCGGTGGCTAGGAGAGAAAGCGGCGCGTCGGGAGCCGAATTCGAGATCCCGATCGACCCCGCGGCAACACGACCATGTGATCGTGTCGCGGCCAAGATTGGCCGAATGGTTTGATGGGCGCCCTCGTGAATTCACGGTGCGCCATAACGTTCATTGGCAGTTCGGCCACCATTGGCTGCCAACCGCTGGAAAATCAACAGCGACTGTATAAAAAGAGCAAACCGGAGGCCGCAAGGTGTGCTCTCCGACGAACAAGAAACGTGTGTACATATGTAATAAAACAGAGTTTATCGCCCCGCCTGGAGTCGGCCTGCGGTTCCTGTCCTCGCCTGCAGCCCTGCCTGAGGCTGCCTGGGGAACTCCTCGGTCGCAACACCCTCTACAAATCATCGCCGCCCGATCGGTATGCGCTCCGCCCGTCACCCAGGCAGTTACACACTGGAACGAGAAGACAGCGAATGGGTTTACTGCACCTCTCGGTTGCCGGTCGTCGAGAGCCGGTAGTCCGGGCCCGTCGACCCTTGTTGTCGCCCGTCGATCAGAGCTCACAGTCGGGGTCCGTGTCCAGGCCTGCGGATCGCCTTTCCCACGCCAGCGCTGCGTAGGCTGGCTGACCCGGGCTATCAATGCCTGAGTCTCGCTGCGGAACCACTCCGGAATCGTCATAGCCCAGGTCATATGACCCGGGCTCGCCGTTTCCACCGGTCTTGCTCCAGACCTCGCTGGTGGACCGCTCCGGGGTTCATTATGGGCCAGGCTAGGCAGCCTGGCTTCGACGTTCCTTGTCCAGCTACCAGCCTCGCTCCGCTCGCACTGTCTCGCCCCAGCTCGTGACTTCTCCGCCGACCGCCTGTCACGTGCCCTCTGCCTCGTCTTTTACCCCCGGCTCCCACACTCTCCCTCCCTCAAGGCCCGGACTTCGGGGAACTTCATGAGCCTCAGGGAGCTGCTGGGCTTCATGGGCGGCCGCTGTTGCTGTTGCCGGAGTGGCCACGTTGCAGCGTCCGAAAGCGGCGTAGGTGGTGGTGGCTAGCGAAGCCGGCAGACAATGCCGACCTGTCTGTCATTCGCTGTCCCACTCACCGCGATGCAGCAGGGGGGCTTGCTCTAAGCTGGTCCGGCCGACGCAGACGGCCTTGTCCCGTTCCGCTTAGAGGTCACAGCGGGCTTAGAACTGCCCGCCTGAACCGTTCGTCAGGCCGAACAACTGTCAGCCACCCTGAGCACTTGGGAAAACGAATGGCCAGTTTTCCCTCCCGGTCGGCTTCCTGGGTTACGCCGTCTACGGCAGTCTTTCCAAGAAGCTATTCTGCGCAGAACAAAGTGTTAAAACAACACACAACGAACAAGTACTCTGCCGCAGACTGTGGCAGTGGCCATAACCTCCACCGCCTAATTGCTTGCCGACGGGTTCGTATACCATGCGGCTAACTCAGCAAGTCTGCATTCCAGAGCTCGCTCCTGGGTCGCAAAGAACAGGGGATTTCTTGTGTCCTACCGCAACCTCATGTTATACGTCTTCTCCATCGCGACAACGGTAGTATCCTTTCAAGTCAGCGATCTGAACCGGGCAAGCCTCCTCGTTTGTATCTCGCCGAGTAAGCCTAGAAGTAAGACACGACGCTCGCGTCTTTATACCTCGGGTGCCCTTCTCATCTCGGAGCAAGCGATGCGGCAAAACCACTAGCTGCGTTGCTCAACGCGTGACTTTCCTTCTGAACAGGTAACGATGGAGTAAACCTAGTCCATCTTTTGCGCAAGCGAAGGGATCCAAACCCTGTGGGCGGGACGGCCATATTCCCTAGCCGCGCTCCAAAACGGCTACATATACCATGTGGTACTCGATGTAATCGTCAGCGTCCCGTTCCGTCCACGTGTCTACGAGACTTAGGGACTGCTCGGTCCTCGGAGGGGGCGGCAGCTCAGCGAGCAAACCCGCTTAAACCGTTTACCGCCTCAAGGCAAGCTGGACAACTACAAGCCACCTAAATGTCTACCGCCTCATCCCCGGCCAGGTCGTGACGCGACATAACTTATTAAAAGTCTTGCTGTCACTGTCACGACCGGCCAGAGTGAAGTCGAGAAATTATCCTATAAATCGCCTCTGCCCTTCGTGGATTGTTGGAGTGACGCAAAGCAACTAGCCGTCTTGGCCCAGCGGTTACAAATCATACTGCTCCTTAACTCGCCTGCCAGCGTTCCCGGTGTCAACTGCAATTTACGCCAGTTTACCCAACACCCGCTGACAATCTCGTCCGCCAGTGTTCCCGGTGTTGACTGCAATTCCCGCAATCTTTCCGACACCCACTGACAAAAACCCATCTGCACCCCGAGCCTCGAAAAGCGCTTACTGGCTCACCGCATCACTCCAAGCCTAAATCCTAAATATTCAATACATCCTGCCTGTTTCCCCTCCTGCCAGTCGCTATCCTGCCTTCCAGCGAACCTGCCGTGCCTCTCCTCTGCCTCCGAAGACGACTTTCTTTCATCTTAACCGCGCTTTTCGTGTTCCCCCCGGTTACGGCACCTTCTGCCAACCACTATTCTGGGGTACCCGAGAAGGCGCGTCCCCAACCTCGTCCTTCGAGACCTTCAAGTACTCGATTCGAGGAGACACCTGCTGAGCTCTGCTGTGAGACAAGTCACCAAAATTCCAACATGCTTTGTCTCAACGGGCATCGTTAGCGTTACTGAACACCCCGCTCAACGAATCCGTGGGACTCTCTGGGGACGACTAGAAGCAGAGGCATACCGAACGGGCCCCACGTTGGGCGCCATTTTAATGTGGGTTTCTTTACGGAGATCCCTCTACAAATCATCGCTGCCCGATCGGTATGCGCTCCGCCCGTCACCCAGGGAGTTACACACTGGAACGAGAAGACAGCGAATGGGTTTACTGTACCTCTCGGTTGCCGGTCGTCGAGAGCCGGTAGTCCGGGCCCGTCGACCCCCTGTTGTCGCCCGTCGATCAGAGCTCACAGTCGGGGTCCGCGTCCAGGCCTGTGGATCGCCTTTCCCACGCCAGCGCTCCGTAGGCTGGCTGACCCGGGCTATCAATGCTTGAGTCTCGCTGCGGAACCACTCCGGGATCGTCATAGCCCAGGTCATATGACCCGGGCTCGCCGTTTCCACCGGTCTTGCTCCAGACCTCGCTGGTGGACGGCTCCGGGGTTCGTTAGGGGCCAGGCTAGGCAGCCTGGCTTCGACGTTCCTTGTCCAGCTACCAGCCTCGCTCCGCTCGCACTGTCTCGCCCCAGCTCGTGACTCCTTCGCCGACCGCCTGTCACGTGCCCTCTGCCTCGTCTTTTACCCCCGGCTCCCACAAAGGTGGAAGCCTCCAGGACACCCATCCCAGTGAGCCACGAGCTCACAACTCAATTTCGAGCAAGGAGCCTGGAGGAGGTAACAACGAGCCCGGGACGACTCAACGAGGTTCGAGACGGTCACAGCTCATCGCCCTTGGTTCAGCCCGGAATCACGTCAGACTTGGAAACCAAGGGAGATCTCCGGGACTGCAACTTCGTGCCTGCATTTAAAGGAGCTGTGCAACTATTTCAGGGCTTTGCTTAAATAATTGTGGAAGTTGATTCCTGACACTTCTGAAGTGAACTACAGAAAACAGGTTTTGCCTGAATACCCTAGCTTTTATTTAAAAAAATGAAAGCTGTTTACAACTCCCTGTAACGCCGAATTAGAGCACAGCTCTTATGGCGCATTCACACTGGAAGCGGATCCGCGTTCGCGAAGCGGTCGCGGATGCGGTTGGCGAGCGACCCCGTTCAGACACACCGAGAGGCGGTTGGCGGTTTCTCGACGATCACGCGTGATCTTTTGAGACTTGCGTTTGGCAACCCTGTTTTACAATCCAAAATCCACTTTAATTCACGATCCAAAGCCAAAGTTTTGCTATTTTGGCACTCGGAATATTTTTCTCCGGAATGTTCGTGCGCATCACGAGTTCAGGCAGCGAAAAAAAGAAGCATGGACCCGCCAAACCCGCCTGTGATTCCCTCGACTTCGCCCACACGCAAAGCCCAGCTAGGCGCGCCTTGCTGACTCAGAACAGGATGCCCCCGACCTTTTCTTCGAAGTGGACCCTTCCCGCATGAATAGCTGACCTTGTTTTCGGGATAGAGGGCCAGTTTTCCCCCC